>NC_089850.1:29915898-30255065 GCF_036373705.1 Amia ocellicauda | reverse complement strand
CAGTTATTTGGAAGTAAGAAAAGGTCAACAACACTAAATCAAAGAACAATAACATGTTGCAGGTCTGCCAGCAAAGCACTCTCTTTAAGAAAAGTAAAAACAAGTTCTGTTCCTTTCTGACTTACAAAATGACATGATGTTTTCTCAGTGGTCACATGAGCCCAACAACAAGGACAAATGTTCCCAGTCAAGGAGAGGATATGTTCTGGTTAGATTCTCAACTTCACTGCCAAGCCATTACAATTTTTTCATTTTTTTCATTCAGCAAACAAAGCCTGAAAACGATGAGCCTAACGTCACCCATATCAGAGACCAACCAACATACTTTATCACTTTATTCAGAGATTACTTTCATCAGTTAGTAGCAATTATATGTATGTCATGACATAATACAAGTCCATCAAACATACATTTAATTTTGGTTTCTCATACACAAGCAATAGAATCCAACCCAGTTGATAGCGGAATAAATTCCATCTGTATATTTTTATAAAAGCCCCAAAGGCAATGCTTTGTCCATTTGCAATGCAGTTCAGTTCATTGGACAGAAGCACTGACGGTTCCTATTAAGCATGATTTATGGTGTATTGCAGTCGAATTTAATTGTAATTATAACCAGGTTAGTGACGTGATAATTACTCCCTTGATGTGTGTTAGTGTTTTTGTGATTCCACCTTATTATGCTTCTCTTTTAATAGAGAAACATCTGTATCACTGTGTGGTTAATGGCATGATTACCCCCTAAATGTATAAATAAATATGTATAGATTGGTGCACAGTAATTCATCAGATATTGGCAAATTAAACTGTATTTTACAGTAAGTCAACTTTTTATTTAGTTAATTTGGTCTTACAGTGTGCATCCAATTTAGAAGTGATAATAGTCAGCATCTAAGCCTCCTACTAACATTTTTATTTTTTTAATGCATTGGCATTGAATTGAGAATAATCAGAGTTGGACAGTGCTCTGTTGGAAGGCCATTACAGTCCATCTCTCACTGGTGCTGTTTACCTGAGAGCACTGGGCTTTGAGGTAATTGGCACCATTTATCAATGCAGGATAAAGCTGGGACGAAGAAAAAAAAAAACTTAGGGGTCTCAGCAGTGGAGGTGACCAGTCTGAGGCAGCAGATGCACTCAAGAGAGTTAGAGTCACCAATTACCACAAAAGTTTATGAATCGCCTTTAAAAGAAGCATTTCCCCACAAGACAGTTTGTGTGGCATGTTAATCCACATCTGTGTACACAGTGGAGGGCACTGCACACGGTCTGTCATTCACCAGCACTTCTTGCAACCGTCTTGTGAGTTCAACTGCTTGTCGTAACTGGTTTCCAGGTTGATCTTATCTGTAGTATTGGCTTCTGGTTGACATAATTACACTCAAATTGAGAAGCCACTACATTTATCTGTCCCTAAATATATATTTTATGTATGCGGTACACAGAATATATATATTTTTCTAAGCTTGTATTGCAGTTTGTGAGTTTATTTGTGTCAGAACAGGCTCAAAATGGAAATTAACAGCTAGAGGATTTTGCCTGCAGCAAAATTCCAGTAAAGCATTGCCCATTTTTAATCCATGAACCTCCTGCATCTGCTTTAGCTTTGATGTGTGGTCTCACTTGAAAGTCACGCCAATTCAGAGGATAAATGTCAGGTCATTTATCCCAAAGCTCGAAATCCTGATATAAAACCTAATCCATTATCCGTAATAACCTGCAGAAAATCACTTCACCAAAGAAAATATCACGCCAACTAATTCTATGTCTTGATTGCCACATTACATCATGTCCTTTTCTTTCTAAAACCCATCGGTAATTTACTTCTGCATTGAGCCCTTTTTTTCCCATGTTTAAATTAAAGCATCTTCATTACATTCTGAGTTAATCTGCCACAAGTGAAAGCTGTGCAGGTTTCGGTTTCGGTTCCACCAAATCACAGGGCCGTCCTGTCATTCTGTTTCAGGCTGACTAGCTATGCAAGAGATCACTTAGATTCATCGCCGTGAATTCCAATCACTGACAAAAAGTAGTAAAGTATAATTCTATAATTACATTTTTCTGCTATTTTTCACAGATTCAGCTATAGGTTAAATCTTCCTTTAGTGTGGTTGAAAATGGCAGATCCTTTCTTAAGTTTGAAGGCATTTAGGTTGAAAAGTTGAGCATTGTCAGTGCCTTGTCTTCTACCGGGGACTTATATTAAGAAGATATGAATGAACATTGAATTGTGTTAAATCGCCTCAGGAATGCAATCCATTATATCTAATATGTTGTGACTTCTGACATAGATTGGGTCAATATTGAGATTACCCATTTTATCCTTTGGTACATAACCTGAATGAAAGTAGCCCCACTGCAGATTCCTCACAGCTTTCCAGTAGTGTGTTTGTAGGGTTGGACTCACAACCTGTGTAGAGTGTAGCGGACAGTAAGAGGAGCTGAAGCAATCTTAGAGTTATTGACCTAAGTGACTGAGCAGAATGGGAAAATATGATCGAGGTCACGGGGAGTAGAGTATTGTACATTATTCAACAATTGCCACTGAAATGTTAGACAAATATAGGGATGAAATCTACCAGGGAAAGTGTTTCTCTATAGAATCTAGGGTGTCTTTGTTATCTTGTTAAAATCTGTTTCATGCCTCTCAGCATGGATTATCTTGCCTTCTGTCTGTCCTCCTTCCTGTTTTCTGCCCTTTGCTTTATCTCCCTAATTTATTTCAAGCCTTCCTTCCTTTACCTTACATCTATGTTCAGTGTGGTAAATATTGTTCAGTTTATCCGGACTAGCATATTAGATGTCTAAACTCCCACTTAGATGTACGTTAACACGTCTTCTTTCTAAGCTTAATCCAAGCTGAATGCCAGGGGTGCCCACAGTGTGTTCAGCTCAGGGCCCCGTGGCAGCGCAAGGACAGGGCTGACAGGCCCCAGCTGCAGCTTTACAATATTATGTTATTTAGATTTTACCTTTAAAATGACTGTCACTTTACATCAATTGCTGTGAAGCCAGAAATGTGTGGAACTAAATAATCTGTTGCCTAGGTATAAAATAACACATTAATCACATCCTTCTTTACATGAGTATTAATATTAAGTATGGTCTTTTTAGTGTGCTTTACAAATACAAATGAGCAGAATTAAAGTAATTTTCTCCCACTGAAGAAAGCCCTCTGCCTTGCATAGATGTGCATATCTCTCTTTAAAAGGGCCAGGGTAGACGATGTGATTTCTGGCCTATCAGTCCAATTTATAGGATTATTTAAGCTTTTTTCTTCATTGTAGCTGAAGCCAATGGATGTGCTTTCTGATCTTCAGGTTTACAGCTACAGTTGGTCTTGGACCATTACTAGACCTTATATCTAGACCTGGCAACTGGGGAAAAAGCTTAACATACACTCAGTGCCATTCATGTACAGAAACCCAATCCACAAACAGAAACAAACACAAACAAACATGAAAATGAAGTGGCGAAGCAGAGCCAGTCAGGGGGGCGAGTCTCTGGCTGCCACTGGCAGAGGTGAGGGCCAGGGTGAGGCGCGGGGAGACAGGGCTGCCCACTGGGGCTCTCAGCGCTGGGAAAGGGAACAGGAAATGGATTCTCAGCCACATAGCCGAGTGCAAATGAATAGCAATTTGTTTCTGCTAAATGGCAAGTTCTGCTAAATTGAAAATTGGTGAACAGATGCTCATTAAAAACCTGAACTGTGCTCCCTTTTCTCTTCAAGCATGGGCCCTATTAAAATGAAAAAGTGATGTTTGTAAACACAATTATAGATGTAGACTTTTCACTTGAATACATTGCTATAGCAATTTTGTTTCAAAATGAAGACTCTAAGGTTACACTTTGTTTTGTTTTATTACCATTATTATTATTATTATTATTATTATTTTGTACAGTGCATGCTCAGTATTTGTTTAAATATTATTTTTGATTTCCCTTTGTCTGCAACATTCCAGTATTTTGATTTGCTGCTTAGTTCTTTTTTTTTGTAAGTCCGTAAATAGGCCATTATTTCTCCCCTCAGGCTAGAGACGAAGACGGACATGGTGACAAATTTCCCCAGCAGCACTATTCTAAGGAAACGCCAAGGCTTGTCTTCAAGATTAACAACGATGTACTTGTAAGAATAACACATTTAAAAAAAAGATAGAGCATAAGTGTGATGGATAATGGATGACAGTACTGTATGTATTGGGACAATTTCATATTATATTCATGTGTATTACTTATGTTTTGCTGTGTAAGACTAGGGAGCTGATTATTTATTACCCTCAACCTCTACATTAAGTTGCCAGATAAGCAGATGCATACATTTTCATTTCATTCTTTTTAAAATATATATTATTTTAATTTTGCATTGTACAGTATATGGATGGAATGTTATATAAAACCAGCAATGATTCAGGAATAATTTAGGTACTTTATATTTTAGTAACAAAGCATATGCCAAGCTGCAGTTTTGCACATGATAACACAGAAAGCAAATGCTCTAATTCTTACTCTTCAATCCTCACTGACGATGCTTGACATTTCAGTCCTTTAATAACTGACCTGAAGCCACATTCATGGCCCACAGCCTTTAAATGCTTTCCAAATAAAATGGCTTCTGACAGCTTTATGCTGTTACATATAGTAGTCACCGCTGTTACTTTCTAAAGGAGCAACCTGTTTTTCTGGGCGTTTTTCTTGCAGTGAAAAACCTAAGTCCTTCTAAAATAGGAATACACTTTACAAACCTATACGATTGAAATTCTTTGAAAGGTTTTTTAAAAGTGTCAATTTACGTTCATTTTGTTTTCATTTCACAGTTCCTTGGAGTTCCTCTACAGGTTTTAGCAACCAGTAAAAGAAGGGATTATGTATTTTCTCAAGCTAATATGTGTGCCTTCATACAGCAAATCTTACACCCAGCAGCCCTTGCTCAGTCATGGAAGCTTAGACTCAGATATTTCTATAAATGATTTCAGTTGCCTTGCTTATGGTGGAAGGTACGTAGACAGTGTATGTCTAAGGCTACGGGAATACTGATTTATTAATGTATTTATTTTTTATTTTCTGTGTTGTTTTGTAAGAAGCTGTCAGTGTGTTGTGAGTCCTGCAGGCTGTGTGTCTGGCCTGCTCTCCTAGCTTGAGGGGTCAGCTGCCATTTCCAGCGGTGTGTTGCAGCCAGACTGCTTTATCGGGGGAAGCACGTGCTCGAACAGAGCTGCCAGGATAGATCTGGGGGATCAGCCACTGACGGCTCCTCTCTGCTTGCCCTTTCTCCCCACAGAGTAGGACGACATGTCAGGCAATGCCAGCTAACAGTCCCCAGTCCCTCCTGCCTTTTTAACACATAATTTAGTCATTTTAATTTCTCTCAGGAGTTGAACTTATTGTATATTAAATTATTATTATTATTATTATTATTATTATTATTATTATTATTATTATTATTATTATTAGTAGTAGTAGTAGTAGTAGTAGTAGTAGTAGTATAAGTGTACATTCTAAAATGTAGACTGAAAGGTTATATTAAGTAACAACCGTTTTTGTGATTTGTTTTGTTTTAAAATCAGCAGGTATCTAACAACTCTTTCTGTTTGCAACATATGCTGAAAAGTTGTACTTTTTGTGAACTGGGAAATGTATAAAAGATTGTCAGTAATATTTGTTATTTTCATTTAAACATAAAATTGAAAGGTCCATGCCACTGTGATTCTCATGTTTAAATAGTTCACTTTAAATTAGTGTGGCAAGAACATCAATTTAGCCCCAAGTATTCTTACTAAAATGGAAATGGATAAAGGCACCCAATTTGTTTTTCTGATTAATCTCAGCGTATTGAGTAGAATGGAAGTGAATCCAAGACATATGCCCCGGCAGGTGTAAGTATTTTTATTGTGGTGATTACAGGGAAAGAAACGTAGTGTTCAGTGTCAATACTATAATTCAGTCCAAGTAAGAACTGTCAGTTTGCATTATTTGTATAGATTGGACAGTTTTCTATAGTGTTGCATTATTTTTCTCCAGAGCACTGAGTTGCACATAACCAGCAATGTCAGTATTTGTCAGTATTTTACCTGTAGGCTGTAGCTAAATGAATTAAATATCAACATAAAACTCTTAATATTAACTAAAGAACAGAGATGTTCTGATGTATTTTACTACACTTTAAAGTCATACCAAAAAAAATCATGTGGTTTTTGTTCACTAGTTTAATTTAAATATATATAATAGTATTCCTCACCTTGAGAATATTGTTGAATTTTCAGTAATCATTATCAGTTGATATTACTGCATGAATCATAGCACCAAGGATTGTATTCTGTT
This sequence comes from Amia ocellicauda, assembly GCF_036373705.1. NCBI lineage: Eukaryota > Metazoa > Chordata > Actinopteri > Amiiformes > Amiidae > Amia > Amia ocellicauda. The sequence continues at coordinate 30,248,747 of NC_089850.1, read as the reverse complement.
AATATTTCTCCCTTGCTATAGAAGGAAGCCACAGTACTAATCTTTTTTTTAATATATTTTAGCAATTTTAGGAAACTGTCTTTTTAATTTTCTTCTGTAAGATTTAGATTCCTCCAGCAATATCCTTTTGTCCCTAGCCAACAGTTATAAGACTCCCTCTTCTGGGAAACTTGGCTCCCAAAGTACTATCCCAGTTCCAGGCAAATGTGCAATTGAGGCTAATTTGCCATCCCACAGCCTGCTGTGTTAGTGTTTATTGAACATGACATAAAGAGGACTTTGGGAACAGAAAACTCCCTCCAGAGAGCATCTTTTGAAGAGAAGATGGAGATGAATGCACACAGTACAGCTGGGTACATCCTGGACACTACTACACTGCATTGACAATACTGTGAAATATATGTTCAGATTCGGTCTGAGCTAAATACTGTTCTTATATTGACAGATGTCCATAAAATAAAATGAACAAACCCCTTACAATGCCCAGTGTCCAGCATGTGGTCGATTAAGGAACAGCAGATAGGAGCCCTCGGGGTTGGGGGGGGGGTGAGGGGAATGAGACTTACAAGGCTTTGTGGTGTCAAGACAAGCACAAATATTTTAGTGCAATAATATGTATCTGCAGAAATATATCTATAATGAGTTAAGTAAATAAGCCACACAAATAGTGCATTTCAGAGCCTAGTTTACTATAATGCTAAAGCCATGCCACTGTATGTCTGTGCCACCTCTGTCTTTCCTTCCCAGCTTGCTTAGCATGTAAGGTTTGAGGAGGGACTAATGCAGAAAGTAAGATATACTTAAAAAATATTGAATTAGGCTTAAACATTTAAAACCTACAATACCCGTCTACAATAATACCGCCTGAAGTGGCTTTTAAACATCATTAATGCAGAATTTATGTCTAAATCCCTTCCTTCCCTAGGGAAGTGCTCCTATTATTGTGTGCTTTCATTCTCAGATTTAAATTCTAATTGACTTCCACCACAGTGTACGACAGGAGTAAAGGCACTACGGGTTCCTTCTGTAAAAGTTTATATTATCTGAAGTAACTGTGCTTAGTGAATATGTCTGAATGAATAAAAACAAAACAATAATCACAGAGAAAAATATATATATATATAGGTTTATCTTCCTTTTTATCTCCTTGAAAGCTCTGCTCCTAATACATATTAACAACCTGGTTTGAAGATATTTATGTATTTATATATAGCACTGCTGTAATGTAGTTGGGTATGTTGTTAACCAACCATAGAATGTATGTTCTATTTAAGATTTACCTGTAGAATGTACCGTAGAATTGCCACATTACTGACAATAGTTTACATTTTAAATAGATTAAACCAGTGAAATAATGTTTCGAACAAATACAAACATAATGAACAACAGCTGGAGAAAACAAACAGGGTTTTCTGTTCCAATTCTTCCCTTGAGTAATAAAATGAAATAATTCAAATCTACGCTAATTCCTCAGAAATACAGTAAGCGCTAAATTGCAGGCAGTTGAGCTTTACAAGAGTACATCCTTCCTCAAGCAGCGAGGGCTAGTATATTAGCATTACAAGTGAAGTGTGTGTAATCTGACAACAAAGAAAAATATCCACGCAGCTGCATGTTTTCTGACAAATATAATTCACAGAGCTATGGAAAACATGCTGGAATTGAATGTTTTTAATGCAGATAAATCCCTCTGTCACTTTAAAAGTATTGTATTTTAGGTTTCATTGTTCGTGTTATTTATTTATTTCAAGAATATATTTGTTGAAATGCATCAGTTGTAGAATGGTCACCTTATTATTATGGGAAATTTTGTAGGCTCATGTGTTAGTTACTTGTTATTTTTTATATCAATTTAGTAGTATGTCTTTGATTGGCATATTGAAGTTTCAGACCGAAGACAGCATTTGATGGTTTGCTCTGATCACCCTTTGGCAGAGCTTAACTTTAAGATCAAATTTCAAACACAGTTGAATTCCATTTTGGTGGGTTTGGACTAGGAAATTAATTTTAGAGTAGTTGTAATGCTTTTTGACCCATTTGTATTTTTCACACATAGAAGTTGAGACTGTTAATTACTTAAACAATGATCCGCTAAATTGCTCCTGAGCTCCCTGGTTAATGCATTCCACCGAAGTGAGTACATCTCTATTTAATCTGTTATAAGAGCCACTGACCTGATGTGTTCCCCACTTCTTTAACAATTAATCAATTAAGGTCCATCGCCGTGTAATTACACATTAGGGAGGTTATTGGAGATCTTAGCAGGTCTGTCTCCTGAGACCCATGAAGACACTAATATAACACACCTGTAATGACTTCCTCTCAGTTCGAAAAATTACTTCAATTTCTCTCTTGCTGCGAGACAGAGAGGTAAGTAATTACTATTAATGCCTCAGTCGCATTCCATCAGCATCATAGGAATAACTCCTCAGTGACACGTGTTGTTTTTATTTGTATTTCCTTTTCTTTATTATAATTTTGTTTTCATGTGGACATTTCATGAGCATATAAAATGGAGACCGTAAAAAAACGTAGACAACAGTGCACAGGAAAGGACCAATATTGTACAAAGATGCTTCATGCAAGCCTGATTAACCCACAGGAGAAAACACTATGAATGATTATTTCCAGGTGTGCTTCCGCAATCAGTTTTCAGTTATTGTGTGTGACTAGACATGGGCCGCCTGAATGAACTAATGGATTAGTTTTAGCTTTGCAGAGTAACACAACGTCTGAATCTGGTTGTGTAAGAGTCCCACAGTGATCCTCCGAAAGCCCACAGTGCACAATAAGGAGTCCCCAATGATCTGTAAAGTCAGTAATATTTATTTATGAAACCAAAGAAACCAAAGCAGTATTAGTGGTTGCATTCACTGGTTTCTGCTACCAGACCAAGAGCTGCTGCAATTTTTCTAAAGTTAACTATGAAAGTGTAAAGATGCAAATATAGCATACTTATATATACAAAAAAAGTTACACATTTGATTTTATGTGTTTCAAAGGAATGGCAATATATTAACTCTATATTTTGTGATAGAAAACATAATCAATTTCTGTTCTTTGCAAAAGCGTTTGCATTACTAAAGACGTGCATAATGCTGCTGAAGAAGGTGTTTGTATTGGGAGACGATGCAATGTTTTTGTCTTCATCTCTTTTTTAGAAATTATGCAGCTTTACTGATATCATTTTTTATTAATTATGGTTTTATTTTTTTTCACTTTTCATTGACCTTGAAATGAATTAGCAGAGAAAGGAGGGTAAACCCATCATTTGTATGGACAGAACTTAAGGCTCATAGCAACACATTTGTATTTGTAATCCCTGGTGCATGTGTCTTCATGGGAGATATTAAAGCTGATGGCAACACTGTTGAGGCAGAGTAAAGAAATCACAATTCTGAGCAGTTTGGGTGCTGATTTGGCCCCATGCCTGTTGACAACACAGCTTTCTGACCTCCCAGTGCAGAAACCTCATCCTCACTGGTGAGTGGCAGGAGGCACAATGATGTCACATTACTGTTGGGAGAGCCCCTCCCTAAGGGTATGTCATCAGTTAATTTGGGAGATGGATGCCTGAGACAGTATGGAGTTTATTTAACCATTGATGCATTACAGGAGGTGGATTAGCATGTGTTAAAAACACACCTGAAAGAGTTATGAGGCACCTTGACTGTATGTTGTATTAGTTATATAGTTTTTTTTTAGTTTATAAAAATGAGGAATAAACTTTAGCATTTGTTAATATATCTGTAAATAAATCTGTGTACAATTAGGATTTACTTTAATTTCCTGTAAAAAAATAATACTTTTTTAAAAATGGGGAATGTGTATTACATTAGACATACAGGCCCTGCTGTGCTGGCAGATGTTCCTGTTTGGGTTCAGCTTGGCCGATGTCAGTTTTGAGTTACCAGGTGATTTGTGACAGATTTGCAAAAGGTAGAGTGATTTTTTCAGTGCAGTACAGTAATTAGGCAGAAAATAGTATTCCAGGGATCAGCATGTTACTTTTAACATGACTATCCAGTTAAAGAAGTTCTTTATATATACGCTTGTAAATGTATGCATTTACAAAGATTTCCTAGAAGTTGTATACAGCAGGCTTATACCTCTGAATTCTCAGGAGAATCGTATAATGTCTATTCACTTGCAGAAATGCAGATTGGAGACGCAGTGTTGTCTTGGCAGACAGAAGGCTCCCCATATCTCCTATGAAGATTTGGCTGGAGCTCCATCTGTGTCATTACTCAGTCATTCTGATAGTGTCACTTTTTGGCTCTCAGAGACACCCGTGCTATTTTTGACTTTATTTTTCATGTGTTGCTTGCGTGCATGAGAAAATATGACGACACTTACTGTCTGTTTTCTTCAAGCTGTCAGGATTCAGTGGAGGGTGAAAGTGAAGGAAGCAGTTCATAGAGAAGTGAAAGCCTAAACGACATGGCTGTCTACCAGTAAACATCAGAGACATTAGGTGCTGTGAGTGGGCCAGAGTGACATTAAATAATCACTGGCACCATTACCTCCCCTCCCCCACCAGCTTTCTATTATGTAAAATGGAGAGGCATAGATTTAACATCACAACCATGTTTGTAAAGTCTAGTCTAGAAAAATCAATTGCAAGAATCAATAGATTTGTCAAATTCATTATTACATAGAAATACTCAGAACAGGTTTTACATGACTAAAAAATAACCCCCAGTTATCTAGTTTCTAGAAGAAAAAATAATATATGGGTGTGTCTGTGTGTGTCTGTCAGGGTCAATTAAAAATAAAAAGTCAATGGCACTAATCATTTGCCAAGGTACAGTAGACACTTACTGTATTTTATAAATGGTGTGATGAAATGCATTTAAGCTGTATTGCCAGTTGCAGTTGCTTGTCTGTGCTGTTGAATGTGTGGTTTGTTCAATGTCTTGTTTTTTTCTGCTGTGCTGGATTCCCATGATAAGTGTACAAAAATGGCTTCTGAGAAGATGTCTGTCTATCAAATCTGTCTTCTATTAGTTTCTGAAATAGCTTAAACAATCACTTTTGTGTCATTGTTCTTTTTTTATAAGGGAAAAACTCACACTTCTAAAAATCTTTAATTCTCTTATGGGGGGAGTAGAGTTTCTCTGGAGATCAGACTTATTGATTACCATTGTCTATTACCAACCAGCCACTGTGGAATTACCACCAGAAAAATACCTCCAAATAGTTCTAGAAATATTAGAAGTTAATTCAATTAAATTGAAAGGGCATAACAATTAACATGCATCTTCAGGATTACTTGTCTAATTAACTATGATTCATCCTAATCTTTTTTTAGTTAATTTTTACAGCATAAAAGCATAGCACACTGGAATTAGTCCAGTGTTCAGAAAAAGGACTTCTCATGAGAAGGTCACCCTGTATAAGTTACAGTGTCTTTCCTTGTGCTCTGTCCTTTGGATGAAATGAAAAACTAAAGTCCTATTGTTAGTGACTGCATAAACAGCTGTGTGTGCAATAGTTCATGACCTAGTGCCGGATTAAATCAAAACTTTGACCCACCCGCTAATAGCAAACTACAAACCTGTTCATCATAGTGGGTGCATTTATGATTAGAAGAAAGTGTCATCTTACTAAAAATGAAGCCGCAACTAAGTACAGTTCTGTAATTTTCTATTAGTGGGTGGGTCAAAGTTTTGATTTAATCCAGCCCCTAGTCCCTATGTATAAGTCTCTTTGGATAAAAGCATCTTTTTAATTTATGACTAATTATTAAGTGTCCTCTTCCTAAACTGAAATGTAAACTGCTGTTAAAAAGTAATACTGTTAAAATACTGTTAAACTTGAAATAGTAAGTTTGCTGTTACTATTACTTATTTATTGAGCGACGATAAAATAGTGCAGTAATACAATACTGTAATTAAGCATAATTCAATTATAATTTAAAATGACAAAAGTGCAGAAGTTAAGTGTAGATTATATATAGTTCATATAAAATGCAAAGCATACATCATAGTTCAATCAAAGTCCAGTTCAATTCATAGTTGCTATCATATTCATATACATCAAAATCCAGTCTTCAAAGTTTAAAACAGAAACCGATAAAGAACTCCTTTGTAGCACGCAATGATACAGACCTTTTAAAAGGTTACTGGTTTGCATTAAGAATTTACTGTATTTAGGCTAGTGGTTAAAATGTTATAAAATAGCATTAATGTGAGGGTAAGAAAGAAACCAAGCATGTATCTCCTTAACAAACTGTGTTTTTTATCTAACGCTTACTTATACTTGTTCTGTATGTGTGGCTTTAGTAGTGACACAAATCGATTTCATCTTACAGTTCAACCTGAACTGTATCAGATTAATATGTGTCCCCAATTAAAAATAATTGGGCAATCATTTGCAATAGGCCAGGTTAACAGTATTACACGTTTTCAATCAGACTCTACATAACTTTCATTACTTTCTGCACCGGCTGGCGAGCACCTGACAGGCATGACTGCGGCTTGGGATGAAATACAAACGCTGCTCAGCTTTCTCAGACCTGAACACAGGCAGAATAGGAAATCAGGAGAATTAGTGTTCCCCCCAGCAGCCATCACAACTACTAACAACTTAACTTGACAATGACAAATATGTTCAAAATAAAACATTTTCAAATCTGGAGCTAAACTAATGACAACGGGGCTCCCTTGTATTGCATTTAGTGTCATTGTAAAGCCTTCATTGTGTCAGTGTTTGAATACAGTGACAACCATCATCACTGCTATGCTTCAGAATTGATGTAATTTAAAAAACTGCAGGTTACCGATACAGGTTTCAATTTGAGAAGCATAGTGTATGCCCTGCAGGGCCTGGCCTTGTCTACACTGTGTTGTGACACTTCTGGAATAAACCCATAAATAGGTTGGACCCAGGGCTCGCTCCAGCATGACAGACATGTACAGTTTTATAGATTCTTAGACTTCTAATCTTATGGAAGACTTCAATTACGTTTTAGTGGAATTTAAATATTTTTGTATCAAATCAGATTCCCCCCTGAATTGTCAGCAAATGTTACTTTTCCTATTTGTGTGTTTTTGGAGACAGTTGTAGGGGTAAGGAAGACACAAGTAGCAAAAATGAAATGTGTCAACATTTCTGTTAGGCACAGAGTATTCTTAGTGTTCTTGGCTTTGATAAAGGCATCTGCCAACTGAATATGAAATAATAGTAGCATACATTAAATATTAAACTTCAGCATATAGTGAATAGCAGCCTCCTAAATGTATCTCAGCAGACCACACACGTCACACACTGTCGCCTGTGCTGGATTTCTAATTGTTTGGTCTGTGCTGTGATTGATGTATGTGTTGCTTTTCTGTTTGTTTTTGCTTTTCCACCTTGTTTTAAAGTTGCAGTAGTAGTAAATAAACTGTGATGAGAACTTTTCAAATCATATGACTCTAAAGGGAATTTGTTTTACAGTTGTATATTTAACTTAGTGGGACAAGATTGCTTTGGGTTTGATAAGAACACTGTACCAGGAATTTCCCAGGACTGTGTCTAACAGGTGAATTCAAGCAAGTGTCAGATGGGCTCTGGCATGTTGACAGTGAGTTCAGGCAGAAATGACTGAGGCTAGCACTATCCCTGGGGTCACGGGTATGACAGCATTGTGACTGGGCTGATGTGGTGAACAGGGGGACCTGGTTAGACTGGGGAATCAGAAGTCACTCACTGATCCTCAGCAGGTATTGTGAGCAGTGAAATTAATTTGAAAGCAGACATTTCCACATTTCAGAGGTAAAATGGAAACCGCTGGACATGTGAAATATGAAAGAGTTAAAACCCTAAACTCTTCCAGTGTCAGCGATGCTCTTTATATTTTAATGAAGCTTAAGTGTTAGGTTTACACTGCCGGTAAATGGAAGTGCACAGGGGGAGTTGTGAAACAAGTGACAGTAATTACTTTTAACATACATCTGTTTAAAACACGAACGGGAAAAAAACACTCCATTAATGTATGTGTTAATGTGCAGTGAAATTCGCCCACAGTGTTCTGCCTGGTAAAGTGCTTCCCATCTGTCTTTTCACCAGAAAATGTAAATACATTTTTAATTAAAATGTTCAAGAGCACTACCATGAACAGCTATATAACAGGTTAAGGGCTGAAATTACTTCCTTGCATATAATTGAAAGCAACAGGTACTTTAATTGGAAACGGACATGCTGTAAACACCTCTGATTAGTGCTCGGCATCTTCTTGGTGAAATATATCCTCTGCATTGGGTCATTCTGAATTCCTTTACTCTGTATTGTCCTTGTATCTATATATTTGTATCATAAGAGCAAATCCACAAGCCTGCTATATACACTGATAAATTGAAACTCACCCATACAATATGTGTAGTATCAGAGCATTCACTCTCAAAGACTTGCTGAATCCCTGTGTACCAAGAGCTAAAATTAAATAACCAGGCTTCCTCCCCCAACAACAGTAGATGTAACATAAGCATGTGTTTACTGAAGAAGAAATGCACTATTTGAATAATTGCCATAGGGGTGCTTGTGGTTAAATGTGAATTGAAACACACGTAATTTTAAAATAGACAATCAGAGTGTGCAAGTGGAATTGGAGGACTTTAGCAGGTTAGACCATTAGACCCCCCCGTCCATTTACTGTAGACAAAGTATGTCAAGGCCAAGGTTTACATCAGTACTCCAATTATACTATAATTCCATAGTAGCTATTATTTTGTCTATGATGCTCCTCACTACATATTCAGAAGATAGGACTTGTTCTTAATAATGTAGGAGTCTGTCAGTTTCTCTAACGCAGATGCAGTTTTCTACCTCAGGGATACAGGTGACTCTTCTTTGTTTCTCTGGAGATAGATACAGAGCTGTCATGTATCTGCTTAGTAAACCTCAGCAGGGATAAACTGGTATTTTTTCCATATTTCTTGAGTTTTCCCACTCATTTTTCTAAAATGTGTTTTTTTCTGCCTGTGGTTTTGACATGTAACTGATGTCACCTGTGTCTGCATGGAATCAATTCCTGCTCTCACCTATTACTGTTCCCTTTGTTCACTGCAGTGCAAACTAGCACTGTCCTCTCGGGCTGAGGATTTCTTGTCAGTAATGATAGGCAATCATAGCAGTCAAATGCAGGTCTGACTTGAAGAGAAAGTAAGGAGTGCAGTTTAGCTGTCTTATTTAAATTCCAGGACCCAGAGACAATACAGCTGTTAACCTAGGGATCTGAGTCCTAGTGTTTCAGTAAAAGTGAAGCAGATGCAGTTTGTGCAGTTTATGCATGGTGAGAGTTTGTCTTAGACCAGGACAGCTTGACTGATGGGTGTTCCTCCTTTAAAGAAGATCAGCTACTTTGTTTACGAATCTGAAATACAATAAGGTGAGTTTTGCCCTTCAAAGTTGAAAACTGTGTATGGAGAACTTCTGTAGAGTAAGAGTAGTACTGAACTTACTTTTCTTCTGCCTTGGTAAAAAGCATTTGTACTGGATTTATAGTATCCTAAAGGCGAACTGTAAAGTTGACAGAAGTGAGATGCGGCAGCCGAGGAGAATGGAAAGTCTACACAGATTATTAACTGAGAATGGGGGCACTTCCCACAAAGACAGTGGAGTAATTAGGAAAGCTACCATGGCACAATGTGATTGCTGAAGGATCCTGCAAGAAAAGACGTAGAGGTTCTATTTTCAAAACATTTTAGCAACCAAAGAGTGAAATGGACCAGATAGTGCGCTCCCAAGTGGACCCTTTCTATTAACACTGTGTTTTTAAATTCAGATCTGGTTTAATTCAGAGCAGGTCTGAATTTTTATTTTGGTCTCACGTCCTTTGTGTAGGACTGGGGCCATTTTTATTAATTCAAAGTTATTAATCAGTGAACTTTACATTATGTAGAAAATACTGTCATTTGCCAGTCCACAGAGCACACACAGAAGGCCAGTAGCAACATAACCAGTAACCCAGGTCCTTTGACTATTGGTAACGCCCTTGGCTGAGGTGAGGAAGACCAAGGCTTGATCCCAGGCACAGACAGTTCCCTTCAGCATAACACCACAATAACCTTCTATTTTCAATTCAGACAAATCTATTAACATATATATGAAAAACTAGAATTCAGTTATTGTGATTCTAAGAGCATTCTAAGTATGGTTATAAGTAAGACATAATAGGGTTCCTCGGTTTAAAGTCATGACCAGATAACGATTTAGTTGAGAGGTATGTGGGAGAGAAGATCTTACTGTGTAGTGCTTGCATTCCTAAAGGTACACCATACGAAGAGAATACATTTTCTTGCTTTTTTCCCCCTCGCAGTTCAGATGCTAAATAAGGACCACAGTTCAGACCAATGCTAATCGAACAGCATCACACAGCACATTAGCGTTCTGTGGGGAATTATGGGCCTGGATGATAGATGAACATTGTTGGGACCCCTGACAGCTGATTAATGCCTTAATTAACTCTCGTGAGTCACTGCCACTTCCCCTTAAAGCTGCGAAACAGAGCGAGTGGCCCGTGTGGCTAACCTCACGACACCCTCCGAGCCTCACTTTTGACTCTGCCATCAAAACAGCCACTTTGCTGCCAATCTGAATTGCTTTTCATGTGCGAAACATACGCTGCGAGAAGTTCTGAGACTCCCACAGTCCTGCTTTGTTTCTCCCTATATCAGATGGAGTATTTTTTGTTTTTTCAATTTCTGCTGACACAGTGTCTCTTGAATGGTCTGGCAGTGTAGGCAGCCGCTGTCACATTTATGCATTGCTATCTCTTGTTTCTTTACACACATTTCATTGCCGATACTTGAGATGGTTTGATCTTGTGCAAATCAGCAAAAGCGCACTGAATGAAGAGAACCAAGTTAGCTATCCCTGTACATGTTTTCTGATAGATACTTCTTATACAAAATGCAAATTCTTTAAGACAGACGTCAAGCAGTTGTAATGACTTAATGTATGAATTCATGAATGAGTGAAAAAATCAACAGTAGAGATAATATAACAGTTACCTGTGCAATTGTAAATGTCCTTCGCTCCCACCAACACCAAATCACACATGCATATGGTTTTCCCACACTTCCTCTCAGTTTGCAGTAACTTAATGAATTATTGAAAGCTGCAGAAATCAGTAGAGAGTGTCCGTGTGAATAGTGTACATTTTTTACTGGAAGAGGAAGTGGTGATATAGATGGAGGTGACTTTAGAGAGCGCTGGAGAGAAACCAATCAATGCAGCAGTCACAACCCACTATTTTCAGTAACATGTTCACCAGCAAAAGAGGATAGTCTTCATTCAGGATTTGTCTTTTATCATGTTTGTTATTCACCAGCAAATAATGCTTACTGCACAATGGTTACTCAGTAGCATTAGTAAAGGGAGGCTTTAACTTATCAAGGTGCTTGGCTTTCTTCAGGTTTACAGTACATGTTACTCCTGGACAAATAAACTCAATTACACAGGCTTAGAACACTTACACCAGTATAAATGCCCATGGAAACTAAGCATTATACATACAGTGAGGGAAAAAAGTATTTGATCCCCTGCTGATTTTGTACGTTTGCCCACTGACAAAGAAATGATCAGTCTATAATTTGAATGGTAGGTGTATTTTAACAGTGAGAGACAGAATAACAACAAACAAATCCAGAAAAACGCATTTCAAAAAAGTTATAAATTGATTTGCATGTTAATGAGGGAAATAAGTATTTGACCCCTTCGACTTAGTACTTGGTGGCAAAACCCTTGTTGGCAATCACAGAGGTCAGACGTTTCTTGTAGTTGGTCACCAGGTTTGCACACATCTCAGGAGGGATTTTGTCCCACTCCTCTTTGCAGATCCTCTCCAAGTCATTAAGGTTGCGAGGCTGACGTTTGGTAACTCGAACCTTCAGCTCCCTCCACAGATTTTCTATGGGATTAAGGTCTGGAGACTGGCTAGGCCACTCCAGGACCTTAATGTGCTTCTTCTTGAGCCACTCCTTTGTTGCCTTGGCTGTGTGTTTTGGGTCATTGTCATGCTGGAATACCCATCCACGACCCATTTTCAATGCCCTGGCTGAGGGAAGGAGGTTCTCACCCAACATTTGACGGTACATGGCCCCATCCATCGTCCCTTTTAATGCAGTGCAGTTGTCCTGTCCCCTTAGCAGAAAAACACCCCCAAAGCATAATGTTTCCACCTCCATGTTTGACGGTGGGGATGGTGTTCTTGGGGTCATTCCTCCTCCTCCAAACACGGCGAGTTGAGTTGATGCCAAAGAGTTCGATTTTGGTCTCATCTGACCACAACACTTTCACCCAGTTCTCCTCTGAATCATTCAGATGTTCATTGGCAAACTTCAGACGGGCCTGTACATGTGCTTTCTTGAGCAGGGGGACCTTGCGGGCGCTGCAGGATTTCAGTCCTTCACGGCGTAGTGTGTTACCAATTGTTTTCTTGGTGACTATGGTCCCAGCTGCCTTGAGATCATTAACAAGATCCTCCCGTGTAGTTCTGGGATGATTCCTCACCGTTCTCATGATCATTGAAACTCCACGAGGTGAGATCTTGCATGGAGCCCCAGACCGAGGGAGACTGACAGTTATTTTGTGTTTCTTCCATTTGCGAATAATCGCACCAACTGTTGTCACCTTCTCACCAAGCTGCTTGGCGATGGTCTTGTAGACCATTCCAGCCTTGTGTAGGTCTACAATCTTGTCCCTGACATCCTTGGACAGCTCTTTGGTCTTGGCCGTGGTGGAGAGTTTGGAATTTGATTGATTGATTGCTTCTGTGGACAGGTGTCTTTTATACAGGTAACGAGCTGAGATTAGGAGCACTCCCTTTAAGAGAGTGCTCCTAATCTCAGCTCGTTACCTGCATAAAAGACACCTGGGAGCCAGAAATCTTGCTGATTGATACGGGATCAAATACTTATTTCCCTCATTAACATGCAAATCAATTTATAACTTTTTGAAATGCGTTTTTCATTGATTTGTTTGTTGTTATTCTGTCTCTCACTGTTAAAATACACCTACCATTAAAATTATAGACTGATCATTTCTTTGTCAGTGAGAAAACGTACAAAATCAGCAGGGGATCAAATACTTTTTTCCCTCACTGTATGTATTTATTCAACCCTTTAAGTGTTTTTACCCAGGATCCATTCAATTTTGGAAAAAAAATATTTTCAAATATTCATATTACATTTTTCTTTATTGAATACAGTTACCTCTATTCATAGTCTTTGTTCTGCATTATTCGCCCTGTATCTTGCTCTTACAGTACACTACCTTTGTTCTGCATTATGTTGTGAATTTACCTGACATTGCTATAACCTTATTCTTTCAAATTGCCCCACTGAAGAAAAAGCTTTTTACTAGAGTTCAATGTTTAGCCCTAAAGCTATGCCCTGGGGTGGTGTTGGCATATTTTCTCCTGTTAATTCCTTTAGCATTCAGTTAATGCAATAGATGTGGACCACAGAGTAAATGGGAATGTTGTAAAATGTAGGCAGAACAGGGAACAATTTGATAGCAGATGGCAGAACTCTTTATTTGGGTTAAAACTCTTTATTTAACCCAACAATATTTAAAGGGGTTATATAAACCTATTCCACAGATTCCCATAATAATTGAATGTGATGTCATTGTCTTCTGAAAATTACAATACATTTTATACTCCACAGAAACATGAAACAGAAAGTTCTCTATGGCAGAGAATTGTATAGCATATAAGACTGGAAATAAATATATTTTTAATATATATTTAACCCTTTTTGCTCAGTCATGTTTTCACATTCCTCTCTTTCTTTCTTGTGTTTCAGGTGTGCGACTGGTGCAAGCACATTCGACACACAAAAGAGTACCTGGACTTTGGAGCTGGAGAGAGACGGCTTCAGTTCTGCAGTGCAAAATGCCTCAACCAGTACAAGATGGACATTTTCTACAAGGAGACTCAGGCCAACCTCCCAGCTGGCCTCTGCAACCCCGGGCACCCGCCAATGGAGAGCAAACCGGAGAGCAGCGGTGTGCAGCTCCTGACTCCAGAGTCCTGGAACACCCCCCTGGGGGAGCTGCGCCGGAAAGCGCCGTCTCCAGGCGTAGGCATGGCTGGGTCCAATCAACTCCCCGGGCCCTCAGGCTCGGCTTCGGCCTCCCCCTGCGAAGCTACTGCCATGTGTTCCTCTGCCAAAATTCCTACTCCAGGCCCCAAGCCACACGAGAGTCCTACACTCCCCCCTCCAGTGTCCCTTCCTCCACCACCCATGGGTGTCCCACCGGGCAGCCCGCCCATGGTTATGACTCACCGTGGGCCCATGCCCCTGCCCTTCTTCATGGATCACCCAATGATTCGTCCCCCTTTCCTCCGGGCACCCCACACTCCCAGCCCAAACAGTCCCCTGTCAAACCAAATGATTCCTGGCATTGGCCCACCTCCGCCCCCCAGGAACCTAGGCCCAACATCCAGCCCGATGCACAGGCCCATGCTCTCCCCACACATCCACCCACCCTCGACGCCCACAATGTCCGGTAACCCTCCTGGAATGATACCTCCACACCCTGGTGCCCCCATGCCAGGCTTGCCCTTCCCACACATCAACATGATGCCAAACGGCCACATGCCTATGCCACAAATGATGAACTTTGGCGTGCCATCCCTTGCCCCACTGGTGCCACCTCCAACCTTGCTGGTGCCATACCCTGTCATTGTTCCACTCCCAGTCCCTATCCCTATCCCTGTCCCTATCCCCTTCAACACAAAGGGGTCATCTGGTCTCCCTGGAAACGGTGAGAACATCATTCCAAGCACATCGTCAGAATCAAGTGAGTCCAAGGACACCCGGCTTTTTTCTCCTGGCTCCAGAGGCGATGGCGACAACAAGCAAGGGCCTTCAAAAGCCACAGAACTTCCTCCAGGTTTTTCAGGCCATTTGTTAAACCAATCCCCTCCTGGACAGGGAAGAACTGAAGTTGTAGATTTGACAGTGAAAGCTGAGAGCCCAGTAAAGTCTAGGTTTTCCCTCACAAACTCTCCTGCTTTGCTACAAGATGGTGTCATAGACTTGACAATGGGCCGGCGGTCTAGGCTTCAGCATGTCATTCAAAGGGCGGTGCCAAGTGCTCAGGTGAAAGTCGAACATGAACCACACAGCGTCCTAAATCTGGCTTTCTTGGGTGAGGACAAGAGGAACTGCAGTGGAGTAGAACAGGAGTGCAGAGACACCTGCAGTCCTGTGGACCCCCCGGCTTTGCCCTGCAGTGACCCTGCGCACTGCGGGGGGGCGCCACCCTCACAGCAGCAGCCGCAGCACAGTCTGATTTCAAGCAGCTCGGGGCCAGAGCCCAGCCCCGCCGCCGGGTGCAACGTCATAGTGAACGGCACAAAGACTCCTGACGTCACCAGCAAGAGCGCCTTCTCAGAGCTGCGTGCAGAGCCTCGGAAGACGGCGCAACCGCTGCCGCCGGAAGAGCCGACCGTGAGCGAGCTGGAGTCGGTGAAGGAGAACAACTGCACGGGGCCTGGGGGCTTTCAGCTGGAGCTGGACACAGGTAAGAAGGCTTCATCAGAGGAGCCCTTGGGCGGTGGGGACAAACAGGACCCCAACCTGAACAACCCAGCCGACGAGGACCACGCCTACGCCCTGCGCATGTTGCCCAAGGCCGGCTGTGTCATTCAGCCCGTGCCAAAACCCGCAGAAAAGACTGCCATCACACCCTGCATCATCTCCACACCCCTGCTCAGCACGGGACCCGAGGACATTGAGCCACCACTAAAGAGGAGGTGCCTACGAATTCGCAATCAGAACAAATAAAATCAAAAGGTTGGTCTCATTACATCCCTACAGTTTCCACAAAGGAGATCTCTTTACAGGCTCTGTGGTTTGCACTGCTCTCACCTTTTCCACCAGATTTCCATTAAATTTGAGTATTCACACAAAATACAAATGAGCCCAACTGATCAAAGTATGCCATTCTGAGGAAAATCTTCAATGAAACTAGATTTCCTTACATGTAAGGTGTCATTAGTGAACATTTTCCAGTGTATATGCCTTTCATTTTACTTGGTTGTTTCAACTGCTGCAGTGATTTTTCATTGTGTCTTGTCATGATAGCTGGTGCCTTCACTGTGTTTTTTCAGAGCCTGTTTTTATTGCAGTTTAAAACTGTGCATCGAACAGTGCCTAGGAATCATAATGTTTGTACACCTTAGTATCCACAGTGTAAGGAAAAGCCTTCTAAACCAAACAGATTGAGAAAGGCATTACATTATGGAAGTGCTTAAAGGAGTTTCTTTTGAGATAAAGCCTTTTCCCAAAGATTTCCTTTGGAGTGTAGTATGAGGAAAATAAATGGTGAAAATGGGATGGTAAAAGGGCTTTGCAATCTTGTGATAATGACCTGGATACTCTCCCTGGCAGAGGCCCAAGGTTTAGCATTCTGTATTTAATTAATCATTTGTACATAATCCACATATCATATATAGCATATTCTCAATGCTTTAAAAGATGACTGTCTGCCCGCTCTTGCTTCAGACGCCGCGCTCTTCACCAGTGCGTTTGTCTGGATGTCTCAGAGTGGAGTGATGAATGTGTAGCTCCAGACGGGTCTCTCCAGATTGTTATCAGCTGTGTTTGAATCCCACTGTTTTAAATCACAAATGACTGGGGGCTGGAAGTTGACGGGACCTTGACACTGTGCAGTCGCAGAACAAGGGAACCCGGATGTTACTTTGCAGAAGAGGGTTATTAAAGCCCTGCTCAGAAACAATGCCTTTTGTCTGGGAGACATTTGTTGCGAGGCTTGAAAGCCCTGCTGTACTTCTGGGAAGCATGTAGCCAGGGAGTCATTGTGGTGAAACAATGAAACTTGAAAGGCACAACTAAATCCCATGAAAAGATGCACACTGCCTAGTTCATAAGCAAAAGTGACAGTATGGAAATTACATACAATTTGGAAGACTCATTTTTGGATTACAAAAAAGCGTGTGAAGAAAATCTGATTCTGTGAATTTCTAGGACTACTTTTTGGTCATTTGCCTTTGGTTTAAAAAGGGAATCATATAAGGGTACAATACATTATCTCCAATTTACCATATGTTTTGTATAGAATTGTCTTCCTAAACCTCTGTTTTTGTTTTTGAATTTTCATGAATTCCCCAAGCAGTTATTTTCCAAACATACTTATTCTTATTCAATCTTGCTTCTAAGAGGAGTTTAAATATATTGAATTACCTGTAATTTGGCCTTGCAGCTAGAAGTTCCTTGATCACATGATATATCCATATGGCCCTATATAGCAGCGAAGAGCTTGTTATTTATTTATTTATCACTAGGGAAATCATCTTAAATGTAATCATGGGAGCTCCCCTGTTGTGGCCTTCACCAAGGACTCTCCAGCAGCTCTTTCACACGCAGTTAACACCAGTTTGGAGATGGTTCTGTTCTGTTGCCTGCTTCCCTGTGAGATGTGTGTTTATTGCAGCAGAATGACTTGTGACCCACACTATATTCAAGACCCAGCCTTCAGCAGTGGAAGGCTAATGCATTACTACAAGCTCATCCACCTACTGAATATCTTTAATGGTCTGCAACGAAATATGTACGGAAACTCCTACAAAGAGTACAGTATGATATTTCTTGGGTCATTTTAGCTCTTTTAGTATCCCTTAGCAACCATTGCTCATGAAATCGCAGTTTATTGCCAGTAATAACCACAGGAAACATTTTTTTTTTCTTGTAACTTGATCTCAAGGGTTGATTTTAGTGGCGCTTTAAACCATCTTTTTTTCCCCCATGGCAAATTTACTGCAATGTTTTTTTTAGCAACGTCATATGTATTTGCAGCTAAAAGTCTTCAAAATATCCCTGAGATCAGACAGCAGCAGCCAAGTTCAGAATTTCAAGTCAGGAAACACTTAAATGTCATCTTGTTTTCTCTGTTCTTGTTTTGTATTTTTTATTGCAATATATGTAACCTGATCTTTCCATGTGGATATGTGCATACCATTTGAACTAACACACACTGGGTGTGTTGTGTGAAAGAACAGCACGCCTGTCACACTCTTGAAATGTTAAACCGTGTATGTCGTTTATTTTCGAGCTATTTATTTACATTTATTAATGTGGGTTATAAATAAGTATTGTATTATTTTCATGTTTATCCCTGCACGGAAATATGTAACCCCCATTGCGTCAGGTTCTGTATAAAACAGGGCTGAGGAGAGCGTTACAATGTGTTGTGGATCTGCAACAGGGACAGGTTCCAGGGATTAGATACGGCTGCAGTTATTTCACTGTAAAGTAATTCATTATTCAACTTAACTATGCCATCTAACAATTTGAGGTTATTTATTCAAGTTCACATTTGAATCATAGGGAAATGACTTTTCCTGCAAAAATATGAAAAATTAAAATAAAAGCAGTGTGTGTTATGGGAGCTTTTACCAAGGACTCTTCACCATCTCTCAGACACAGACACACACACACACACACACACACACACATACAGACATATATAATCTGCTACCTGTTATGTTGAAGAAACACTTCATTATATGCATTCACTGCATTATACACTCACCTAAAGGATTATTAGGAACACCTGTTCAATTTCTCATTAATGCAATTATCTAACCAACCAATCACATGGCAGTTGCTTCAATGCATTCAAGGGTGTGGTCCTGGTCAAGACAATCTCCTGAACTCCAAACTGAATGTCTGAATGGGAAAGAAAGGTGATTTAAGCAATTTTGAGCGTGGCATGGTTGTTGGTGCCAGACGGGCCGGTCTGAGTATTTCACAATCTGCTCAGTTACTGGGATTTTCACGCACAACCATTTCTAGGGTTTACAAAGAATGGTGTGAAAAGGGAAAAACATCCAGTATGCGGCAGTCCTGTGGGCGAAAATGCCTTGTTGATGCTAGAGGTCAGAGGAGAATGGGCCGACTGAAATAACCACTCGTTACAACCGAGGTATGCAGCAAAGCATTTGTGAAGCCACAACACGTACAACCTTGAGGCGGATGGGCTACAACAGCAGAAGACCCCACCGGGTACCACTCATCTCCACTACAAATAGGAAAAAGAGGCTACAATTTGCACAAGCTCACCAAAATTGGACAGTTGAAGACTGGAAAAATGTTGCCTGGTCTGATGAGTCTCGATTTCTGTTGAGACATTCAGATGGTAGAGTCAGAATTTGGCGTAAACAGAATGAGAACATGGATCCATCATGCCTTGTTACCACTGTGCAGGCTGCTGGTGGTGGTGTAATGGTGTGGGGGATGTTTTCTTGGCACACTTTAGGCCCCTTAGTGCCAATTGGGCATCGTTTAAATGCCACGGCCTACCTGGGCATTGTTTCTGACCATGTCCATCCCTTTATGACCACCATGTACCCATCCTCTGATGGCTACTTCCAGCAGGATAATGCACCATGTCACAAAGGTCGAATCATTTCAAATTGGTTTCTTGAACATGACAATGAGTTCACTGTACTAAACTGGCCCCCACAGTCACCAGATCTCAACCCAATAGAGCATCTTTGGGATGTGGTGGAACGGGAGCTTCGTGCCCTGGATGTGCATCCCACAAATCTCCATCAACTGCAAGATGCTATCCTATCTATATATGGGCCAACATTTCTAAAGAATGCTTTCAGCACCTTGTTGAATCAATGCCACGTAGAATTAAGGCAGTTCTGAAGGCGAAAGGGGGTCAAACACAGTATTAGTATGGTGTTCCTAATAATCCTTTAGGTGAGTGTATATGGCATACCAATGTTTAAAGCACTATCAACACATGAATTGTATTGTATCTACACTACATTGCTTTTTTCAAGGTATAACATTCTGCATTAGATTGACAATGGTTGATTGTAAGTAGTGACTGAGTACTTGTGTACAGTGTATTTACAGTGTAAATATATATAGTAGCAGCATAGGTCATGTGTATTTAGGTTCGCTGTTATGTTACCTCAGATGTCTAATCATATAAAGAGTTACGCATTGCACCCCAACATTGCCCAAAACTGAGAGAGAGAGATATATAAACAGTGTAGCGTGTACTCACAGGTAACAACAACTTAATATGCAAAATATGTGTCTTCTGTGAAGAGGGGAGAATATGCCACGTTATGTTATGTTAGATAGTGAATCAGACTCTACCTCACCTGCAGGACAATGTTCCCTTTCTCCAGCTTGCCTGTAGTGTTCTTTAGTATTGGCAAGTCCAGTGCATATTTTACAGTCTTCAGACAACTCCACCCTTTTTAGGGCGAAGTAACATCTTTCTACAGTTAGGAGACTTAGAAACCTGTGTGAGATTCATGATGGAAAACATTCTCTCAGGCCGCTATTACTTAATGTACATTTATTGATAATGTATGTTTCTCAGCACACACAGAGTAAACACAAAGAACACATAGAGCTAGTCTGGACAAAAAAATAATAATACATGCACCCCTCAATCTCTGCCTGAGCCTCGAAGATGACCTATCAGAACCATATGTTTCCACACCCTGCACACCCACAGAATCACACACTTATTTGAAGGAAATTTATAGGAGCAATTGGTCATTTATTTAGAAATTTTAGACACCAAGGCCTAGGTCCGAGCATGGTGTACTCCCACAGGTTCATTTGCCACAGTGCAGGGTTTTAGAAGAGGACAGATGTGACCTTTTTCAGAAACCCTAACTAGCCTCTCCCTTGAGAAACACACACACACACACACACACACACACACACAGATAGATGGATCTTATTCGAAATCTACTTACAATGATGTTGTACAGTATATCCTTTTTTGTGGGAATTAGTTGATTTTAAGTGACAGAGGTTTACCAACTAGGAGGATTACAAAAAAAACTTCCAGATGTTGCTCTGCGCTTTATAAAGGAGGACACGTAACACTGGAGCTCTTGTGTGCTTCCTACCGCTTCCCATTTTTCTCCGTTTCTATTTTTTGCCACAGGGCTTCATCTTTTAGCCTTGAGAGATCTGACCTTTACTTGGAGCCGCAGCAGTGAGGTAACACCCCTGCTGGCTCTCGCTATGTCGTGAGATCTTTCCTGGAATTGTAAATGCCTAGGAGGGAGACAGATCCTTAGAAATATGGCCACTTTGGAAAAACAAAAGCTCCATTAGCCCCCTAAGATCATGTGTTATGGGAGCTGGGATGTGTGGTGAGTGTGCCTCCTACTGTGCAGCCAGATTGAGTTTTAATGCTCTAAACAGCATCAGAGCTCAGTACACTAATGTCCTCTTACTCCACACTCAACCCACAGTCAAGTTCCCCCTGGAGCGAGTTATTGACCTTGTTCACTTCACTGCTTATAGTTTAAGAAATAAGCAGTGCAAAAATGTCAATCTATGCATGGCTTATGAGCGTTGAGATTATTTGAAGACTCTGACATGGAAGTATTCACAGTGGGGTCCCCTTGCACTGCTAGTTACATCTGGTCAAAGTTTGTTTCTGTAATAATACAGTATTTAAGGAATTCTTACTGTGGCTTACTTTGATTTGTTTAAAGAGCTGAACTCTGCGCACTCTGTGCCGCAGGACCAACTCTTCCCCCCCCCACCCCCGATTGTGCTTGACTTCCCTGTTTCATGCAGTTTGCATTGAAGAAGCGCTGCGTGTCAGTATTACCTCCCATGCAGTTCAGTGTCAGAGATCTGCCCACTGCTCCCTCAATGCGTTCGGCTCTGTAATTGCACACAGGAAAACTCTGCGAATGTGATCATTGTTAATTGGGGTTCACTGAGAACACAAACAAAGGGATGCGTGGCAAAAAAGAAGCAGCTGAATTAGCAAGCTTGTCTATGAAACTCAGTAGCCTAGCCTGTATCCTGGGTGAAAGTTACACCAATGTAATTCTTAATATCCCACAGCACAGAATCGCATCACCTCTAGTCAAGCTGAAAAATAAGTTTACAAAAGATTAAAAACTGAAGTATTCTTAGGGAAATCTGCAATGAAAGAGTTGACTGACAAAATGAGATTTCAGCTGAGTGTTTTGAAGGCTGTGAAGCACGAGGAAACTTTATTGCTGGCATCTGAGGGAAGTAATTTAGCACAGGACCCGGAGAGGAAAAATAACAAGCTCTGTTTTAGAAAAGTGATTAATTACTTGAAACTGTGTCTTATATCTCGTTCTCTTCACAGATGCTTGAAACAGTTCCCAGAAAGTTTCTTTGTGTTTCATGTATTTTTTTGTGAAGATTCTGTTAGCCAAAATAAATGCCTTTATAGCACGCAAGTATACTCCTCAGATTATAGAGTGAAGAGGTGTCTGGATCAGGGTTGTGATTTCTTGTATCTCCCGCTGCTGACAAAACAAATTCGCAGGCAGTCTAACGCAATGCGGAAGAGCTCTTATTTTAACCAGTAATGTCATTCATTCGTTCAGGAATGTACTGTTTACATTTTCTAAAGCATCTGTGTGAATGTGGGATTCAGAGATTTGTGACTTTACACAATATAGTAATCCACAAAGTTTTTTTTTCATTCTTTTTTAACTTAAGATTCAAATACATCAGTCACTGTGAGTTTTAAACTGCCTATAGAGTATAAGGCCTTAGCCAAAACATAACTCTGCCTTACCTGCCAATCTCAAATTACAAAATTTGAACCCTATCGTTGTTTCATTTTTTGTCCAAAGACACTATTTACAAAACAAACAGGATACCGTACATATTTATTCTTTGCAATTCACGCAGGTCAAAGTTTTGATTGTTGGCTAATTGAGGACCTTCCAAGGAAAAAAGCTGAAATAAAATGACTGATTAGATGAATACCAACAAAACAGAACAAATTCAACATTTACAGATGTCCCTCACACAAACAGCAGTGGTGCTCTGATTGATACAGAAGAGAACAATATTGTACTGAGACTGCTGTAGTGGTGATTCTTTATTTCTGGTTAGACATAAGGGTTAACATACTGACTGCTACCATGTTCCTCTGCACAGTCTCTGACTGCCATGTGTGATGGCCTCACTGATAAAAGAAATGTCACCATCTTTTTGTCTTTCTGTATTTTTTGTCAACTTTTGCTCCTGCTTCCTAAGCGAGATAAGAATCTGAAAGCTAATTTCAGTATGAAAAATGCTGTTTCGAATAATAATGCATTCTGGACTCTTGTTGCATTCTGTGCAGTGATTAATGTTAATTAAAGGAGGAATATGTATTGTGGAATAGAAACATTTTAATTAAATATCCCTTTGTCACAGTCAAACAAGTGAAAGACAAGGCACAAAAATAATCTTTGACATAACAAATCCATTCTTGTTTCATGTCCTGCTGTCCTTCCATATAATGGATTTGAAATTGCTTTTAAATCCTGAAAACTGAATTATGAATTGAACTCAGTTAGGGTGTACTGTGTAAGTGGGAGTGGACAGCAGGTGTTAAATAAAGAACAGGGTCTACTGAACAGAGCACCTCTCAAAAGACTTAGAATCACAAAGACTGAGAGGTACAGAGCCATGCTTTGTTTTTATTTTCCAACTCTTTAATTCATTGTTTTATTTTATTCTGATATCTCTTCTGCCTGTTCACATGAAAGAAACGTCAAATCCTTATGAACCTGGAACCCAGAAAATCAGTCTAACCCTTCATTGTGCACTCTGCAGTCGAACCACCATTAGCATATCATTATCTGCATTTAAGTTCCCATTGTTGCAATACAGCAGAAAGTATTTTATAATCTGTTTTGATGCAAACCCCCTGTTCCCCATGCAAGACCAGCTCAGCTTGTCATTGACAGTAAGAGATGGTCTTTTCTCCAGTGGAAGTCAATGAGAGCCATGCATGCTTCAGTGGCCCCTGTCTCAGAATGTGGTTATGGCTTGTTTTTTGTTTTCTCTGTAACATTTATATGAATTGAGGATGTGTTTTCTGCTTTCCCCACCTTGTGAATCTATGAGCAACACCAATCTGTTTGGTCTGATTTTTCATTTTCATCAGCCTCCCCATCCTCCCTCCCAGTTCCTCTGTCCTCAGTGGCCAATTTGTGAGTGAAGTCAGACATACAATATGTCCTCACGTGGGGGTGTCCAACAATGTTCGCTGTTGGGCCCTGAGCTAGAATTGTTCTTGGACTCACAGGAGTGAAAAGTCAGGTATGCTCTCCACAGACAAGGTCCGCTCGCCCTTTGGTGTAGATTTAGTGGAAGGCAGCCCAGCCTCGCCCCTCTCCACTGTTCCCGTCTGATAACCTCTCACCATGCGGGCAGCTGTCAGGGCCCAGATGCACGGTGTTCAGGTGCTGTCGCTGGGTGTTATTAAATGATAAGGCTTCATGGTTGGAAGCACGGTGGAAAGAATAAGATAATATAAGCTAACAGGAGGGTTTCTATGATTTATTACGATTGACTGCTCTTCCCAGAGATTGTGGAGCCCTCACAGTGCGAGACCTCTCACCTCATCCTCTGTTTTGGAGAGCCTGTAGTGGAACCTACTCCCAATTATCCCGTTCATCAAATATGAGCTTTCCCTTCCATTTTTTTTATGTCCCTGCAAGAAAATGTCACTGAGTGTATTAGGGATTTTCTGTATGATGCATTATTGTAACCGCTTGTACGTTTGTTTTCTGCTTCTTCTCGCAGCTCCGATGAAAGGCAGTGTTCCTCTGAATGGATGAGTAAAGATGTGCCACGTCTCCTGACAGTCTCCAGCTGCCCTCACTCTCCTCCCTGATGGCCAGCAGCCGGGCAGCTCCTCTGAATGGACTGATGCTACGCAAACACTTGCGGCAGAGCTCCTGACATCACCCCGCCCCGCGCCACAGTCAGCAGCACGAGGAGCTCCGATCACCGACACTGTCGGCATGGTACCGAGACATTCCTGCTGCTGCGGCCGTCTCCGCTCTCACTCCATCTTGTCTATTCCCCAAAGCCCTGCCCTGGTCTCCTCTTAGACTTCCTATTCCGTTTGGACCAATTAAGGTACTATTCCTTTCTGGTACTTCAGAAGTTCCAGATCCATTAAGAGTTGAGGGCTGAAGGTAGACATTTGGACTGGTCCATGCTTTGGTAATGTGACCAGTGCGTACTACCTTAAAATGCCTAGATATGTGTTAAAATATTGAGTTCACGGGGGTATGAACTACCTTGGATGCACTTTTCAATGAAGCCTAAACATTACTTTTATCTTGGGGAAAAGTACATTTTCTCAACCCTGATAACAAAGGCCTATATTGTTCTCTTATGTTGCTCTCACGATTCTGTATGTCTATTGTTACATTTTGTTAATCTGAACAATTCCAGAAGGGCCGTGTAGAATTTAGACTTCTGGGTTTTTAGTTTGACCATGTGCCAAGAGAACTTGGTAAATGTTTATTCTTCTCGACTTTCTCTCTTCCCCCTGACCCCCTCCTCCACCACTGACGCCCCCACCTAGTGGGAACAGAGTGATTGTTTTGAACTGAAGACCAAAAAAACTCCCTGAAGGTGTAAAATAATCCCCGGGGAATATTTGTTGGGCGTCACTGAAGAAAAAGAAAAAAAACTGATGAAATTTCAAACTTGATGGCTTTCAGTGATCCAGGAAGTCAGGGATACAATCTCTCCATATGCAAAAGCCTGTCATGGTAATTAGAATGGTATGGACGAACCAATGAAAACAAGAGGGAGAGAAGACAAGAAGGAACCACCATGGTCTTGTTTCACTGTTTACTTTTTTTGCTGTCATGGTTAAGAGAAAATGTGCAATTGAATCCTCAGTCACTGGGTGGAGGATAACAGGGTAGAATTGAACTTGTGTGCACTTGTACAGATGTAGCCGGCAAGTCCAAAAGTACAATAGAGCATGCATGAGCTCCACTGGAAAGAGAAGGCCCATTTTGTACAAGTCTGGTGTAGCAATCCTTGGTTAACTATGTTGTTTCACTGGACTTGCAGTAGATTTTGATTAAAGTGATGCACTAGAGTAAATCTCCTGCTGTACTGTAAGTTAATCACTGTTTCAGTCATTGCTAGAACCAACATTTTTGTATGAAAGATCCAGTATGACATTGCGATTGGCTTAAACAAAGGGTTGCTAGGCAGCAAAGCGCCACTAAAGTGTTGCTTTAGACAGGGCTTGTGTTACATCTTTGGCTAAGAACAAAGTCATCAAACTTTCAAATTTAAACTTGTGTGGCACAGTTAATAGTTGTTCACATCTTTTCAACACATTCAAATATGTCTGTTTGAGCAACATGTAAGGTTCTTTTATATATCATTAGAGGCCATCATGAAATGGATTAAACTGCTTATATATGTGATGCTTTTTCATTGTAATATTCTGTCATTACCTCCTGTTTAGCCTTTAGATACTGATGAATTACACATGCAAACCTTTAAAGCAATAACACAATTTGCTAACGGGACATTGCTTATTCTGCGCAGTATGGAAATCTTTGTATCTTCAGTTACATGCAGGTGGTCATGAACTACTACATTATATCAATGATTTCTAGAACAAAATAAGGAAATTAGATTCAACACCCATTTGGTATCTAATAGCCTTTTTTTTTAAATAACATCAAAAATAACAAACAATAGTAACATGAAGTTCAAAGTATGAGATAAAGACTGAACAAAACACATTGTGGACAGAAAAAGGCAACATTTTGTGTTTATTCTTTATCCAGCTTGCTTTCTAATCTGATTACCATTATCCTTGAACTCCATATTGTTAGTCATTTGTAGGGCTATGATTTTGTCACAGAGATAATCGTGTTTACCTACCCGCCTTTTAAAATGTTTTTGCCGACTTTGTTTCTTAATTAGACTCCCGTGAAAGCTAATAATTGTGATGCAATGTTTAATTAATTAATCGGTCACAGTGCAACACGTGTTCCACATTTCTACAATGTATCTAACCTCCTTAGCACAAAATATTTCAACGTCTTTTGCTCATACTAGCTACGGGGAAATGTGAACTACACTACAATAGCTTTCACATACATCTTATTAAAAAAAACGATGTCAGCTACAAACATTGTAAAAGGCAGGTGGGTAAACAATTATCTTCATGACAAAATCGTAGCCCTAGTCATTTGTGTCAAGTCCAGTATTTTACAGTTTCATGTTGTGTTGGAAGATAACTGGCAGACAAAGTGTTTGTTCAGTGTTTTTGAATAGCTTAGAAGAAACTGTCGTGGCAGCTATACAGGTTGGAAATCTGAGCCCCATTGCTTACATTTCTGCCTGTCCTGATTGAAGAGTTTAGGCGTCACATGGTGAAGTGAGGGAAGGAAAGCCTTTTTAGAGGGAAGGCCGTAAAGTTCGCATTCACTTCCCTGCAAAACTTCTACTGATAGGTGACTCCCTTGAAGATTATCAGACTGTTTGGTGTTTAATTATACTTACAGCCGAATTCAAACCACCTCTGTTCAGTGTGAATGAAAAATACAACCACGAAACGAAACAGTATTATAAATTATTCATCCATCTTTGCTATAAAAAATATTGTAATTGAATTGTGTTGAGTATAGAAATTTAAATATATGTGTTCAGTTGGACTCTTTTCTTAACTAATGCCAAAACAATTTGCACTGAATAAAGGAAGTTTGTTACTCATGTTAGTTGATTTTTTTGGAAATCCACCAGAGGCTATTTCTTTATTATAGTCTATTGACGGAGATGTACAAGTAACAGTACAGTTTGGCAGCTTCTTTTAATCTGTTAGATCTTTCTTGGTACCTGAAAGTGAGATTTTCAAAAACAACTTGAGGTTCCTTAACAATATACAACATTTAATTAAGCCTTTGTTTTGTGAATTTTAAACCCTGTTGAGTCAGACGACATACAATTTCAGTGATTTTGACTCCAGGACATCCTCCCTCTCATCCCCTTGTCTCAATCTCAACGGCCTCTGTGTCTCAGTTTCTCAAACAGGAGACTTTTTTTTTCCTATTCCCCTTCAATGCCAACGCTCAGAATGCAACCAAATAATTCTGTACACATTGATTTTTTTTTCTTGAGGAATTTAGTTTCTCAAGGCTTTAATTGAGTATTTTAGCTTTTTTGGTCTAATTGTTACACATCTCAGCCCACTCCTTTTAAAAATCTGGTCCATCCGTTGGTCTTATTTTTCATGGTGTAACTTTTCAGAAATTGTATATCTGCTTAGCAACTCGCAGCGGTGGGCCGGTGCCACAGTGTCAGGTGTCAGGAGATGAAAAGAGCTCCCAGTGAGTTCTGGACAGCCCGGGTACACAGGCCCTCTGTGCCGCAACCACCATCCGAGCGCCAGAGGTGCTAACTCTGATGAGAGCTGATGAGCGGCGGCACACGGCTCCAGGGAGAGGGCCGGAGAGACGTGACATTGTGAAACAAAGGAGTTTCTTAGTTTCTTCTCTCACCATCTCCTTGCAGCTCGTTTTGTTTTTCCTGCTGCCCCGCTGAACGCCAGCCTGTGTAACCGGAGCCCAGTGTCCAGATTAGAGATTGTTGACTCAGATTCAGTGGTGAAACTCAAGCCTGTCTGTGCTGATGGTGAGGCATTTAGGAGTTGGTTCACTTAGGCCAAGATGAGGATTCAATGTCAGAGTAATTATTGCTTCTACTTTTCTATATTTTCTGCTTTGTAACTCTTCCTGTGCTACAGGCAGCCTTCTTTTTAATTCAGAGGGAGTTTCCCCTTCTTTATCAGTTTCTTAAGATCGAAACGATAATCACGAGTGCTATATTTTTATAATCCGCCCCCCCCATGGCGTGATGCTGCTCCTCACTTATACTGATTGGTGACACACATCTGCCCCTCCCCGCCACACAGACCCTCCTGCTGAAAGCTGGTGATGTTCCTGCAGCTGCTCACTCAACACATGCCCACACAGAGGTCTGCGCCCGGGTCCTGAGGCATTCCTTCACTGCACCTGAAGACTGACCCTCACTTCTTACCTTGTGGTTTCCTTTACAAATTGCCAGTCCCAGAGATTACTGCAGTATATATATTTTTTTAACAATATGAACGGTATGTTGCCAAAATTGCAAATCTTTCGGAGTTTCACATAAGTCAGGAAGGCCAAGGAATAATAATTAGTAATCAAGTAATACTTTTGTGACGTGACCTTAAAGTAAGCTATGACAGTATAAAATACATACACTATATATTTCTTTTAAATATCATTGGCCGATATCGAGCCACTGCTGGATGATGGCCTCCTCAAGATGTTTCCATTTCCTTCAATCTATAGCTTTCCTTTTCCATATCACGCCTGCAGTTTATTTCATCTTCCCATTTTTTTCATTGCTTGGGATCCATTCCTTAGCTTCCTTTGTCCACCTTTGATCTGGTCTTGCAGTCCAGCCCATTGCTATTGGATGTAATTTCAGTTTGTTCGAATGCATTTGTTTATTTTTCTCTCTCTTCTTGTTATTCCAAGCATACATCTTTCCATGCTTCTTTGGGTCATCTGCAGTTTATATTCATATGCATCGTTGGACAGGATAATCTGTCCTGTACAATCACAGGATTTCCACAGCAGGTGCTGGTGATTTTATTATATCCTATCATTTGTATAAAGGAATATAGATATTGTGGAATGGAAATTCCCAGTGTCTATATTTTCAGAATTGTAATTCACGGTATGGCAAATAAGAGCCTAGTTGTTTCCAGATGTGCTGAGGTTTACAAAGGGAATGTCAAGAAGGGTATTAGTTTCCGAGTGATTTCGATTCAGAAGGGAACGAGACTTCATGTCCTGTTGATTCACAGCCCAGTAATGAGTTGTACCTATATTTAATTTCCAGTGTACTGTAATCGGAGATTGATTTTTAATACATTGCTTAAAGGCTCATTTCACATTCATTGACATGAAAATGAAAGTGGACAAAATGTAATGATTTCAAACATTTAATGTGCAGCTATCAAACATAATCCAGAGAACACCATTAACGTTTTCCGAAGACAAGATTAAGAAATGTCAGTGTAGTAACTCCATGCAAGAGGAGTCTGAATACCAGTGTTGCTCAGTGTACTTTTTTTTTGGCCTGTTGCTTAGATGACCTAAGATCAAAACAAAACATCAGCTTACTTGTGCTGACAAGATTGACCACAAGATGTCAGTGTTGTTATCTGCAGCCTGTTCAGTTTTTTGGATAATGCAACTCATTGCCAAATTGTATCTCTTGGGGATAGTATGTTTTAATGTCATTTCCAAATGCTATTACATCCCTTGGGATTTATTAGGGTAAGATCTATTTAGATTTCTGTTGCATATTTGAATAGCATTAGCAAGAGCCAAGACAGCTGAGCCAGCCCTGATGCTCCTGAGATGTGTCTGGCAGGTGTCAGTTTTATCCCCCCTAAATCAGTGGCCTTCAACTCTGGTCCTGGAGCCCCACTGTCCAGTTTGATCTTGTCTCTAAGCTCTCAATTACTTAATTGAACCTTTAACTGAAGTATTAATTCTGCATTTTAAGGTTTTCAAACAGTTGGGGAAATTATATAAGGTACTTAAATGTTTTTAAACTCCTCAGGGCCAGGGTTGAAAACTGTGGCCCTAAACACTTGAGTCAATACAGTTTGGAGTTAAGATTGTATAGTGTCATGGCATTTACACACATTTATTACCTCTCATCTTAAACCAACTTATTATGTTTGAAAAAAATGCATCTCACTACTTTTGATGGCTAAAAGGGAAGCATTTGCTGTTTTTTGTTTGTTTGTTTGTGTTTTATATAATGTCCGTAGTGAAATCATTGCTTTGTGGTTAGAATGTCACAACAAAAGGTTTTGAGTCTTTCATGTCATGCTGGATCTTTGATTGCTCCTGGAATCCATTCTCTTCTCACTCTTCCTTAGGGCTAAACAGTCACTGGAGAGTACAGCAGTAAACCTGTCACTGAATTCCTGTTTTATGGATGTAGCCCTAAATATAGATCATAAATCACATATATATTTGGAGAACAAAACCAACCCCCTGAAAAATGCAATACACCTTTACTGTGTGTATCATTCAGAACAGTGCTATGTAGGTTCAAAGGCAAAATAAAAAAGTGTCAGGATCACTCTGAAGATGGTTGTGTTAACAGCCTGTATTATGCAATGAACACCTTCCCAGTCCAGTGAAGTTGGTGAAATTCAAAAGGATTTTAAAAAACTTTTTTAATGTTACTTTTCAAAGGTGAACTGAAATGCTGCCTTAATTTATCGCTTGTGTATTCTACTGTTCTGATAATGCTTGCTTATTCTTGTTTAAAACCCACTTTGTAAAAAAACAAAACAAAAAACAAATTTGTTATCTTGCTAGTGTTGATGTATAGATTCTCAGCTTTTCTGTGACTTGTATGAACCAGAGATTTTGCTACCGGTTCACCCACACCCACCCCACTTACATGTAAATTTGACCTCGTGGTGGTTTCTATACCTTTTTGTGTACTTGCAGAACATTTTATAGTATTATTTATTATTGACAAGTGTTTGCATTTGCAAATGAATAAAATAAAAAGTTAATGGGCTCAGTAGTTTGGTTGCAACACAGTTGCATGATGATCGAGAGAAGAATGTCATGCTGTTCTCACAACAATGAAAACCTGCAAGGACAGAAACCCTTGTCTTTTAATTATTAAAATGTTACTTTAACTTGTCACAAAGACTGCTTTAAAAGGATCATTTTTTGTGTTGTAACAGTATTTGTTTTACCCAGTGAATTGCATATGAAGACAATAAATAGAGCCACACAACAGATTTCTTTTTTCACTCCTGGTTTGATTATTACTTCTTCCTGATCAATTAATCAATTCTACAAGAAAAAAACTCACCCGACTATATTTAGTTGATATTTTAAACAAATAATATGTAATATTAATATAGTAATACAAACATTTTAAATTAATGGAAATGGTGTCATAAACTTAATCTGTACTAGGAATCAAGAGTTGTGACAAAGGAGTTTTATACTATGCCATATAATGAATGTTACTATACTGTTAAATTCATGTAAAATGTATTCAACATGCCAATACCAGTAAAAAGTGCCCCCTAACCAAACACAGTATTAGAATAAAAATCAGTCATAAGCAATTAAATGTGCACATTATCATTACCACATATTTCTGCTGCCAGAGAAATTACACTTTCATTATGCCTGCACACCCCATTAGTCACAGAGTGTACATGACTCTACACTGCTGTTCAGGAGGCAAGCCCATTGCTAGTCTCAATGCATATTATTGTCTCTTTACATCACAGTTTTCATTCTCCTTTTCCTATCCAAGACATCATACAGGACCTATTTAACATCAAATGTAGTTAAGCAGTGTGGAAAACTCAATTTTGACTTGGAGTGGACTATTGAGGTGTGGTTATGTATCATTCCCTGCAATTCCAAACATATGTCGGCAGATGGCAGGCTTTGTCTTTTCTCTTGCACTATTCCCATGAAGCAGCACACACAAAGATGCTTTGTATTCTTGTCATGCACACACTGTATGCATTACATGTGAGTTTGGCTTGGGCTGCGAAGAAACCAGAACTGGCAGTGTGCAGAAGCTCCCACGTCTGTGTATGACGTTCGTATGTAATTCCTGATTGCCTATATAGGAACTGAATTTCCACGAGCTATAATAGATGTGCAGTGGTCACTTCATCCTCATAGAAACTACATCAGACATGGGATTACTCACCATTGGAGGTGGCCCACAAACTGCCCAAATCCCCATGTCTCTCCAAGCTTCTGAAAGACAGCCAAGTGAGAACCACAGAGGTCTGGATAACACTTCATTCACAAAGCACAGTTTTAATGAATGGTCTTCTTCAGTGTCTCTGTCTCCGGCAGCAGAGAGGAGTGTGGATTGATCACACACATTGTCTTGACACTGGCTGTTTTTATACTCACCCGCTTCCTCCAGACATCAGCACCAGCAAATCCAAGGCTTATGCAAGACTACAAAGAAATTCAAATACATTAAGATTCTTTTTATTGAAGCAGTTTACATGTTGTGCAACCTTTTGAAACGTACATCACCAAACACCACTTTACAGAACAATGTGCTTCGTAAATGAAAAAAGGCATGGGATAGGAGATTAACAGTCTTTACAAAACCAGAGCCTCAAGCAGCCGAAAAAAAAAAAAAAAAAAGAAGTAAAAAAGTCAATCACTTCACTTGGCAAAAAACAAATATTGCTCTCAAAGAAGAGAAAAACAATTGCTACCTGGCGTACTGTATATCTGCTTTTTAAGTGCTGCTACTAATAATGGCAAACTGCTAAGCCAAACCCCTACTGGGCAGGAGACTGCATTGAGCGTAACTAGCCTCTGCATGAGAAATACAACTTTGTACTTTATAAAAATAAAATGAAATAATGGGCAATACACAAAATTTACTTTTGTTTTTAATACGCTAGTAATACGGTTTCAGGATTAATTATGAAAGGATCTGTGAGATTTTACCCAGAGAAGACTAAACTCTGATTTGTTTTTAGTGTTAATTTGATAATATGAATCAGAATTAGCCATCAGTCCATTCGTTACTACAACTCACCTCTAAGCCATGTCTGTTGTTAGTGTGGTGTAACGATGAATGCTTCACAAATACAAGGCTGTCTGCATCCACCACACTTTCCACTATGTCTATGAATTAAAAATGAAAAGCTACAACAAAGTGTGTGTGTGTGTGTGTGTGTGTCAGGGGTGACCCGGTATAGATGGAGAATATCTTGAACTGCTCTGGTCTCATGCTTTTACACCTTCATGGTTGTTTCTCAGTCTGATGGGCTCTCCCTTACAATACCTCACAAGAAGGTTTTGGCAGAGCTTTGGGGTCACACTGTCATCACCGACGCCACACTGGAGGGATGCAGGTACAGCAAAGTGAGCAGTCGGCCCTGGGAATTCACCTCAGAGGATCCGTGGCCACCACATTTGTATCTGCAAGCAGACAGTTCTGTACCCTAGGACTGTGAATGTTCATAGGAGCAGTGCAGATGTGAATTTGTGGGAGGGTGGTATTGAGAAGAGAAGCAGTGCAACTGGCACACTGCGCCTGTCTTAACAAAAGACCATCACAAACACCCGGTTGAGTACCTTCTCTTTATGATCGGCTCTTTAAATAAACAGTTTCAGCACATGCAGACAGCACACACCCATATATTTGTCTCACACTGATTTATGAAAACCTCAGTTTCACCAGAAAGCTAATCCTGAATTATCTGTTTGATAGAGAGCTCAGGACCCCTTGTTTAATTAGCCCATGCCCTACACACACTGCATGGAGATAATATCCAGTTTGACTGAACAGAAATGCATGCAGGCCCTGCCTAAGACAATGGGAAGGAAATAAACAGATTGCCAGAGTTTACCAACAATAATACCCTTCATAAAGCTGCCATTTCTTAAAAATACATAATGTAAAAAAATAAAAAATGATAAAAAAAAATCTTTCAAACTAATTAATAAAAAACGAACCATTCAGTTGCTCAGGAAAAGACATTCTTTTGTGGCCTAAGTGTGTCTATAGCTGCCTCTGATCATTACAAATGGTATAATCAATTCTAACCACACAGGCTTTTTAGTTTTTTCTTTAACATTCCCAACTTTAAATCTCATGCTTTAATGCTATGAAGTGATTATCCAATCTCATCCATCATTTAAAAAAATATATGCTTTTTTTCTCATTTAAATTTCACAAGACACTTTTTTTTTTTAAAACAGGCCATGCAAATCTACAAAGAACCAATTGTGTAAAAGAAAAAAAAGATACGTTAATAACCATCATACGAATCTGATGGCAGGCTAGTCCAAACCCTTTTGTAAGAGTAATGCGTGATGTGACCGAGGTCTGAATATTTTAGACAGCAGAGAGGGACTTGTAAATACTTCAGAGGTATGAATATGTAAGTACCTCTAATTGGCTAGAGTATTTAATAAATATAATTCAATATCAGCTTTACACTGAACAAATGATCTAACGTAAGCATGTGATAAAACACAGTGTTGAAGCAGTCAACTAATATTGATCAGGATACCCATTACACAGCAGCACAATACAGACCTCTGCACTTGAACGGTCTGTACAATAATGACTCTCAGATGCATCTAAGGCACCCAAAATCAAATCAGTTTTAACAGGAGTCCAAGAAACGCCAGACAATGAAAAGATCTGAACTGCAGGTGCTCATGTGCAGAATAAAACTCCTAACTAAGCTTGAGTAAAAACACGTCACCATTTTTTCCACGGGAGTTACTTAAACCTCAAGAATGGACGGCCTAACAAATTGAAAAAAAACACATTGTGAAGGAGAGTCAATAAATGGCTTAGCTAAGCTCAAAATAACACTTCTACTCCTGTAAATGTAAAATGTCAGCACAGATTAATAGAGTAATTCGGTAAATACACCACTGTCTGGGTGGCCCTAACCCATCCAATCTATCTCTATAAAACGACTGTGATCACAGCTGAGGCGACTAAGGATAAATAATACTTATAATAACAATAATAAGGGAGTTATAATAATAATAATAATAATAATAATAATAATAATACTGGTCATTTAGTAAATTGTTTTCATTAGGACTTCAATGATAATACAAGGCTGTCTAGTTGTCTAGAAGAAAACTAATTTGGCCTAAGTTCAAATGGAAATTCAAACTTCCATTATCCTGTTATCTTTGAAAATGAGTTGCTTTACTGCAGGGCTTGAACCCTGCTGTCTGGTTCATAAATCAAATCAGAGGCGGTTCATTTGTTCATCTCACTGACTGAAGAATGAACTGATGCTTGATTGTATATAATATACAGATGAGGTGTCCAGATTAAATGTAACGCTGTGTTCGTAGGCTACAATGCTCTGTTTGTCAGTTTAAAACTCACCAAGCTAAAAAGGTCATTTTTTGTTTTTGACTCAATCACATAGATTTTCACAACACTTAAAGCAAATTAAAAGAAGAAGAAAAATTAGTAGTAGTAGTAGTTAGCACCAACATGAAATGATTCACGTAGCAGCCTTCCTGGTAGATTGTGTCGATACCAAAGCTTCTCAGAATCTCAATAATAAACTTTTGCTTGATTTTTCTTGACTTGGCTTATACCTATTATCATAAAAAGCAGCTTTCAGATACACATATTAATAAAAAATACACAAATGCAATACATAGTCACACACAATCAAAGCTGAATGCTTCCAGATAGACTAGCTTCATTTGTATTTAGAGGCTTTAAATCAAGTACAGTAACAGTGGTATTTCAACTAAAATGCCGAAGCATTTTGTGGACTCAAGTGTGTAGCACTATGTGCCTCTGCTTTTAAAGCTAGATGGAAGAAAATAGAAAAACACAGGCTTCAAACTTCAGCTGAAACCCTTCATTACGGATGGCCATTGTATTAAAATTATAGTGTTAAATGAACCCAAACAGAAATACTTTCTCTGAAATGATTAATGGGGATCTTCTGAACATCAAAGCAGATACAGTTTAGAAATAGCCACTATGGCTTAAGCTGAACGTCTATGACAGCAAAGCAATTCAACAGCTATGTTTACAACTTTTTTTAGATTGCCCATATTATATTGTCATTTCTAAATATACTGATGTTTAAAAAATAATAACAAAATCATGTTACATCTGCCAAAACATATATGACAGTACCATGACTTATTTTTCAACATACATTATTACTTACTTCATTTAAAATGACAGTATTTACAATTGCAATTTAATCAGATACATACAAAACACCAAGCCCATATATATTGTATACAGCTTTAAAAAAACAAACAAAT
Source organism: Amia ocellicauda (assembly GCF_036373705.1). Lineage (NCBI taxonomy): Eukaryota > Metazoa > Chordata > Actinopteri > Amiiformes > Amiidae > Amia > Amia ocellicauda. Next base: position 30,212,065 of record NC_089850.1, on the reverse strand, counting down.
TAAATTAAAATAAAAAGTCTGGCTTATAAAATGTTTTTCCCATCACAACTTACACTTCAAGTAAATGCGGAGTTGGATTGTGGTAGGAAAAAAAAAAAAGTTGTTTGCTTTGTAATCTTCCTGAATGAGTTTATCTTATACCGATTTATTTAAAATCCTACAAATTTGAATATATGATTAAAAAATCTAAAAACTATATACCTTTCCTACAAATTAAACTAAAAAAACAAACTATGCTTTAATGGTAATGACAGGATAATTGTTTGCCTAATGTCTGGTGGCTAAGTTTCTTTTGAACTGTACAGAAATAAGTGTGATTTTAAAATCCCCCAGTCAACAAGATGGACTGGGCTGTGAATTGCAATCAGGCTCACAATTGATCACGTCATCCCTCGTCTCTGGTACTGGAACTCAGATCACCTTCATAGTGAGGCCAGTACTGAAGAGGCTTGAATTATGTGCTAGATTGGTTAATGAAGCTTTCTCTCCCAACAATGGAACTAACGGTCTCATTACATACAAGGTGAGAGAGAGACAGATCTAGACTCAAAATAAAAGAATCCAGCATTATCTGTTCAGAATCAAACAAGTGTATGAAAATGCACAGCACCTCTTTGCTTCAATTATTATTCATTTTTTTGTGTGGGAGATTGTATTGCGTTACTTCTCTGGCAGATACCAATGGTGTTTTTGTTTTCCTTCAGACCAGGGAGGAAGTCCTCTGTAAATCATCCTACTTACACACAAACAGTGTCCTGTATGGCCTTTAGGGTGAAATGCATCCTTTAGATCCCAATTTCATGTTACTCAGCTCTGTGGAGACAGACAGAGCTGCAGTTTCCTTGCACTTGCTGTCAACAGACACCTGAGTGTTGCCACACTTCTACCCGTGGCAGTACTGGCAGATGGGTCTGAGCGGGTCCTCACACACCTCTGCACACTGTCTGCAGTCTGGGCTCACTGGGCAGGAAGAATGATTACAGAGACAATGCTTAAATTGCTGTTGTTTGAGTGCCTTTCAAATTAGGCCTCTTAAACTGGGAAATTAAACTGGCCAGCATATCAACACAGACAAAATCGAATTAAGATTTGAACCCAGTGTCTCCTTATAGTAATTATGATGAACCTTTTTGACAACTGTGGGATTTTCTCGGTATGTTCACCAGTGGCATCTGCTGGATCCTTAACACAAAATCCCACTCAGTCAGAGTACTAAAGTACCTGCCGCACAGCACTGCGCAGCACACAGATCCCATCTCTCCAGACACCTGCTTTAGCTGAACGTCTTTAAGTGGCCACAGGCGTGACCTAACTTAAAATTGAACTGTTCTGTAAATCATAAGGAAAATGTTTGTTTGTTGTTTGTTTTTCTTTTGTGTCAGAAATACTTGCATTTCCCCGCCATTTAATGCAATGGATCGAAGGTTTGGTGCCGAGCCTTCAGAATTTGGCCTGTTTTAGTTTGTCGATGTGGTAACAGAGCTTCAAGGCCGGCCCCAGCTTCAGTCCCAGGTATTTCATGATCATGTCGCTCTTCAGGAGCAGTAAAGCATAGCCATCGATCTCCTGTCAGAGAAAGTATACAGAAAGAACCGTTCAGTGACAGCACTATGTTACATAACTTAACTGTGCAAGATATAAAGGAATATATACAGAATTAGAATACAGAATAAAAATAACTCGGTGAACATGAATGTTTAACACAAGTCCTCTGAATCACGGTAGTAAGTCTTGGGACAAAAAGACTGATATGATACTGATATGGCCACTTTTAAACCATGTTTGACATGGAAAATCTGTTCCACAGAAAAATAAATATCGGGCCAAACAAAGAAAATTCGAATAAATAATAAAGTGACATCTTACAATACATGGGCAGTTAATATATGCATATCCATCTAAAATCTCAAGCCCAGGGATCAATACTTAGAAATCTATAGCAAAGTTATTTTAGTTTTTTAGTTTAGTTTTGTTTCTTCACTCATTGAATTAAAACTCTTATGATTCAGTATTACGAACAAAATAGAATAGAGGAAGGGACAATAAACTCAGCCACAAGACGATAACTTCAGAAAATGCGAAGGTCAACATACATGTTTCCTGAAGACTTCTACATGTGGTCCCAGAGCATGAGGGTCTGCGTCTTTGACAAACCAGACCACATCTTCCACTGTCCAGGTGGACGGGTCCTTGCTGGGAGGAGGCTTGGACTCTTGCGTCTCTGGAGATGGACTGTAGGCTGAAGGGAGACAATTGTGAGACCCACTGCGCATGTGTACTGACCCCCCGTCACCCCAGAATACAGGATCTGAGAAATTATATTTCTAGCTCTTATTTGTCTACGAGTTTTGCTACAAACTACATGACCTTATGAGGATGAAATTATTACCTGTCGACTGATGACTCATAAGAGGAATAGATTGCATAAAGCAGGCTATGAAAAGGAGCAGAGCATAAAACATTTGAGACTTATCATTGTAAATAGTGCACTGTACACCTAGATTGAACTAGACAAGTCAGAGTGCACTGCTGATCCCAGTTTGTCCTGCAGTGCAGTCTGGGTAACACATCTGTATGGAATGTTTGAGTGTCTTCTGTTTGAAGTGCTTACTGTGCTACATTCGCATTGTTTTTACAGTTTTGTTATGGTTTTCTAATGCAGGTGGATCAGGCAGTGCTGTCTATGGCCTCCCCAGTTATGTTATATTACCACTTCTGTTTCCTTCCTGGAAGGCGCTGGGGCTGGACGTCTGCCTGCACAGGCCCATGGGGGCCGAGCCTCCGGGAAACTGCTGGCACGAGCGATAGCCATAGGAGGACTTGGCCGGGTATGGGGAGTTCATGGAGTTGAATGCCGAGTCACTGGGGTCCACAGAGTACCGCTTTGAATCTATTGGGTCAACTAGGTAATCCTCAGGCATTGAAGTCTCAGCTGTGGGAGGAGGAGGAGGAGGAGGAGGAAGAGAAGAAGAAGATTTACGGTCAGATAAAACTAATCAAAACACAACAAATCCAATAGTGATCATACACAGTAAGTTTCCCAGACACAATGTGGAAGGTTGACCTTGCAACAACTTTTGTATCTTTTAGAGTGTAAAGTACACTACTCATTCATTTACTTATTGGGGGCTGGGTATTTACACAGCCAGTGGACTGGAATTGAGTTCAGTAAAACACAGCGACGCATCAGAAGCTCTCAGTGTAGAGCAGCAGAAAGCCAGTGGTGGTCATTATTCCAGGCTGCTTCAGACCTCATTTGCTTTAGCTGGAGCTGGAATCTATTTTATGAAGTCATGTGATACACAGATTTAAAGTTGCACCATTTAAGAGCTATGTTTTGCATGTTGAAGATTTCAAAATTTCATAGCCTGGGCAATGTACTAGAACTGCTGCCAATACAATGATTTAACATGCAAACAATTCAAATGAAACACGTTGTCCTTCCAGATGGGGTCCAGATAAATAATACAAAAGAAAATAAAAAGTTGTAATAGCACTTATCATAACAATTATTACATGAATAAAATTCACCGCTTCCCAAATTATAAGAGAAAGTTGTAAAGACTTGATCTTCATGGCTGGGATCTGCAAAGTCAGCTGGAACCCAAACAGTTTGAATGCAGGCTAAATGTCTTTCGACACATTTTTTCACTCCCTGTACACTGTATGTCAGAAACTCATTATTATCTTTATTTTTTTTATCATTATTTTTTTAACCTTTGATAAATACATGTCCAGATTTGTATGACAATGTATGCCTATGTTATTTGCCTCCACAGATAATACTGAGCAATACCTTGAGCAAGGTACTTAATTTAGATTGCTCCAGTAAAATGCCCAGCTGTATGAATGGGTACAAATGTAAGTTGCCCTGGATAACAGCGTCTACTAAATGACAAAAATAATAATAATAATAATTATAAGTAAGTGGCAAACAGCTGTGAAATATCCAAAAATAATTAATTCGTTACATAACATGGGTTCAATAAAATTGTAGATTAAAAAATAAATAAAAAAAATAAAAAAAAGAGACAATCCGTGACAAATCAGAACTGGGTACAGGACATATGACCTTCCTCAGTGCTACAGTGTAATCACGGCAACATCACTTGTTTTATAGGTACGATAAAGCATCCCATGTGAACATGATGTCATTGAAAGATTAATCACTGAATAGGGATTACAATTAACCACATAGGTCACATATTCCACCAAAATACCTGCATTGAACAACTGTGTAAATGCACTCAGCACCATGTCTCTCTTTCTCTCTGTACACATATACAGCTCTGGAAAAAATTAAGACACCACTCCAAGTTCAGAAATCAATGTTAAGTGGTCTTTAAATTTTTTCCAGAGCTGTACATACAAACACACACATATATATAGGCAAGAAAGAAGGCAATATTTGGGGTTTTGAGATATTCATTAAGTCTCTGTTTATATTTCTATACCAGTGAATTCAGATTTAGATTTATTAGTGTTTCCAGTTTGTAATTACCTTCCCTACTCCAATTAAAATACTGTATAAATATGTTCAGGAAGCATCAGTGACTAAGGAAAGCACACTGACCTAGGTACATTTATCACTGGAGGTTGGAAAAGGAGGGAAAAAAAAGGAAAGGATTTCATGCTGCCTTTTTAATTGCACATAATTTGTAAGTAATTACATTTTTTTTTCAGATTTATTAATAACCAGTATTATTAATCACCTGATTTCCCTGATGAAACCAGAGCTGCTTGCGTTGTACAGATGATACATTTCAACATCCAGAACTGTGCTTGTGTCTTTTTAATTGGAGATTGTCTGCCCAAAGTGACCTTTTGAACATTCACCTTCGTTAGCATTTTATCTTCCTCCTGCAGCCCACAGGTGCACACTAACACAGACACTCCCACTCAAATCACAGGAGCAAGACTTCAGTACTGAGAGCCCCTTACTTATGAACGTAAGAGGCTCTCATTTATTTAGAGTAACACAATCATGAATGATTGGTAAACTAAACTAAACAGGAATATCGGCACTGTACAACATTATATATACAATGTAGAAAGAATTTCCATGTTTTGTGAAAATCCACAAAATGACTAATTGTTACACATACATCTTGAGCAACTATTTGGATTATTGAGTCAATTAATTTGTGCTTTCTGACTTAAATAACCAACAGCTGTCCAAAATATAGGTCATCAGAGGTTTTTTTTATATTGTATCTAAGCACACAAAAACAGCTAGAACATATTGCATGCATTTTGAAAAGCAGCCTCAAAAAACACAGAAGCTTAAAATAAATCAATTGAAATACCCAACCTTGTTGGGAAAAAAAAAAGACAGCACAAAGAAAATCTCTAAGGACTTAGAAACCTATAATTTGCATATCATAAATAAAATGATTCCATCATCTTTTGGAAAGTAGTGCTCTGAAAATGGATGCTGTGCTGCAATAACAAATGAGCAGCCCTGCAAACAACTGCAAACCTTTAACACCACAAGAGACCATCCCTGCCCTTTGTGCAGTAAGCACCTCTCCATGCTTTACCATCAGCTGACTTACTAATCCTCATCAGCATTCCCATCAAAAGCAGTTATAAAACAATACAAAAACAGGGGACATAATACCTTCTTTACAATAAGAATAAGAACGGCACACAAACTGCTCGAGCACTGAGAAGAGGGCCAGGCGAGCCTGGCTCTGACTGCCAGGTGTGGGGATGTTTCAGGGTTTGCTCAGGGGAAATCACTGTGTTGCAGGCTGATGTGCATGGGATATTTACTTGGGCATGACTAGATCACCACAGCAACCAAAAGCCAGAGCAGCCGCGTACTTCATGGCAGCATCTGGCAGCACCCAATCCTTTGAGCTCAGCAGCACGCTGCTCACAAACCAGCAACACAACACTCACGCTGGGCAGCTCCAAACACACACAGCATTCAGAACGCATCACAATGCTGTATTACTACACTAGTTCAATGTCAAATTCCTTTTTGGTCATTGTCTCTTTCTCCATTAAATATTTACACTACCTTTAGCAGTACAAACTTTACAGTTATGTTCCATGTTGCAGCTTTCTCAGCCTATGCAATTCAGACTACAATATATTTATCAGCCTCCCATTCACTGAACATGTTGGTGTACGTGCCCTACAAAATCTACAGCCTTCAGATAGTCATAAACATCAATGCACACAGATTCTGGTTCTGGTTACCACTCAAATTGATTTAAACTGAAGACAATCAGAAATGTTACCGTCACCATTTCTACAAGAGTGTCACACTCTCAGATCTCCATCTCAGTCACTTGCAAGCCATTGGAAAACCCCAATTTTGTAAATTATAATTCACCTTAAACTCATAACAGTAAATAAAATAAGTTAAGTGATAAGCTAGGCTATAGATTATTTAACTCAGTTGCTTTTGCAAATTGAACACTATGGGGGGGGGAAAGGGAAAGCCTACTACGAGAGTAATTTAAAGGAAAGTATTCCCTATGACTTGACTCTTTAGGATTATTGGATTATCTGTGACCTGCATTCATGCAGTATTACACCAGCAATCACTGCCAAGTCCCTGTCTAGTCAACCACTATGCAGTTGCCACATTTGTCTTCTCAGTCTCCAGAACGTTTTTGGGAAAAATGCCACCCCCATATTGAACACCAGATAATAAAGGAGATATATATCAAAATTTTAAATGGAATTATATACCATCAGTAAGAAACCAATGAAAAACCAAGAAGCAAGTGAACCGAATTCATAACAAAATAGAATCTGTACACTTTAACTGTCAGATTGTTGTTGCCAATGACGATGCTACAGTGAATGTCTTCCACAAAAAATCCATCTGGGTAGAAAGATACATATGAGAAGAATAGCATTCAGTGGAGATCTATGTTGTTTAAAAGAGCATCCAAACAAAGGAATGGATTGGCCATCTAGCACACTGTACTACAGATCACAGGTCTGAGTGACACGTTACCACCGCAGTGGAGAGAGTGCATTGCGCTTCCAATGATTAGAAATATTGTACTATGAAAACCAGACCAAACAATTATTTCCCCCCATATCAATAAATTGGAAACCACTTGCCGGTTTTCCTAGCAAACCTATGGTAATTCAAAGTACAAAATGAAAGAAGTGCCACAAAGTACTCGTTTGCTGTGATCACCCTCATCTTTCTCTTAAGGATGCTATTAGACTCATTTGTTTGTTATGTAAACACAACAAAAAGGATTTAAAGGAAAACTAAATGTATTACAGAAAAACAACTCAACCAAAAAACAAAACAAGAAAAAACTCAGCTTTGCCTGAAGACAAACTGTGACCAAACAACAAACAACATCATCAGTAAGGGGGCAGACATGCAGGGCACTGCATCTTTGTCTCCGGATTTGCAGATCCTGCTGAATTCTGAACTATAAACCTGAGCTTCGATATCTATAGAGAATACTCTCAAACAGCTTATGATAACCCCCCCCCCCCCCCGGCACATAACGTGGAAGGAGTTTTACACAGAATAGGGGGTAATATACTTGGCATAAAATACTGCAATAATATATTTTCCATTTCACTGAATCACAGCAAATACAAAACCTTAATAACTCCTTATTGAAACAGTGTTTCCTTCTCTATAAATGTATGTGTATTTTAAGGATGATAAATGTTGTGAATTAACCTGACAATTTGCACATTGTCAGGAAAGTGAATTCTTAATACAACTTCATAGCAATCCAGGACAGATCCTGGATTCGGTATTGGCTGTGATTAATATATATACACACACACACCCTGCATGGACACCAACTCATTCATAATATCTTAAAACTAAATCAATATAGTATTGGTTAATATGAAAGGTTGTGAATCCATTCTCAGAAATATTTCCTTTATCAACAAATGCAAGCTGTATGCTCTCTGGCCATTCTGTCACACAATAAGCAGAACATTGCTTACTACCATTGCTTACTACTTTGACTTTCCAATTATTGCATTGAAGTATATGTATATGCTTGCTGCACTCTTGTTTTTCACTCTTCTGTCAAGCTGATCCCAAATCTTTTCTGTTGGGTTATGTTCTGGCAACCAGAGATTCCAGCACAAGTTCACATGTCTCACAGTGCAGCCAAGAAAACAATAGGTACAGCAACAATGGTAGCTATGCAAATAAAAGTGACCAACACAGAAAGGAGACAACTCAAAGAAAAGACAGTAATTATTCCTAAGTACAAAGTTAATAGTTTTCTAACCAGAATTAAGGTTGCTGACAATTTCAACTTTCTCCATATCAAAGTAAACAGTAATGATCCCTGGGAATCTTGATAGCTCGAAAAAGCTCAAAACCCTTTGTCAAGAGGAGGAAACATCAAAAAGCTTAGATTGGGCCCTGCACTCTGAGAATTGTCCATAAGATCAGTGGAGAAGAGTGTTAGGGACAGATGAAAGAATACTTAAACTCTTGAGCGCCAAGAGGAAGCAGTAAGTCAGAAGAAAACCAAGCCAAGAGATTATCAAAGAGATTGCTGTGTTGTGCCTGCAGTAAAGCATGAAGGGGGAAACATAAAGGTGTGGGCTTGTTCAGTTGAAAAAAAAAACAATAAAAAAGAGGAAATGGTAAACACACAATATCATCCCATTCTTCAACATCTAGCAATACCCCAAAGCCAATTTGTGGATGACAGTCATAATGACAAACGCAAAGCCAGACAAGAAATATCGGTATGAAAACGCTCTGTTGCAGTTTCATTTTAATATTACAAAATCTAAATCTAAATTAATATTTGCTTTTTCAAATTCTACTATATTTGTATAGTACTACGCATATATCCAGATAATGTTGATCACTGAGGTACATATATTCATATATGTAGCACACTCCTTTTTCCAAGGTGACAAAAACTAATAAATACCATGTTCTACATTGAAGCAACATTACAAGGGTATCAAAATAATTAAAAAAACATACATCCACACATTACAGCAAATATAGTTAAGGTGTTAAAATACAATAAAAAGGGACATGAATAGAAATCAACTTAAAAGACCAGAGTGGTCTACAGGTGTAATCTGAAACTGATGTATCTGAAGTAGACTGAAAAGTGGTTAGACACTAAGCAGTCCTAATGCTCCCCGGCCCCACATTGCACAACCCACAGAGAAAGCTAGTGCATGTGTAAGTACATCCACACACACACACACAATACAACTAAAAGTACTGAGACAACAGGCAGGAAACAAATGCTGTTCACACTGCCTGATGTAATCCTAGAAAGGACACACTTCATCGCCTCTTAATATTCGTGTGTATTTAACTTTCAATACATCAGCAACATATTTCTAAATTCAGTCACTTACACATTCAATCTATGCCAACATTTACTTGTAATTCTCATCAGCAGTCCTTGAGTGAGATCAAATGTAAAAATTGCAACACATCTGTAAGTAGATTCACGCACTTGTCCCCTGTTGTAGCTCTGCTAACATGTTTGACCGTATTCTTAAACAATTGCAGGTCAACATGAATAATGGCACAGGACCAACAATAACAGGCAACTATTTGGTGCTGGTTTTACAATAGAGGGTTTGAGTGCTGACTAACCTCTGTGAACACACAAGCACACGTATGAATTGCAACTACAGCAAAAGCCCACCATCGCTGGTTATCGCTGAATGTAATTCGTTACAAAATCCCAACGTGAGTAGCAGTAAATTCTTATAAATCTTTTTTTAATTATTATTTTTATAAACATTCACTCTATATGCAGAATTTAATAGCATGAACCATGTTCAAAACAAAAGCCATGTCCTAAATATTTAAATAGGTTCAGTGACTGTTTCAAAATGATTTTACCAACAGACAATACAAATACATTATGCAAATTTTGTAAATATGCTACATTTGCAAAAACTTCACCCCCACAAGGCTTCAGCAGATTATTTCACCTGAAGTGAATACAAAAACAACCATTTTGGATCTTTGGATCTTCAAAGACCTGCTTCTTGCCCTGCTAACCCTGCTCTGAATGAATGGCTGTTAAATTCATGAAAGTGAACCACAAAATCTATAGAAAATGGAACCCAAGGGAGAACTGGATTATTCAGATATAAAATGGGGATCTCAGAGAAACATTTACTATTCATGTATGAAATAAGCCCTTTTGTATTTGCTCAGTAAAAAAAATGAAAAATAAATCAGAGCATTAAAACGTGGGATACTAAGCTGAAGGTATTGGCAATATATTACATTTTCAGTCCCTTTATAACATTCTCAATGTATTAAATGTTTATTTGGTCACATTTGTTTGTAATTATAACAAGAATGTATTTATGAGAGTGTTTACTCTTCCTATTAAATAATTTCAACTGAATTGTGTAATTTGGCACTCGGTTCAAAATCGTTATTTTAGACCTTCCTTATGAGTCACTGGTCCGTATATCTAATTTCTCCCATTTCAGTAATTGAACAGAAATTGGGCTGGAACCTTTCAACAGAAACAGTCAGCCACCTCACTCTGTATTTGGACTGAAGCTAAAGCAACAATCACACAAAATATTGTTACAGAAGGGTTCAGAACACGAAGGAAAGAAGAAAATATACTTTTTCAAATCAGCTTCAGAAATTAGCCGATTTAAATCTATCAACCCCAATTTCAATACTGAAGACATGAAAAGGGACACACTGACTACAATTGAACAGGGAAAGAAATGAAAGACTCATAAATCTATTCCTGTAGGCTATCCTGCTGTACTTGCGTTTTTGTTTTCTTTTTCCTCTGTAAGCGTTTGGAATTTCTTTCCTCATGATTTGTGATAGGTCACTATTCTGCCGTGCTCAGTCTTTAGACAGGCAGGCTCAAGTAACGCAAGCACGACAGCTGTGTGAAGCCAGTGAGCATGAAGAAGTGTCTTGCAGCCACATTCTGGATTTACAACACTCTTGCTGTGGTCCTGGCTATATGACAGCCCAGATGTGTGCCAGCTGTTGTTTGCCACAGAAGGCCTCTGTGCGTTAATTCCAAGGTGGAAATGGTTAGGACACAATTAGAACAATTCACTGTCCACCCCACATCCATCATTTCAGTCAGGGTCTTTGCTGAATCACTAGGGCTCAAAATCCTTGAAGAAGAAAAAAAATCAAGCCTTCTTGTTCTTGCACACGGTGGTGGTGGTGCCATTATTATTTTATTTTTAAGCAAACTTAAAAAAAGGACTCACAAAGACATACTGAAACATGTCTCTTGGCTCGGGGAGGAGCTGTCAAACTATAATCTCTATTGGCCTCTGCATGTTAACAATTGCAGTAAAGAGCCCCCTATGGCTACATCTCAAATTTGCAGCTATAAGCATCTTATCACATAGCAGTGAAGAGCAAGGAAGTGTGGGAAGGGCTACAAGGCAGGAATTGTGGGTTTATGCATCACCTTAGTCTGTATTTTACTACTTCGCACTCACATTGCAATACGTGATTTATTACTCTGCCACAGAGGGCTTCCTGGACACATCATAGCTGCATTCTCCATCCCAGCCCGCCACAGAGTGTGTATTGTAAGAGGAGGAAACTAAGATTATACTGCACACATTTGTACGCCGTTCTTTGTTTTTTAACTAGGTATCCTGCTTGCTGTCCACATTGCAGTGTCAAAGTTACCATTATCCTCAAAATATTCAATTTACATAAGGGAATAAACATTCTTGAGGGTCAGGCCAGAAAAATAGACATGAAAGCAAAAAATCCTATGGTACAGTCAAAGCCCATAAAAAAACTAACACAAAAATGTGCATACAATGAACTTTAATAACGTGTAAAATGTATATGAAAGCCAAGCACTGAAACTGTGCAGTAGCAGATATAAAGTAAAGCTAAAAATACTTAACCTATTTAATCACTTACAAATGCCAAGAATGCTCAGACATACAGCTGTGTTTTATTATGCTTTCAGTTTGTTGCTGTGCTTCTTTGTTTAGTTTTGCGTCACAATATGTTCGTTAAGATTGAAAAGGGAAGAAAAAAAGCTGAATTAGACTCTAATAAAGTACATACTGGAGTGTGAATTTCCCTCAAAGTACTTCTCAGAGTGGTAGGAGGCGGCGCTGTGCTGTATGAAAGGCTGATCGCTGAAGAGATTTTCGCAGTGCAAACTACGGCACAACTTCTTTAGGAACCGCAGCACATAGCCAATACTGTTCACTACAGGCAGACTCAGAAGGTGCTGCTTCCCATCAAATGTGGCTGAAAACAAAATAACAGAACAGTTTGAATGAATAGGTCTGAAGTAACAAACTGCACAAAAAGGCATTTCTGAAATTTAAAGCAAATGGGCAAAATAATCCTAAAAAAACTAAACATGATATATTTTATATATATACATATATATATATATATATATATATATATATATATATATATGAGTTGGCAGTTTGTTCTTGGAAAATACTAGTGGGATGAACAGAAATATAATATTGAGCAGACACAGGGCCCAGCACTAACAAGCCAGGCATTGACCTTCTGTACCACCCATTAGAAAAGTACAGTTTGTAAAGAGGTGGGGAGGAAGAGTTCAAGCCAAATGGAGGAAAAGTCTGTTATGCAGTGAATCAGATGGCCGGAATAAACTGAATCAATGCATTATTTCATTATTCCAAAAACATGTATATGCCAGTATACAAATATATAAATACATACATAAACATTTTTTCGGGCAAGACAAGGACACAGGTGCACATTAAAATGCAGAGAATATTTGCAATTTACTGATTAATGTTTTTTTACTTAGTAATACAAATACGAGTGCAGGGGCTGAGGAATACTGACGATTGTTATCAGCCCCCCTTCATGTCATCTGTCAATTGCAGATGCATTCATATGCAGATTTTGGTGCTTATTATGCAATCAGCTTCCCAAAGAGCTACATTACAAGACTACTTCTGACTCATTCAGAAAATGTCTGATCTGCATCCTAATTGTCTTCCAAAATTAATAAATTTGGGAAAACTGAATACACGTCCCTCAGGGAGAAATTATTTGATCTAAAATGGCAGTGAATTCAAAGCATCATTTGAAAATTTAAATGTATTCAGATTCGATCAACTGTTCTTAACTAAAAATGTTATAGCTAAAACACTTTCAAAGACATATTTTTTGTGTTGTCTTTCTGAAATACATTCTAGGTAATCAACAGGAAAACATCACATATATTACCCTCAGCCATAAGATAAGGGGAAGATGTGTGACAAAAATGTAACATTTGTATTTAATCTTTCAGCTTGAGCTGAGGCACAATGTGTCATCAGTTTTCAATGCATTTCTCAGATCCTTTGAGGCATATTGAGTCATTTCCATCTTATTCCATCTGAAAACTTCTATTACTATTAGTAACTGTCTTGAAATATAAATAGTATAAACCATAGGGATTTTGCACAGACCATCTGTGATCTTTCTGTAAATCGGTTCTGAAATGACTGGACTCATAAAGGTTGATCATGTTCCTAAATACACTGCAGTCCTCTACATTTAATAATAATCTAATTAGTAAAGTTTAGGAAGTTTAATATATTAACTAACTCCATTTAAAGGGTCCCAATTTGATCCAGGCAGAGACCTGTGTCATTACAAAAGGCTGCAAGATGGTGTGGTGGGTCAGTGTAGCAGTTGTTAACCACAGAAGGACTGGTAAGTAGATTGTGAGCCAATTTTCACTGTCCCTGCACTTTGAAAAAATTAAAATCTGTTATTGCAAGAAAAAATGACAGGCTCCTTCAAAGGCCTAAATCAACAAAAGCATGCTATGTTTCTATAGCCCCAACATCCCAAATAATGGAAGGTCTGTGGATCCATACCTGATATTTTCTCACCGCCATAACCTTGAGTGAGCAGTGAGAATACGGCTTTCTGCTGGAAAGCACAGTCAATGCAGGCTTGGACCGCTTGCTGCAACACAACAGACGGTCTGTCGGGCCCAAAATGATCTGGAAGCTGTTGCACTTTTTTCCTGTCAAGATTAGGACCTGTGTTGGCTTGCTTGTTTATATAAATGCAAACTGTAAACACAATACAGGAAGGAGAAAATGCAGAGATATTAGAAACCAAGCATTCTTCAAGTGGCCACAGCTGGTATGTGGACAGCATTTAAAACATATAGATTTATTGTATTGTTTTTGCTTGTTTGTTTATACAATCATAATAAATTAAACATTCCTCCTAGACAAAAATGTAAAGCCTTTGCATGCAAACTACAAAAACATTTTAAACAGTAGTCTGGCAAAAAAACAACACATTAATATAGCTAAGAGAAGAGTACTCTTGCATTACAGAATTGCCTGATTTAAGCTATAGAATATGAAAATAATAATAATATGTGTAAGGTAAAGCACAGATTGACAAAGTATTTCAAGTTATGAGACAAAAAATAAAGAGCTGACTGAGAGAAAAGTATCCAGTCATTTTTTTAAATCTTGATATTTAACATCTACAACCACAGGAGTAACATTCTTCCAATTTATTTATTTTTACAACAATTATGAACAGCATGGTTGACAAAAGTCTCAAGTACAAAAATGATCATTATGATTGTTCAGTAGCATCACATTTTATGAAAAGGATGAAAGAGACAGATTTGACTTTAAAAGCATATACAAACGTATTTATTCATCTTTGGAAATGCAGTTTTTAGATAACTGATATGTTCTAGAGAGCTTTCTGCACATTGTAAAAGTGAGAATAAGATTCTGACACAAAATCAGCAACATATAAGCTTCACATTTTTCATAACGCAGGCACTACACCATGTAGTTGTAAGAGTAACACTGAAAAAAGGTTTAATGAGGAAATGTGTTCAAACTTTCTGCTTAAATGTACCACTATGGTCAACTACTAGTGAATATACAAATGAGTATGTGCAATTCCATGGAGACTGATGCTTCATTTTCCATAAATCAATATGACGAAGCCTCAAGCTTTTGCAACAAACTGCTTTCAACACTTAAAATTGTAGTCGATTTTACACTTTAGATTCGGCCTACTTTACGGTGTTGACATTAAGTTTAATTCACAGTTTATTTATGAATGCCTACATTATTATTTCATTATTATTTCAGCTGTGACTATTCTTTCCAAATTTATTTTCAAACCTGATATGAGAATTTATGATGAAACAGTGAATTCATATTGTAAAGTTTCACTACAATAGTTATTGTTACAGAATACTATAGGTGTTCACAGTATGTAACAAAAAAAAAGTCAAAGAATACTTCCTTTAACTGTTTTCTTCACATTTTAGCATTATTTGACCATAGATTACTATGATAATATGTATGAGTTTAACATATCTTGTACCATTATTAAACAACAGGAATGAGGATTAAATACATTGTTTCACAGAGAGTGTGAATGGATAATGTAACATGTTAATAGTATTACACAGTCACTTCAGATTTTTAGATACAGGAAATGTCTTGAATAATTATTTAAATAAGCCTCAGAGTCCCTTTCCATAGCAATATTATTGGTCTTGTTATAAACCTTTATTCTCTGTTATATCCATTCTAGTATGGAACAGTACATTACTATCTATAAATGCATACATATTCAACAATTGTATGAAAACTGCTACTTTCAGATAAGAAAATACTTTAAAACTTGATAATACAACCTCTTACAAATAAGGTAAAATACAGTATTGTTTGCACAGTGTTTGCACATCTGGTTTCATCTTCAAAGACAATAAAAGAAAGGACCATAGAAAGTGCATAAACTGTAGCTCCCAGCTTATCAACCATGGACAATGATGCATTCAGTGATTTCAGTCACTAAGCCATGTCTTCCATTTCCCACAATGACATCATCAACTGAACCTGACTTGGCTCCATTCTGCAAACACCTGCCTAACTCTCCTAGCTGACATGAGTGAATACAGTCATTTATACACTGCATATGTGCCCAGTGTGACAGAGGAATGCAAGAAAAGAGGGAATGTGACAATCTTAACCCTCTGAAAAGTATGTTCCTTACCCAAAAGAAAGGCACTAAAGAAGAGCAATAACAAGCAGAACAGGAACAATCAGAAGACTGGGGACATGCAGTTTAATTACTATGTGGCCTGAAGAAACCACCATTATTTCTGTGCTTTTTACGACATACTCAATAAAGTTTTAGCTACCAATATGGATTTAAGTTAAAGTTTGTTGTAATCTTGACCATTTTCCATCTGATTCAATGCCTGAAGATGAACAATTTTTAAGCAGCAAGTTAATGGTCCAATGTGACCAGTAATTTTACAATTGAAAATCTCAGAAAACTGGCTACTGTTGCAGGCTTTAATCAATTAATTGAACACCTTGTTTTTATGTTGTGGAGTGTCTCATTTGGGACTTTTTGAAGACAGGTTACAAATGCAGTGTTTCCCAACTTGCCCATCAGCCCGGTTTTTATTATTGTGACATTTTACAATGTACAGTGCTGCACACTGCATACAAAAATAGACACACACACCTTACATTTTAAAATGTACATGTTAGTGTATCATAGACAATGTAAAGCAATGTAGTTATTAAAGTATATATCAACAGGGGCAGGTTGGTTCAAAATCGAGGTGGGGGTTACAGGACAGTTTTTAGAAACAGCAATACAGCCTAGTATGTATTTAATAAAAGACTAAGTATAAAAAGTTCACAGAGATATTTACAGTCAAAATAACTCAAATGGGATTTATGTACAATATGTAACAATGATTATGTGTAACAAATATTTAATTTGGGTGAAACTCATTTAAAAGAAAACCATTTATGATGATACAGAATACAGCACATTGTAAAACCGCAAAACAAATGCTAACGTTCCAGCTTCTGAAACAAAAAAAATAAAAAACACAAAACTTAAGTCCTCCTACACTTTCTTTGATGAATCTGAAAAATTTATATAACAGAAAACCTTAACAAATGCTCATAACTTCACAGTAATCCGTTTATTAAAAAGACAACACCAAGAATTTTCAATTCAGCTCTATCAACAAAGAACTGTGCCAAAAAGCACACAAGCTCTGTCTATATGATCCTTCAGCAATATGGACCATTTCCTGTTAAAGCCATTTAAATTGAAGACCACGCTGCTCTAAGAGATGCCCAAAGGGAATGTATTACATATTTTCAAAGACTCATAATTAATTTTCAAATATTTGAAATTCTCTTGCTAATACTTATTATTCAATTCCAGCTTCAAATATTTGTAAGAGATATTAAAATGTTTGGAATTAATTTTCAAACATTTGGAAATATATTTCAAATATGTAAAAATCTTAAATAAATGTAATTTTGATGCCCTGAACTCCACTGGCACAAACAAGCAAATTAAATAAACAGCAAAAGTATGTGACACTGTATTTAATTTGATCTTGGCATCATCTTTTCTAAATGTATCTTAAAACAAACACAAAAGTCTGCAATAGTGGAAATCCAAAATCTAGTTCTGAAAGAAATCCTTACAATACTCTTATTAAAAATAAATGCCTTCATAATTGAATTGTGCTGCACTGTAATTTAAATCAACCGCTCTAATATATACCTTTGCAATTTCATAACAAAGGTTATATATATAACTTTCTACAGTTCCTTCTTGAATATCTGTCATACTGGATAAATTAATCAGACAAATAATTATAATAATAATAATAATAATAATAATAATAATAATAATAATAATAATAATAACACAATCTAACTTTTTACACAAAGATCTGTAACTTAATTCACCTTCCACAAAGGGCACATTGCATTGGAATATTACAACACTTTACAAACCCCGATGCAGATTTTCATGTTCAAGTTGCTTTCCTCTTTTAATTTAAGAATTTAAATAAAACTATTGATTTTGAGAAAATAAACAATTTACTAATTTCCCATTACAGTACACCATTAAGTACTGGAAACTGGGTGGGCGAACGGAAATGGCACACTTCTCAATCACATAACGTGAACACCGCAAGAAACAAGTTAAAATCGAAAAACACAGTTCATTTAACGCTGAGGAATGATGGAAAATAGTTATTAAAATTATTATTTGATGTAAGCTTGCTTATATATTCATTTATTTGTTTCTTTTGAAATAATTTAAAGCATACAAACAATGGCCTGAAGAGATGAAAATATGCATGTTGTTTTACGGTAATATACTTTCATAACCAGAATGATCAAGTACATAGTGCCTTGCAAAAATTACAGCTTAATTTAAAGAAATGTGTTGGATTAAAGCCATAAATCATAAGAGGACATGGGTTATGCTGGATATTGTCACTCCGTGGTGCAGTGTTAAGCACGCACTACAGTAAGTACGATTTTTGTCCGGAATAGAGAACAGATAATCAGTTTTAGCCTGTTCTCTTGAAAGGGCAATTAAGTACAAACATTCATAACAGCAAACTTGTGACCCTTGATTTATACATTAATTACTTTTATTGCAATGGCAGCTTTAAAATCCTATCTCATCTCAAAGTGTACTGGTGACTTGAATCATATGGCCTGCCTGTTTTTTGGACCTCAGCATGACTCATTGATGTTTTTGTTAGTTTTGGTTGGGTAGGGGAACAATGCAGCTTTCTTTTGTACACATTAATCAACTGACATTGGCCCCGACAGTTCAAAAGTGATGCATTCACTATGTTCCATGACATTAGGTATTGTGTTCCTTATATTATATGGTGCAGTGATAAATGGTTACTACATACAAAGTAGTTTGTATTTTTTTTTTGGCAAATACTGCCCAACCATAACAGTGTGTTGGACATCGTCATGCCTTGGAACACTGACTGACTATTCTGAATGCAGCAAACTTACAAAACATTGACTTTTATTACCTGTAATGCAGAATTTATGTTCTACCTAGTATAGAACATTTACCATTTTGAATGATGGTCTCTATTGTGTGAGATTGTGAATTTTAATGTTACAAACATAAACAAATAATTAAATACATACATATCAGTAAATGTTCTGATTACCAGGCATACATTTACATTACATGTACATTACAAGTGGGTAGAGTGCAGGTGCATCAAGTCAGTAAGCAGCACTAACTGGCACACTGTAGTATCTTCAATAGCAGGTAGATGGATTACACTTGGTTTCTAGAAGGATTATAATTTGGCAATCTTAAAATGTAAAGGTATTATGTAATGTAAAGATCACACATCCACATATTAAATAATTCTGAAGCACATTCAACATAACTACAAGGAAATGCTGGACTGCAGCAAAACTAGACAATAGCGTAAATACATTTAACTTGGAAACAATCTGCGTAATCTTTTTAACCAACTTGGACATGTATTTTGCTATTATTCACAGGAGGATAAGTATTTTTCCCTTTTCACTTGCAATGTGATATAATAGGGCTTTACAGGACATTTCCTTTTCTTTTTTGGCCACAACACCAAATGCAATCTTTTGGTCATCAAAATTAAAGCCCTCAATTTAAACTCCTCCCTCAGACAAGCATAGCTACATAATGCTAAATAACACAATTTCATCTAGTTCCATATAACACATGTTCTGCACATTCAGAGTAACTGACAAAATATAAGCACTGGATATACATTGTACACATCCTTCAGTAATATTCCAAAGTCAAAAAGGATATGAAAAGAGTTGGGAATGGAAAAAAAAAAGATTTGATAAAGAAAACCAAGCCTAACTCACAGAAAGACAAGCAGACCAATCTAATAAGTATTATTAGTAAATGTTTTTTGGGAACTTTAAATTCACCACTTTAGTTTTCCAATAGAGAAACACTGTTTTGGTTTCTGTTTTGACTATTGTTATTCTACAAACTACACTTCTACTCAGAAAATTGCCATTGGACTGAATACCTGGGATTGCGTTATTAAATTGAAGTCCCTTGCTGGAGTAAGTGACCCTTAAGAGCCGGGGGACGACAACACCAAAGCATTACTTTTTCAAAACACCAGTGTGGAGGTCATTGTTCCCCATCTCTAAAGCAACTTAAAATGTACTGGGCTTCAGACTAGAAATAACTGGCACAAAGAATCTAAAGTCGACACCCATCCCCCACCCTACCCTATAACAGCATTCAAGTAAAAACAAATGAAGTCTAATAATGCTTCTGATTTTCTTTCTTCTTTTTTTTTTTAACAACATGCTTCAGCACACATCTTCCTCTGTCAAAACAGTCAGTGGTTGACGTTTATTCTGAGAAATAATTCCAAATATTTCATTCCAGTATTCGCAGCGTTAGGCAAATCCCCCGGAGTGCATACAACTAACTACCAGCTTCCATAGCAGAAACCAGAAGCACATTGAGATGCCGGTCAGCTACCACATAGGAAAATCTATGCACCTAAAATAATGATTGAAAGTTTTATTTTAGCTGCAGGGGTTTGCAATAGAACACAAAGGAAGGCCAGTGCTTAACCGCTCATGTCAGCAAGGGCAGGAAGGTTCAGTTCTGCTTGTGTGGGTGGGGGTGGGTAAATATATATGTGTGTGTGTGTGTGTGTGTGTGTGTACGTGTATGCGTGTGTGTATGTAAGTTTGAATCTGGTCCGGAGATGGGGGAAGGCAGGTGTTTATGCTTATCTACTGTCACAACTGATGCAAGCAAATTATTTTGAAAACCTCACTAGAGCAGAAGAATTTGTTTCAGTGGGAGTTAAAAAACCAAGCATTATAGGATTTGGATTCACAAATCTGTAGTAAAGGAATTGGACAGGAGTATTTCTGGTTTCTATTCTTCAGCCATTGGAGTTGAGTAAATTCTGGTTTTGTTGGAATTCTGAGCCAACAAAAGAGGCCACTACAAGCCACAGCCAACAAAATCAAAGATGAACTTTACAGCTAATAAAACAAAGACTGAGTCAACAACCTGGCAGGGGGGTTTAACACAATTAATTCTGTAGGTTAAATCCCCAGGAATAACAAATTATGTACCAAATGGAATTCAATGGATAATGGAAAAAATATATATATATATATATTTATACTAATCATTACTTCAGTTCTTTTAGACAGTTCAATGATAATCATCATTATTTTTATTTATTTTTCACGGTTTTGGGAGGTGTCAACTTGCCATTCTATATATTGTTCTACACAAGCTGTGAGCATTATGTTCTCCCCTAATAAATATGCATATTTACTGGGTTCATAGTCATAAGATTAGTAAATAACTAAATGGCATTTATAGATTGAAATAGAAAGGTATGATGAATGACTACAGCCCTGCTATGAATTCATCTAAATTACTTCATAATAGACCCTATTGTGGTGCACTAGTTCGATTATCCCCTGTGAGTGATTGATCCATTACCTTCTGTGAAAAGAGTAAGACCTTGTCTAACCTTGGGTAAAAGCCCATATGATAATTGGTATCTGTTTAATTAAACAGCTGGTAATGTGCTTTGCATACCAAATGCTGAGCAAATAAAAAATATCCTGAAAACAGCACCAAAATAATCAATATATGGATTTAAAAATCCTCTTTATGACCATTAAGAGTGCTATCAAGACACAAGTTTATCGTGGTTGTACAGAGAGGGGTATGAAGACTGATAAACATAACTCACAAAATATAGATAATCCTGTGATGCAGAATTATCTGTATAAGTCATATCTATAACACATAGGAAGAACATTAAATTACTTGCTTCAGTACCAAGAGATAATAATAATAATAATGTAATAAGAGTACATTGTATTTAACCAGGTGGTGCCCTGCTTTAGTAAACATGCTCTTGAAAGAATAGATGTTTTTTTAAAGTGTATTTTTCTGATTTTTTTTACATATTATAGTAATGATTTAGAGTCAATGCAGCAATATTTAACATTGAATAATGCACAAATAAATTATTAATCTGCACATTTACATTTAATATTGACTATAAAATGTGAATATTCAAAAACATGATTCAATATTTTGTTTTTTGAACATAGAAAACTGATATTTGATAATTATTTTGGAGGTATTTGATACTGCACACCCCCAACATTAAAAAAAAAAGCTTCAGTATGTTATATTGTAAAGTTTTGACATTGATTTAACATGTAACTGAAAAGTGTTAAACAGAAATAAATTAGTAACTGATTTTTTAAATGATCAAATGGATGAATTACATATAATTAAAATAAATGATATTGCACTTTTCCTTAAAAAATATGATCTCCCAATTATTATATATGAGTGTATACAGAGATTACAATAATGTCTGAAAAGGCAACCACTTTGAATCAGTGCATGTTCTGACACATTGTCCACAAGTCAACAGCTATATTGTCTCACAACTTAACACATGATGCATTTCAGCAACTCATGAATCAATTCACTCCTGCATAATCTGGATTTTTTTCTTTTTCTGTCTTGCCACAGTCACTACCAAAAAAAACAAAAACAAGTTTCATTTAATTCTGTTTTTGCAACACTAAAATCAATTACATACTTTTCATAATCCCAAAGTTCTACAAACAACAATGATGAATAATGGGATGCCTTTAAAAGTAAATAAATAAATAAAAACGGTCACATCATCTTAATCAGACTACTTCTAAATATTATCCATTTGCCTTTCATGTCACTGATTTTGGAAATGTCAGACGCTTCAAATTTTAATCAGCATACCATCCAAAGAGTGACTAGAGAATTGCTGGATCGTGTTTTTTTCATTTTCCAAACTGATCGCCTGATATCAGGTTTCACATGCCTGCTTTATTTCAGCAACAGTAAAATAAATAAATCCATTATTGCCATGAGTCAGAGAGATCTAACACCAGCTAGGTTTGTGTTTGTTGCTTTACTGTGCATTAAATAAGTCCCCCACTTATGAAACTCTTTGGCTTCAGTGAGCAGAGGCAAGGCCAGTATGTGGAGTTATGGTCAGGGGGAAGAGCTATAGGTGCAGGTGCTGACAGTCAAGGATGGGGCGAGAGGGACTGCTGTCCTACCTGTGAGCACTTGTGGGGTGGCGGAGTGAGGGACGGTGGCAGCGTCCTGAGGGATGGAGCTCATGTCCGGCTCAGGCGTGCTGCTGGGAGGGGAGATGGCCAGAGGGGTCATCACGATCCGAGACTTGAGCTGCAAAGAGTGGTGAAAGCCCACAAACATTACTGCCTCAACCCTGTCACCCACGCTCAGGATGAGCTGTACCTAAACACCTCCCTCCCCCCTTCCCACTGCACACAATGGGATTTTGTTAAGACCCCCTAATTTAAACCATTCCCTGAATTCAGATGACAATGCATTAGGAGGATAAGCGGGCTGTGTTTTGTTTGTCCCCATCTCTAATTGACAACTGCCACTCAAAGGATAATTAGCTCATAGTGGAGGGTCCTGGAGCTTTTGTAGTGCTGTTGAGAGGTTAGAATGGGGGTTGGTAATTACGTTTTTTAAAGGCAGAGTGTTAACCTTTAACTATGACTGAAGATCTGATCTAATGCCTCCCAGAAATTATCTTTAATTCCTTTTTTTGCCCTCGAAAGTACTACAGAGATGAGTAAAATACATGTTAATGGCACTTTCTTATTAGCGCCAGAGCATGAACAAGGCAATGTGGCATGTTGCTTGAGTCTCTCTAGGTGCTATTTTGTGGGACTGTACATTTCCTTTACAAAGCACCGATTCTTTGTTCTTTGTCCACACATAACACACAAATAGAATTAATGCAATTAAACTGTTATATGATAGCATGATAAAATTACTTCTCAAAGCAGTGGTTGAGTAAAATTGATTCTCAGACAGCAGTCACATTGGCCTAAGCTCTTTTGGTCCTGTCTATTCTGCCTGAGGAAAATTGTACAGCCACACCATTTTATTGGATATTGCAAATGGGTCTATCTGCAGCCCTGTATAAAGCAGGAAATAATCCAGCACTATACACAGATGTTCATTCATGGACACAACATCAGCTCATTCTATAAAACACAATCATATCAACACTATAGGATTTGCTGCAGTTGAAACCCAGCCAATGTATATAAATAGCCGAATAACAAACCAACAGAAATGTTAATTTATGGTAATCCACAATGTAATTTGTATTTACAATTATATAACTTAGATTTGCAACTGCAACTCACTGCTGCTTCACACCGGAAGTCAGGCTTTTTCTAAGAAAATGAAAGGAAAACAACTTGCTATGTTTCTATATTTCAGCTAGTTGCGGTTCTAGCTGCCTCTATGACAACGACAACAACAACAACGACAACAACAACGACAACAACAACAACAACGTCAGTGATTATAACAACAATAATAATAAGTCGATAATAACAGCAATAATAACAACAACAACAAAGCAGGGAATAATATGGAGCCCAGAGAGAGTCTCTACTGCAGGAACACTCAGCTTTAACCCACTTTGAGGGCTGAGAGCCTCAAGCAGGAGGAATTGACTGGGCTGCCTATTGTGATCAGTGTCTCCAGTCTGTGAGCCTCGAGCACAACCATCCCTCTTCAGACACTGACCTTAAATCCTGGCTTGCGCCCCCTCTTCTTGGGGACTTTAAGGGGAGAGAGGGACTCAGAGTATCGGTTCTGAAAATCCATTTTTGAGACAGTGGAGCGGACGGGTGGTCGGCCCCGCTTCCTGCCTGGTATCTTCCCTCTCTGCCCAGGAATGAATGAAGGGCTCATGGCAGGTGATTGCATTTCACTGTTGTCTGCTTTCTGCGCTGATGCTGCAGGAATACTCATTGGACCTGCAAATGCAAACAAATATATTTGAATCAAACATTAATATACAGGGAAGGGAGGCTATCAGAAAAAGTCAATTCTGCATCCCAAATATTAGTGTCCTGAATAAGCAGAATGAAACTAACATCCTTCCTTGGACACTATTAAATGCATATATACAGACACACACACACACACCTATTTTTTATTTTGGTATCAGCCTACACATGAAGTGCAGTGTGGTGCTGCAAACCAAGAAGAAAAAAAACATGAAAATCATTTCACAAAAGCTACCTTCAATGATAAACTATAACCCCAAAATAAAATCCCCCCTGCTCTTTTCTCATCACTTGTAGAACAACATTGCTTGAAGCTGAGACTTAACATAAATTAATACATATAAAAACACTTAAAAACCAAAACTACAAAAAAAACTACACATTACAGGTTCATATTGCAGAAATAAATGAGCCACCAAAATGAATGAGTGGGAAAGCCAGGATAGGAATAGCACTGCAGAAAATCCGCCACAGCAAAGAAAATGTACAGTAGGACAAAAACACTAAAAATAGAAGCAGGTCTCTGAAATTTGACAACATAAAGCATCCTCCTCATCCGGCAACATCACCATCCCCCCACAACTAATATCACTACCATCACACCCGATAGCAGCAGCAGCAGCATCCCAAAAAGCACAGATCTGTTTGGCTTACCTATTTACTGCACTAATGAACCAAACCCTGTGTCTTTAATTCCAGTCCTTCTGCTGTAGGCTCTCGGTACAACCACTCAGAGAGCTGCAAAAGCCATCTTCTCCCTGCCTGCCTCTACGCTCTTCTCCTCAGTCCTGCAGCTCAGCACTCCAGCTGCAAACATCTCATTAGACTAATGCATTCAGCACAGGGCAGAAAACTCGATTTACCATAGCTACAGCAATGAATTTCCATTACGATGACAGCTTCAACCACATCATGTCCGGAAAACCAGCCAACCGCTGGCTTTCAAAGAATAAACGCACACTACACGTAGAAAATGAGGCCTCTGTGTGTGTGTGTGTGTGTGAGAGAGAGAGAGAGAGAGAGAGAGAGAGAGAGAGAGAGAGAGAGAGTGAGTGCTTATTTGTGTGGTGTACTACATGCATCTTCCTTCCTCTGTTAAATCATGCAGCAAAAAAGTGTAAGACTGACGAAGACAACAAAAAAACTAAAAAAAGAAAGAAGCAAAGAAAAAACAACAGAAATGCCAACATACCATTTATAAATGAGCCCAAGGAGGAAAATACTGCTCCGATTCCTCTCCAGTAAATCCCCCGATAAACACTGGTGTGCTTATACTGTTCCTTCCCCAGCCTCAGCTCGACACTGTAGAATCTCTTTCAGGCAGTTTCTACTGTCACTGTTGTAAGCTCTGCTAACTGTCCCTCTTCTGTTGTCATAGCAACAAGCCTATAACATCTTACCGCTGCCTGTCTCGCACTACAGTACAGTGTGGTCTCGTACGCAATTTGCACACAGTACTAGGGAAATAATTAGGCTGTGAGCAGGTCCACGGGCAGCTAATCTAAATGCATGCAAAAGGAAATGTTTGTTTAAAAACCAGAGGCTATGTGGCGTTTTTTTGTTAATGGATTTTGGGCCATAACGGAGGGCTTTACTGCCAGCTGGAATATAGGGTTATTATTGTTATAGGTCCTGGAATGCCCACAAGCATCCATCTGTCTCTCGGTTAGACCTTCACAGGGTTCCTGACTGTTACAGTAACTCTGGAAACCTGCCATTCACACTGTACCTGCTCAGAGAAGATGACAGAGGACAAAAGCAACACTTCTTTTCTCAGACATTGTGAGCGTAATGCTTTTTAAGATGATGAAGATATTGATTATTACAGAAGAAGCAGCATTACTAGTAGTAGAATAGACATGCAAAAACCCACTGCACTTTACCTGATGATGTAGTTTTGATCTGGTGGTATGGTGTTAGTCTTCACTGCACAGTTCAGTTCAGTCACTTTTTTACATGTTAATCTTGAAGGATTTCTAAGTGGCTTCAAAGACACTCTATTGATTCCTGATTTCCTGATCGAAAACCTGTGTAAATTTATATCACCTGTTAAATATTTACTCTGAGCTCAGCATTACAAGTACTGCATTCAATTTTGGGGGTGACTTTATACAGGTTCAGTCCCTGCTGTCAAGCAGAGTGGGCTTATCTGTGACTGCTGCCATGCTTATTAACTATAGGGGTCACTGTACCATTGGAAGATTCTATACATCGTACTGTTTTAGAGTTTCTCCAAAAATAAGACTTGGTAACAATGTCAGGGTGCCACAGATTTCCTTTAGCTAAAGGAGGGAGCTTTCAATCTATTTTTAAGATCACAATTTATGCTTCATCATCCTTGCAAAAAAGAAATGCAAAATGAATTCATCTAAGCCAGTTGATTGTTACGAAAATTGCCTGATCTTTCTTCTCTGCATAGATGAACGCTTACTTCAGCAGAACCTTTCCATTTATCTGTCTAATTATTTATGAGATCTGAGCAGCTCAGTTTACTCAACTATGCAGTAATAATCAAAATGTCATTCTCTCCATGCCAATTAAGTGATTCTAGTAGGATCCAACTACCATCCTGCAGTAGCTTGGAAGTAAATAACAAAAATTATATTTCCACCATGCAGGACCCTTTTCTGTCAAATAGCCTATGTGTTGTTTTAATATCAGACAACATGCCTTTTATTCAAGAGAATATTGTTATATTTTTAGAAGCAATTTTTAATTGTTAAATTTATTTTTTCTCTTAAAATGTACACCAAAC
Source organism: Amia ocellicauda (assembly GCF_036373705.1). NCBI lineage: Eukaryota > Metazoa > Chordata > Actinopteri > Amiiformes > Amiidae > Amia > Amia ocellicauda. Next base: position 30,184,593 of record NC_089850.1, on the reverse strand, counting down.
CAGACAATTAAATTGTAAAAAAACAAGACTAGGAGAGGTCCACAGATTGGACAATACAGAGCGGCTGTCCCATAGCAAAGAAAATATGGCGTCTTTGAGCTTGGAGACGGCCATCCTCAGCCTTCAGGTTTTACGAGTGAAATTGGCAGCTTCATGTACTACATTGTCTCGGGAGATCCATCTAATCTGAACTGGCATCTTTACAACAGGAGCTAAAATCTGAATTAACAACTCTACGTCAAGTCTCCAAATCTGACTTGCTGTCCCTTTGGAAAGACATGCCGATGGGAATTGCATTGCTAAATTCCAGCCTCTTAGAATCTACTTGCATCTGTAAGGAATTGATCCATTGCAGATACTGCAATACTGTTTGCCGTTTATTGTGAAGAAAACTAAAAGAAGAAAATAAAAAGTTACAACATGGAATACAGGAGCAGTGTGTCTGAGTTCCTTGAGAACCTAGAGGGTTCTAAACGTACTGAGAATTTCTGCACTGGTTCCCCAGGTTCTTGGAGTGTCTTCACTCAGATCTGTAGATCATGCTTTATAGATCTTTGGTACCCAAGCTGGATCCAGGAGACCATTGTGAGACTCCATCATTCACCTTTCCAGGCAACGCAGTGAACTCTCATTCAAGGGCATGGGAGTGCAGGCCTTTCTAGATTAAAGCCCCGACTTAAACAACAAACAGGCTGCCTTCAGCTCAATGAAGAATCGACTGAGAGATGCACCAGCATTCAAATCATCCTGCACAGCTAACGATTACTTACAATGGTACATAGCACACACTAATTTTTCCCAGGAGTAAATACATACAGAGCACTGACAGCCTAAGTCTAATGTTTTAGGATAAAACTCATACATTTGCAAACAGGGTCTAATTAATTAAACCCCCTTCTGAAAAATATTTTTAACTAGCGTATTACCACTACTGACTTCCTGATCCCTTTTGCAAGGCATTCAATTTCAGATGAGTCTGGTAACTGCGGGCTTTGTCTCAGTTTTGTGTCTTAAATCACTTGACCAGTGCAAAAGTACCCACTGTTCTCAGACACTGAAGCCTATGTAAAACAAATGGCAAACAAATGTTAAAAATAACATGCATACAAAAAAAAGGCTTCAGAATAGCCCTCTTGCCTTCCTGTCTGTCCTCTCTTTAGAAAACAAAGTTCAGTGTCTACAGAGAAGAAGGGTACCCGAGACATAAACATCTCTCTCAGGAATTCTCTTCTAGTAGCAAATTGTTAAGCCATACCGGTTATTCTGTGGGCCGCCATGGCGTTTGCTCCAGTCAGATCCAATAAATCTATGCAGATGACAAGGCGGCTCTTAAAGTCTGTGTAAGCCCCATCCCATTACACAGTGCAACTGGGAAGCAGCCAAAACACACAAAGAAGGAAAGTTCACCTCTCGCAATCTTGACAGCAGGAAGCACAATGTCAACACAAGGGAATAGCAGCCAATCAAGCAACCATTTTTTAAACAGGTCTGCATGTTCAAGACTACTACTGCAGCATGTTGCTTGGTCAAAGAGTTTCAGATTTACCAGTTAGAATATTGGAATATGTTATGACAGGATTGATGTCCAACACAGCTGGAAAACAAATACTCAGTGGTATACAATTAAGAAGACTTTTAAAGTTGCAGTTGTCAAAAGAATACTAACAACTCCAATAAAACTAGGGTTCTGTCTGCAGGAAATACAGCTTCAAATAAAGCACCTTTTTCTTGCACCCTTCAAACCAAAACTGCTTTATCCAAATATTACTTTGGTTTAATATATATTGAGTTCAAAATTGAATTGTCCATTTGAACTTTTTGTGAAGACTGAACAAACGAAAGAGAGAGAGTGTTTGTGTATGAGAGAGAGAGAGAGAGAGAGAGAGAGAGAGAGAGAGAGAGAGAGAGCTGTAACCTTTTGACCTTCAAAACCTTTGACTATTCAGAAGCTGTTGGCTGTGGATTTGGCTGGTGTTAATAGCCTGGGATCACTTAAGTAACAAGGTTTACTTATTCTTGTGGTTAGTAATTGGTTATCATTCATATGGTTCAGATAATACCATATGTGGCTTTTACTATATATTGATCAAGATAATTGTTGGTAAGGGTTTTGTTGTTAAAACGGTACTTTGGATAACAAATTTGCATTCCTGTTTGTTGAGATAAATGTATTATCAATGCAAACTGACTGGATGCCAATATCAAAACTGAGTGTATTTTGTGAACATGAGCGCCATTACAAGATTTCTATTGAATTTACATATATTTGAAATAAGCAAATACAGAAAAAAGCAGAAATAGATCTTAGAGATCTTAAGGAAAGTTAACCAAGTAAAAAACTAAATGCTACCTATTATTATTATTAGTAGTAGTAGTAGTAGTAGTAGTAGTAGTAGTAGTAGTATAGTTATTTTATCAATATATCTGTGGAGTGCTTCACCAACATACCCTGTTCATCTCACAATTACATGTTTTGCTGTGAAACTGAAAGTCTACAGAAAATCTTGTGTCTTTTACTAATTTTCCCCTACTTTAAAATAAATACGTTTTTTGTGTACTCCATTCATTATGTCTACTTCAATTTTGAAATCATTTTCTCTCCTTGGAGATCGGCTTGCCAATTTCATCACACTCACCACTGTTTGATATTGATTAGAATCAGCAGTGTTTAATTTCTTCCTTAATTGTAATTCTGCTTTACCATAGTTACCAAAATATTCAAAAGAATTAAGTCAAATTATTTCCATTCTTCAATTCAGACCAATTTCAGGTATTTTTATTTGACAGGCTATAAATGTTCTAATGTAAATTAACCTATTCAATTAACCTACATCCAAATAGAAAACAGAAGTCTTATTAAATATTAAATATCTACTCTGGGTGCATTATACAGTCCACAGCTTTCAAAAGTCAAAACTTTTCACATCCACCAAAAACAGACACTGTAAAATGTGCAGTTTCACTGTGAGGATTACTCTATGTCCTCTGTACTCCACAGGAAAGAGTCCTAGCCTCCTAACTTGACATTGTGTAAGTTAATGCCAAATAGTATAGACAAATATCTTGTTTGTTGGTGTCCTTAATGAAATGGAAAAGAAAAGATTTACAGTACACAATAGTAGCACACCTGCTGAGTTTCATTTATAAGAAACCCAAGGTTAAAATCTGCAATTACCTGTGGATTGCTTTAAGAACAGAGAAATATAAGAAGTTAAGAAAAGGAACAGGTCATTTGCCCAGAACTAGCTGGAACACTGTAATCAGACAAATTCTAAGTAAAAATGAAACGTTTCTCTTATACGTTTCCTTTTAGTTCTATATGAATTATTACCATGTTTTCCATGTATTGTTCTTTTCCCAAGTGTTGAAATTGACCTTGTTAAGGCCTTTCAAAATTTTGAATACATCAATCAAATTAGCCTTCAGCAATGGAGCACACAGCTATATATCAATGTAACCTCTGTGTACTCAGAATGGCTTCTTCCCAAGGCTGGAATGATGACTTCATACCCAGATCTGATATTGCTCCCATCAAATTATTCTAGTCTTGTACATTTTTCTTGTACAAATTGAAAACACAGGAATCAAAAGCCAATAATAACCTTTTAATATTTTTTATTTTTCAATGGCTTGTACAAATTAAAATGCACAGTATCAAAGAAGGAAATGTAAGGCAAGTCTGCAAATAAGCTTTGTACATCTTATTTAAGAAAATCAATCTGGACTATCCCTACCAATACTGGTGTTGGATTGATACAGTCCACTTCATCCCATTATTGATTTTGTGATCACACGTCTAACAGATGTTAACCTAAAGCTTAATTGTTCATTTCATTTTCCCAATGTTAACTGCATTCCCAAGCTCATCGTACAATTTTAGTTTTAGTTACTGTTGTTTCGCCCTTTCTTTGCTCCCAGTTTAAGAGATCAAAATGATTATAAACATGTTTACACAGTCTTGCTTTTCCACCGAAGTGTCAGATAGGAAAACACTTTTTTACTGCTCCCATCTGCTTCGTACACCACACAAGGAACATCAAAGTCCACTGTAGAGAAGTAATAAGGTGAATGAATTACTTTTGCTTGCTGCCTTTTACCCCAGTTTATAATGTTATATTTATACGCCTGTGGTCCACAACCAATTGCCACATTTGCAAACCCCATCATATTTCCTGGGATCTTCTCATAAGAAGTCCTGCCTCAAGCATCCCTTGTCGGAGGGGGAGCTTATACATAATAAAACACTTTTATTCAGAATTTTGGTAGTATAAAAGTTACTCTTAAAGCTGTAATATTAGATTCTTACCAGTAAACACTGTATTTGCATTGCTTACATTCAAGCTGCCATATGACAAATAATGGAAAACACAGTATAATCAAGTTTTGTCCATATATACTGCCTTGGAGTCAACCTCATCCATGACACATTTTCAACTCAATATAAACCAAAGTGCTCTTTAAGCTTCCAAAGTAAAAACACTATTTACATGTACCACAACAACAACTAAAAAAGGAGGATCCCAGCAAACCAAAAGAGAACTGGGATTTCTATTCAATTCAGGTTGCTATTTTCATTCTGACTATTTAATTCTCTATAACCTTGAAATGCATTCAGAAAGAAGGAGAATGCAACCTGGCAATCTCTCCCTGTTCTTTTATGCATTCCTACTAGAGATTCCATACATCACCGTCTCCATACCTTGTAGGTTAATTTACAACAAATGATTATTCCCCACAATACCATATACATATACATTTTGTTACAGTGGCTGTGGTATTTGATAAAGATATTCGCTCTTTCGTCCGTACTGTAAAAAGGGAACATCGGCAACAGTAAGAGTAGAGTTCTTAACACTGATCACAGCCATGGTTTTGTGCCCTTGACAATACAGGGGGTTCAACTTGAGCTGGCTGCAGAGAGCTGCTCAAACAAAACTCTTTTTTTGGTCACAGGGCCAGATAATCATCATATGAGAAAATGACCTGGACAGTTGGATACATCTGTTTCTTGGTTGCAGGTCCAGTCTGTTATGTTAAGGTTCTCTTTGATTAGATACAACTGGTTGGGCATTTCTTCAGCCACAAGGTCAAGACATTTTCAAAGCCACCCTTCTATGGGGTCTCCATGGGGGAGTACTCAAGCTCCATTTTAGGCATATTAAAAGTTTCCGACACATCCATGGATATATATTAGGACTCAGCAGGCCCATCATTAGGACCACGTGCAAGTCAGAGTTATTAAAAGTGCTTACTAGTGCCTTGTTCCTGTGCACCCTTTGTATCTGCTTAGCATGAAGTCCACTGCACATGCTCCAGCTTGCTGTGTGATAGTGCTGAATCTGATCGCAATGCTCTGGGTTTGCAGTCTGAGTGTACTCATGATACTTAGGTCATTCAGCTGCATTTGGATCTCCAGTGTTGGTTCTGTCAAGCCAAATTAATGTCTCTTAACCAAACCAAAAAAATAAGCCAATTGAACAGAGGCATAACACCCATATTTTAGTAGTTTTAATATACATTAGTGTGTGTTCGAGTCTACTGCAACGTGTATGCGTTTCGTGGGAATGTCATTATTTATGTATGTATTTATTTCAAATCTGCTGGGAGGATGAAACACATCCAACAGTAATCTCATTACCTTTGAAATAAGTAGACACATGTTAAACTGCAGGCCCCTGCAGTCACGCCCATTACGGGCTTTTCAGTGCAGATGAGACAACCAGTAACATAACAGAGCAGTGCAAGACAACGCTCTGATGGATGGCAATTCAATACTGCAGAGACGCCAGAGCCTATAGTGGAGGGGAAGTCAGGTTGCACGCTGCCAGGGCTGAGGGGGCTCAGATTTCCGTTTTAAGAACTCCTTAAAAGCTATCGACAGGAGCCACTGCTGGATGCTGCACAGTGCGTCTGACACATGGATGAAACAAAATCATCTATGAAGAGCTGTGTTACTTCCTTTACAACACAGGAGCAGAAGCAGACCAAAGTAATCTATTCCTCATCTGAACAGGCTGTGGTGATTCATGGGCTTCTCCAACATGACCTGGATCCACACCGTCTGATTTCTATGAAAGCAGTATGAACACTAGATTGTAGATTTACTTGAACATTATACATGTAAACTAGGAATGATGGTAGTATTGATAAAGGAGCTGCAAATCATGGTAGTAAGTTTGTAAGTGCTAGCACACTAAAACATATTTTTGGTTTGTAAAATAATTGAGTAAAAGCAAAAGGTTTAGAGGTAGCAATACCATGGAATTGAAAGACTTTCCAGTGGAGAGTGTGGACCTATGACTCCATAGAATGCTTTTTATATATAATACGTTCAGGCCATGTAGGACCATATTTTGTTGGCATTAACACAACATACAAGGCACAGCATTAAGGAACACCATTAACTGAAACCACTGATTCTCTAGTTCAAGCAGAATAAACAGGTGTCCTTACATCTGTAATATTTTTGAATACAAAGTCATTTAAACTGGAAATGGGAAAAATATTACAATTAATTTCAGTGTTCCCTGTTAAATCTCCTGCCATACTACCTGCTACACAAATGTAGTGTTCCCATGTTTTTCAAAAACTTGATTTGGCAGCATACAAGTGTCTCATTACAGAGCTCACCCCAGCCTGATTCATTTTTATCATAGTAACCGAGTGTAAATAACACATTTGTACAATAAATCTGTCCAGCTGCTTTGCATTGTGTGCTTTGAGTTACATTTCACTGAAAAATAGCTAAGCTGCTCAAGTTACATAAACAAACAAGTCCTGCACCATGGCTTATTCAATGAATAATCTTCAGTTTGTGAGAGAAAACCAGAAACAAGGACAAAACCTAAAAAGAACAGGAGGCAGACTAAAGCTTTTTATTTAAATAGTCAACTGATCACAGACATGTTTTCTGCTTATAATAAACTTGATCATTTAACTTTTGCAATTATTTTACTTCGATGGAATGAGACTACATTTTGATTTGACACCTTACTCTTATGCCATATACACTACATGATAATAAAGGGATAAAAATGTTAAACAAATATTATTTATATGTTAAAAAAGGGTTATTCATAATATATATGTGAGACAAACAGACATTGTGCATTCCTGCAAATGTAACAGTTTCCCACTAATTAGTTTTGTTAAAAGATATCTGATTATATCTGTTAATATCACATATGGTAGGCCCATACCTTCTGAATGAGTGCTGTGCTTTCATTAGCTGTATTTCTTGCTGTATCTATAAATAAAATAATTCTGCAAGCAAAGCTTGAGTAACTTGGGAAATCACAGAAACAACACTTTTTTTAAACCAAGTTTGCCATCTGGGAGAATCCAGGCTAACTCTAGTACATACTGGCTGTCAATGAAAACAAGGTATTTTTGATATTTCTATAACTCTATATAGAACCCCACCACAACAAAGTATTTCATTTCAATGCATTGCATCTACTACAGAATTGTTTGGCTCATCAAAAGATTTTATCATTCAGTTATTTCTGTTTCTCTGCAGGGACAGCATAGAATATTGATGGAAAACATTTGTTTATTTGTCTATTTAAATTTGTGAAGGTTTTATAAAATTCTGAAATTAACAGCTTATTTTTTTGGTGTTGCCATGACAGCACTCAAGTTTAAGGTCTCCATTCACAGTGAAGATACAGCTGCACTGATGAAGACAGAGGTTAAAACACCTGTCATAAGTAAATTCATTCTGTGTCCTGAAGATATTAAGATACTAAGATTTGTGTTAAATCTTGGATGATCTTACAAGAGTTTTCTAAAGGTAAATCAAAGACTGGCCAGTCAATCCACACTCCGCAGGAATCACAATGGGATTATTCTTTAAGTCTTTAAGCTGCTGCTGGGAGCAGTAGGAATAAAATACTCTTATCTATGTAACATTCCTAGCAACAATGAGTGGATATTTACAACAGCAGCAGTGTCACCATGGCAACAGACAGGGAATCTGATACTAGCACAGTACCACATGAGCATGTGTAGCGAATAAGTAAACCCACATAACACATATCATAGAAACCTTCATTTCCTTTATTTCAGTAATTGAAGATTTCATTATTCCGTCTAGTGCCTTTCACATCTGATTTTCTGAAGTTTAATAAGGTAAGACCATTAGTGACACCAAATCAGACTCTGGATGAATGAACAGATATGAGCAACTTTGGCATAATTTATACAGAACTATTTAACAAACAAAAAACTTAGGAGGAAGGAATCAACATCAAGATTAATGAATATCATAGGTCTAAGATTCACCTTTAAGCTTCACCTATGATTTACATTTGTTCTAAATGTGCTAATAAATTAGTGAAATACAAAGCCTTCATCAATCAGGTGCTTTTGTGTTTTCACAGCAGATTCATATCAAGCTCTCCAAATGCATGATTTTGATGACTCTCAAACAGACTTGTCACTCTGGAAATAAACAATTGTCCTGTTTTAAAATAAATGAACACTGCTCACCTCGAATGTCTTATTTTGGTAGAAGGGGGTTCAATGTGTGCTTGATATACTCCTGTTCGTGTTCAATGACGTAGACACTGTTAAATATTTCTGTGTTATACAACTAACCTTGTCTGAGGGCTTCCAACATTAGGGAAATTACAGCTTCCCTAATACAGTAAAAACTGCTTTTCTTTTATTATGGATTATTACTTTGTTTTTGCTGGAATCAATAGAAAGGGCTGTGCCCACTGAATGTAAAGTCTCCAGAATTATATATATGATTTTTTAAAGCATATATTAAAATACAAAATTAATGAAAGCTCATATACAAGTCAATGCAGTGTCAGTCAAAGGTTGACACACTGCCGACTGAACTCAGTTCAATCAACTGGAATCGTACCACTTTCTCTAGGCAGAATTAATGTTCAACGAACCCTGAAAAGATAATTAAGTATAGTTTAATGGACAATAAATTTATTAAAGTAATTAATTCAAAGAATAACATGGTTTCAAATGAAGGGTGTAAACACCTTCAGCTTCAATTGTAAACACCTGCAGTGAAAAACAGAATTACGGCGCCACTGGGAAAGAAAGAACCAGCATAAACTATTAATTATTCTAGACAACTTAATGTATAAGAATATGTATTAGCAGTGAAGGTTAAGGGTATTTTGTCAATGCATAAATAGGACATATTCTTCAAACATTATATACATCCCTTGTATTATACTTGCAGGTAATGGGTTTTTCACTTTAATTCAACCTAGTTATGTCACAAAGTTTTTGCGGATCGTGCCATTATCCCTAACTTAACCCTAGTGAAATGTTATGGAATGATCTTGACAGGAGAGCAAAAAAGTGCAATCAGCAAAAATGTGCTCTGGAAGATGTGTCAGGCTGAACTGACAACATAAGACTGCAATGAACTATTACACTGGATAACTGTAACTGGATAACTTATGTGCAGCAGTTATTGCATATTGCTAAAAAATGTTGGCAATAAATTTAGGGCAAACAATTCCCCTTCTTCATACTGTTTTAAGCTGGATGGTAATTTTATGCATTGATTAATAAACTCTGAATACTATCTGTGGTTGCATTTCTGTAATATTGTCAAGGTTTATAGATTATTGGGACTTATACAAACATTCAGTATTATGTCAAGTATTATGTCGACAGATGCAATATTTCTGAACATCATGGATTTTTTAGGGTGTAATGACTGCTGCTGCCATAGAAGGGAGAAAATATTGAAATTCATTTCGAACATACACGAAATGCTGATATAGATTTCAAAATAGACTTATTTAGATTTAAATTTATTTCAGGCACATTTATTTATATAACTGAAATATAGGTCAATGTTTGTGTGAATATTTTTGGTAACATACAGACAAGGTGTAAATTACCATTGTCAAAACCATTGTTTTCTTTACACTTTCACATAAATATTTAAAAAGATCTGCAACATTTGTAACGTGCAATCAATCGAGGTATAAGGTGGAGATGATCAATGGTTGCTGCAAGTAGATCTGAGCTGTTTAATTGGATTCATTTACGAGTGCATAAACACAGTACAGCAGGCACATATTACCATTATATTTATATGTACATCATTTCCAGTTGTTTTCTAGCTCACTGTAGGATATACCTTCAGGCTACACACTACAAACAACAACAATAATTATTTAATCAGAACAGTGAAATACGTCTTGAAGATGAGACCTGAAGCTGGAGAATGTTAAAAATCACCGACTAGTTCTTTTCCAAGACTATTTAGATTGGACACTCACATTCAAACATTAGTTTAGTCAAATTAGATGTTGCATAGGGGGCTAACGGGAAAGGTTTTTAGCTGAACACTTAACTACACGGTACCACTGGTGAGAGTGCCAGACACTTCAGCTGTTCAGTTTTTTCAGCATATAAAACTGTCCAAATATTGTCCATGTTCTTATTAGCTCATGTTAAAACACCTTTAAACATGTCAGGAATACATAAAAATACTATAGTGGAAACTGATGCATAGAATTGGTTAATAAGCAGATTTATATTGACAGAAAATCCATTTGAATGTGCCAAGACACTCACAATATGTAAGCAAGACACATGTTTAATTTGACAAGGACAAAAATGGTTATATCGCTTATAGTTTAAAATCCAGGTGCCTAAATGAGCTGAAATTCTACATTTGTAAATTAACATCAAATACACTATTCTCTCTTATGTGTGCTGATTTAAACAATAACCTGATATATTACCAAATTAGGATGCACTTTTCAGTAGCTGAGCTTGAATGAAAAAGTAAAAACCAGTTCCTCTCCTGTACTACACAGAGCAGCTTCAATGTATTATTGAGACACCTAAAAGATAAACTGGATCCCAGCCTTAAATCCATGGCTCATGAAATCCTAAACAAACCCTGCTGAATTAGATAATCAAGGTATGTATTAACTTGAGCATTGTTTGTCTTGTAATACTCTTTTACACTCAAGAGAATAAAGAGACCTTTTTGCTCAATTTTTGCTGGGCAAACCTTCACAGACATCCACCAAACAACAGCATATGTTTCTAGGGCTCTGAAACTATACCGTTTTGCAGAATCAGCTCTAATTCATCCAAATGCAAAACCCGTATTCCGTTTCTTCACATTTGCCAATGATTAGATGTTTGTTTAATGTGTGCAAGCCATCAGCAAACATACAGTATAACTGAAAGAGTCATCACTCAGATGAAGTCTGCTTTTCTTAAATTGCAGCCTGTTTCTTCTCTATTCTCACTATCTCAGATTTCATCCAGAATACAAAACCCACCAAAGAGAAACTAAATGAACAGACATATACAAATAGATGCACGCTTTCCCCGTGCCACATATATAAAGCACATTGAAATAGATCTTAAGTTTTGTTCAGTTTTCGTGATTCAGTGCTGGATGGTATGAGTGAAGAAGCCCACTTTTTCCTGCAGTTCATTGTTCCATCTGATTGGAATTGTTCTCCTAAGGCAGAGTAATATTTCATGCCAACTTATTTTACAAGAAAATTAATGGTTTTATACCACATTCATATAGAAAGTAAGTGCATAAAAAGGTGATGGGGGTTATTCAGTTCCCAATATCCCTAAGGGTTTATTTACCACAGCCTTTAGTGCTCACTACTGTAAAGTCAATCTAGAAGACCTATGACAAAAGCGGTTCCTCGCTACTGATTTCTGCACTAGTTAGTAACATACTTTAACTGTCACAGAAACCCAAATGACATGCTTATGGAGTCACTGCATCTTCCAAAGTACACAGTGAAAAGTACTTTTTGTTCACCAATTCCAGGGATAGAAAACAACAAGACACAGAAGAGGAAGGGCGGTGCGATTCCAGCGGTCTTACTCTGTGATGAAGCCGGCAGTATCCTATCTCTGAGTTTGCGGCAGCTCCGTTCGCTCCCACTGCCCAAGTCGACCAGCTGCCAACAGCCTCTACCCTTGCTGTCACGACGATCCAGCCTGAGGCGCAGCCTGACACTCTGCACTCCTAGAATGTTGGAAATCCACGGAACAGCAGAACCTTGAAGATCCCTCCGTCTGAGTCTCATTCCAACGTCACGCGCAGGTGTGGGCACAGCATAACACTGCAACACACGAGAGGGGAGATCAGGCCCAGGCACCTCCACAACACATGACAACAAGCACTGATTCGGGGTTATCAAGAGTAGCAGGACCCATGTCTTTATTTGTTTAATAATAATACATAATAATAATCTTGGTAATTACATTGAATTAATTGTGTGTGATTTCCTGTCAAGGGAAAACAAAACAAAAAACTATTGGGATGATAATTGTAGAAACATTGTATTCCAATTAAATGTACACCCACACGTGTTTTGGTGAGGAGGTGATTATTTCATTGACGAGTCATTAATTTTAATTTCTTTAACATGATCCATTTCCAACACCAGTGTTGCAGAAAATGCCATTCAAAATGTGTTTATTCTAACTTATTCTAAAGCATTTTAACAATTTTAACAATTAATGCTAGTAATTAAATATTTAAATTCTTAGGAAATCTCAAATTGATGATGAAAAAATCTAATCAAAGGGGAAAAATTTAGGTTTTATATTAAATCTCACAAATCCATCACCAAATAAGCCCAAGTATAGACCTGATATCAGCTACAAGTTCAATCCTAAATGGCAGCGTGTGCTAATCCAAACTAAACTGGAAACAGTTTAGAACATCTCAAAAACCAATCTGAGTTCTAAAGCCCATTGTACATGGCCCCATTTTTCTTCATGTTGTTTCTTTCTATTCCATGTTTAGTTTATTGTTGCATATTTTAGTTCACATTATTTACAGCAATCAAATAGCTAGAAAAATACGGTTTGAAATATGACAATTTCAATAGGAAAAAAAAAACATGAAACTAAATATTATTTTCCAGAACGCTTTTAAAGTGGGGTTTAACCTCTGAATTTAAACAAAAAAGATGAAATGTGAAAAGCATTAGGTCTATCCCACTTGTTAAATACACAGCAAATATATATACATATATACACACACATACATATAATCTTAAATATCTCCATAAAGGAAATGCCCACAAGCATATGTTCATCATTAGTTTAATCAAGATTTATTTTTATTGGTAGTTAAATAAGACGATGGCAAAGTAAACTTTGCCCCCAAAAACAAGACTCAGAGATTTGGCTTATTTTAACCCAAACTGAAGGTGAATTGGGAGACAACCCATTTTCCTTCAGATCTTCCAAACTGAATTACGTCTAGCCTAGGCTGCTCTGATGGGTTAAAATAATTAAGTCCCAACTTAAATTCTGCACAACCTTCACAGAACTCTAGTGCTGTTCCAGGAAAGGTACTTTCTGTAGAGGGTTTTGCCCTTTGAATTGGTTGTATTGTCAGTGTCAGCTTACAGCATTTATACACATAATCAGACAATTTCCTGATGTACTATAACTCAAATATCTATATAATCCTTTGTTGACTCTTTACTTCAAACCACTGTGGGAACACTTGGGAAGCAAGCAAACTGCTTTCTTACAAAAAGGAACTCATGTCTGTGCAGGAGTGCCTACTGCAACTGATTGTTGGCTAATGTTCAATGGACAGTTTAACTTGGAAGGACTGTAAAATCATGGATTCCACAGTGGGTAGAAAATTGAATATGGGTCCCAATTTCAAATACAATTCTATTCTAAAACAAATACTGTATGAAGAACTAGCACAGTTTTTAACACCATTGATTTACATGTATTGAAGTGTTATTATAAGTGTATAATTAAAGTATCTGTGACTTTTCTCCTCCACATAAAAAAGAAAAACGCAAAGCACTTGCCAACAGTGAAATACCGTTTTTATTTAATTACATCGCCACATCAGTTGAACCCGAACCTAATGTGTGGATAATCTGATGATTGCTTTCGATTAGAAGAAAATAATTCTGCTTTTTTTTTTTTATATATGTTAGCCAACACAGATCTTCATTTAGGAAAATAAATACATAAAAGTGCACCATCTGCTTCCCATTATTAGCTACAATTACCAATTTATTTCTTAATCTGTTTAAAAGTTGTGAAACAAGGTGGGATGTATGAGATGGCAATGACTGACCAGTAATTAGATGACAATTCCTTTTCGAAAGCATGAGATGGTGGGAAGCGCATTACAATTGTGTGATTAAAGAACTGAAACGCATTCAACTGCTATGTGTGAGTTCAGGGAAATAAATCAGAACAGCTGGATGTCTGACAGACATAATATATATTTGCTCTATTGTTGACAGACATGTGAAACAGTAGGTATTCAGACAAGCCAAAAAAAAGAAAAAGATTTCCCTTTTCCCTATGTAAGAAGGCCAGAGATATGGCAAATTAAATATCTGATTAATTTTGGGGGAACAGTATGAATAATAAAAAATATCCAACGAACATGTCAGTTATGGATTATGTACAAACAAATCCAAAATATAGAGCAGAGCTCCATCCATTACGCCTTCAGTGGACAGATCAAACATAATTATGCATATTATATTTAGCGTTTGTAATTATAATTAATTAATTAATGGGAGATAAACAGCCACTATTGTAATAATATTGGCAAACAAATAAAGACGACGAATACGACTGTGTAATGAGCCTTTATTTTATGTATTTATTGCAGTGCAATGGGACTCAATTTGGCAACATTGTAAATAATGCCTGATTTAAATGTTAATGTATTTCTGTTTGAAGGCTACTTTAAAATCTCATCCCGTCTCAAAGTGTCCCAGTGAACACGTAGCCATACGGTCACAGTACCACTGAACGTCATTATAACCGGAGCTGCTGCTGGGATGTTGTCTTTTCCGCTCTCAGTAAGTGTTCAAATGTCAAATCCTTAAACACAGAAGAGCTCTCCTTTGAGGAATTGCAAGTACAGTGATTGTGATGAAGGTTATACTTTAACATTTTTAAATTTGCTGAAATGAGGGAATGGAACAGAAAACTCACGGATACTTTACTTATACACTATCTGAACACGAGTAAATATAAACCCATCATGTTAGGGATGGCACTGGTTCACCTTTATAGAACACTCTACATAGTTATGACCATACATTAATAAAATAAAATTAATTTCAAGCAATATAAAAAGACCTAGCTCACCCCTAAACTGCAGCTCTCAGCTCTTCACATTTTCATTACAGTCATTTTCTAAAGACATGGGGGGGATCAATTATATTTTCTGAAAATTTAGAAGCCTCTTCAAATATAATAAGAAAAAAAAAAGTGTGTCTGCAAATTATTACACAAAACAATAAAACAATTCAAGAGATTTAAATTAATCATTTAAGATTATTACACTACACTTTATGTAAACATTTTACATTGTTCTGCCATTGTTTTGTAAAGGAATAAAATATTGTCTCAGGATAGTGTAGATGCAGATACTGAAACCAAGCAGGATCCCCAGTATTTGAATTGTGCATCACTCAAAAGGCAAAATAAAAATATACAAGCTTTCTAGGCTTCGAATGAGGATTTAACAAGACTAGCTCTTTGCACGGAGAAGGCTATTACAGAACATTTGAGCTTTTGTATTTTACAAGTTGCCGGTCCATTTAGGAGGTGTGCTGTACAACGGCAATCACCACAAAAGTCCTTTCCATTTACATCTTCAATGAGAGAGGGAAAAAGGCTCAGTCCTGCAATGTTTTGCACCTGACATTAAACAGAACGCATTGATTTCAGTTTCATACACGGCCTTTCCCATTGCACCTGAGGGTAGGGAACATACAAGGAGATGCTTTCAACCCAGAACATGTAAAGTAACCCAAGCATACCAAAAATATGCATTCTCTCATTCCACTGTGGCAGTGAAATCCCTAAACAGGCTACGCAGCAGCAATAAAGGATTATATACTAGACAGAATATAGCAGCACATAGTCTTTTCTATCAATAGATTGAAATGGAAACTTTGATTTAGTAGCATCCTATCCTCCTTAAAAAAAATACAGTGTATGCTCCCTTGTATGTTCCCATAACCATATTTTATTACACTCATATATACATGTATATTCTTGTTTATTAATTAATTGGAAGGGGAATTTTTCTCTGCTCTGCAATCTACAAGCCACTATCTTCCCTTTTGTTCTTTTCATAGAATAGTCTGGTGAGCTCTAATAAGCTCCTCTATAATTATATCATTACAAAACAAAAGGCTCAATTTGCAATTTTCTGACAAAAATCACTATTAATTGTGTTGATGGAATCAAATCTGTCTGGCAATGGCCAATTCCTAAATAATCAAGGGAAGGAAACAAAAACATGGGTTTAAAGCAATCAACACAGTAAATCAACAATGAAGCCACAGTCACCTCATGCTAAAGTATCACAACCATTTTAAAAATAAGTTAAAAGACTAATTATTCTTGCTTACCTACCCCCTGTAAATTATTTATTTTATTCTGATTTAATCGATTGCATACAAAAAAATTCACACACAAGAAAAAACAATAAAATCACCAGATCCTTTACCAGGATTTGCCACAAAGGAAAGGAATGCTCAGTTTTCAACAAAAGGCACTATAGATACTCAGGGCATTCTAAACATCTTGTCAATGGATACCACATTTTAATATTGTTTAAGAAATGACACTGGAGCCAAACAACCGATTCCTGAGCACAAAAAAACTTCACATCAGGAAAATCTAATTTGCAATTTCAGTGTCTGGAAAATGGAAATGTCTCTAGAGTTTCAACAAAGGGGGGGTAATGTAATGACATGAAGATTGTGAAAAAAGCCTTTTATGCTTTCTGACTACATTATTATTAATAATAATAATTATAATATATATATATATATATATATATATATATATATATAATTGCATACAGGGAATTATATAATAATAATAATACAAGTTTAGATTATGTTCAAAAGAACAACAGAGTAGACCTCCTTAAGAAAGAGTTTTATTATAAAGCTGCAGTCATATGGGGGGAATTGATACTTTTAGCAGTACAGATATAAATTAATGAAGGGTTAGTATCCCTAGGCTGGTGGGGGGACTGCCGGCCTTTGACTTCAGGACAGTCTTGAGCCCTGAGGTCGTTATTTATCCTGACGCTCCTAAAAAACACTGTCACTAGGCATCTTGTCAAGAGTCTTTTTTTTCCCTTTCTTTCTCTTTCTCCATAGGATGTCATTGTAGAAATCCTGATGGGAACTGGCCCCCCAAGGCTGATACAATGAGACGTCTAAGCAAACTGGTGTGTCCGTATACCTTTGTGTGAGCCCCCTGCAGTGGCTAGTTCCCTGACAGAAATGTATGCATTATTGCAGCCAAGTGAACACAGGCTGCGAAAACAAATTACAGAAGCAAAAGAGGACACATTGATTTTTCTTCTTTTTTTTTATTGGATTGGATTTTTTCCATGTATGTACAATACCTTCTGTGTTGCTTTTGGGAACTGCCATAGTTGAAAATGTCATTCCGTGTGTTTGCAGTATTCCTCACTGAAGGGATATCTTTTCCTGAAATTCCTTCTCTTTCCTGGAAGAAAAGAATGAACAATTACAAATAAACTACCTCACTACAGTTAAGCATACATGTTGCTTTAACTGAGAGTTTGCATTAAATCTTTATTTATTTGTGTTTGTATGTAGGCTATTTATTATGAATCTCCCAAGAAGAGATAACCCAAATAAGAAGTGGGTAGGCTACTGGTTTCAGGAAGGTCACTGGTAAGACACAACACTAAAGGTAATACGAAAATCAAAAATACAAAACTGCATGGTCCAAAGTCTCACTGAAATCTTTCTGCATTATACAATACGTCACACAATGTCATACCATGACTTAATGTCCAGGATACTGTGACAGCACTGTTTTAGCGGACCCTCTCTGTGAACTTGTAATAACATAAATCATCATCACCTCTTTCATAAAAGGACAATTGGAAGGGATGGATTATGGACAGTACCTGAGCACATAAAATAACCTGTCACACTCCTCCCATCACTCAGCCATTGTTGATTTGTCTAGACCACAAATATTACCTTGCAAATCTGTAAACAGATCATGTGTCTCTATGTGGGTCAAGGTGTGCGATGGTTTATACACTCTAAAGAGGGTACAAGGGTCAGAGACGTTTTATACATATATATATTTTACAAATCAGGCAAGAAGAAAGTGTGCAGCCAGTTTCCTTTTTTTTTTTTTTTTCTTAAACAGGCCACATTTTCAAAAGCTCAAAGTTAAAAACAGCACCTTTACCGATATCATGTCTGCTTTACATTTTAAATTTAATCAAATACTATCTCCCAGCACAGTATGCAGGCTTCTTTTCTCGAAAATAAAACAATTTAGGGAGGTGGGAAATTAAGCTTTGCTGCAACCTGATTTTAAGCACTGGAGTTAAAGTGGAGTTAATAAATAAAGAGCAAGTTAAAGTTTCATGCAAGGGGCCTGATGGCCATCCTTCCCATCACCCTCTAAGCGTCTCTGCTATTTGGCTGTCTATTTCTACAGATAAATGAAGGAAATTGCTGTGTTTTATTAATATTTCCATGCACTGCAGCCCACAAGCAATTCAGACTTTCTTTAAATAAATGTTTAAGCCTGAACTGATGGATTATGTGCGGCAGACTTGTTTTGAATTCCAATTGTATACCTTAATCATACATGGCTCACACTGGGGGGTGGGTTATGACAAAATTTCTAGGCTTAGCTGTGGTGCATACAGTGGTGGAAAATAACTGTGATGAAAAGAATGCAGGAGTAAGCAATACAAAGAAAAAGGAATAACAGTAAAGAAAAAAGCATGCCAACCAGTTATCCTGTGGAGAGGTAGCGAAGTTAAGTTACATTCCAAGGATGAGCCTGAATATGGATTTTAGAGAACAGAAAGGGTATGCCAGTCTGCCAAAGCTAAACCATAATGGAATTAAACTGATATTTAAATAAACACAGACAGAAGTGTATGCCCTTGATTTTCATAAAACGAGAAATTATATAAATACGTAAATCTCAATATTGTCCTTTTATATAATTAATGAGAATTGATATGGAGGACATTATATCTTACAGATGCAGATAAATTGCTTGTTGATACCTATAGCTTTTTTTTAAATATTTGTTTTGTAAACTGGAAAAATCTGGTCAAATATATTGAATATTAAGACAGAAACTACAGGTGTGAACTCATTTGTAAAGAAAATGATACAAATAAACTGTGCATCAACGGAGCAAGCTTACATGTACTGTGTGAATTACAGGCTGAAAAGTGGGAGAAAAAAAAACAAAAAAAACATGAAAACCTTCACAGAGTAAATTTCAGATGACTGGTGGCCTAATAAGGAGTAAATTAAATCGGACCAGAGTGACAGTGAGGAATAGACACTCACTGAATCCTTCACTTGCATTTTATTAATGATGCTCATTGACCAGCTCGTTGGCTTTAGTCTGTGTGGTTCAAGGTTAATCCATATACTGCTTTTTAATCAATTTTCTAAGGAGAATAATTATCCTTCCATAATATATGCTAATGCAGACCTGGTACCACGTGTAAGCATTTTCACCAACACTTGCTGTGTATCAAAGCAAAAATGTTGCCATTTTCTGTTGCATTTGTTTATGTACTGTTGTTCTCTTACAGGCAATGTGTGTTCATTTGTTAATTCAACATCAGTTATTCATGTACGTTTATATTGTAGCTTGGGAATGCTTATATATGTTGCCTTACAATTTAATAAAGCTAATGATGAATATGATTTATAGGATGTCCTCTTTTGGTTTAAAATTGTGGCCGCCTATCGCGATCAAGCTCTCATTACATCACACAGATTCTCAACATTTTACAGTTAAACCTGAAGTAATGATGGAAAAAATGTGCACAGAATGATTATTTCAATGTTTCAATGATTTGTTAGCACACATTTATATTCTGAGCAGCTTGTCTTGCGTGTTACTGAAGTCAAAAAGGAAAAACGATTGTGTGGCTCAAGAACAAAATGCAGATTACTCGCGTCACCCGTCAAATTCATAATGTCATTTTAATTATCATACTTTTGGCATGCAGATGAAATGCTAAGAGGATGGGCTGGGAGGAACTCAGATGTGTTGTCTTCCCTGGGCTTTAAATACAGAAGGTATGAGATATGCTCTTAAGGCACGTATTCTGAGAGGTTGAAAACCCCACTACAAAAATAAGCCTTTGGTTACTAATTCCTATAATACAGAATGCAATGTGCAAAATTTAGACTTAGCAAGTATGATCAAGAACAAAGGGAAATTGGAGGGAAATGACCAAGAAAGATTTATACAGTATGAACTAAAAATAAGGCTAATGATTAAGCCAGGAATTAATTACCGTTAATATACTGCAGCTTCGTCTATAAGATAATAAAAGTCCAGTTTTTGAATTCTAAATAGGACTATAAAAATGTAACACCCTCCAGTCCTACCATCTAGTGATAAGATCAATGGCCTGTTAGAGGGGCTATAGATCTATTATACACACTTATAACATTACTTTACAGAGAAACCAACTAAAATGTGCATATGACAATAGCTAATTTTATGACAAACAAAATGCAATATTCAGATGTTTAAAAAAAAAAAAAAACATGAATTATGTATAGGATTTACCAGTGAGATTTAAGAAGAGGGGACTGCTCTGCTCCATGGATATGAATGAAAAATGTGTTCCTAACCTTTCAGTAGAGGAGCATGGTCCCCAGCAGCCCGTCAGGATGATAATAATGGCTTTGGATATGCAACTGATTTGCCGTGGCACATGCCCTGAGGGTGTGCCCATAAATACCTTTGTACTGTTCATTTAGAAGATCACAGAAGCGGTGCTATGGTTAGGGCCTCACATACAAATAGGTTAATGTACAGAGGGATTCAGTGGGGACGGATGTATCAACAGTATGTCATTCCTTTCCCACCAATTCCACATCCATTGCTCTGGTAGCAATACAAAGAATTGAGGGTGGACATATGAATGCATTCTGTCCTAAAATGCAGTAATAATTATGTCAAAAACATAAAATGATCACGCTAAATCGCTGTGTATCAGATATTTATTTTAAAATCATTTAAAACACACATAACTGATTATTACTCGTTTGCAATCTGTGAGGTTCTTGGAAGAAAAGTAAATGAATGGAATGGAAAACAGCAATGATAAATGATGGAAGGTTAAGAGTACTTTTCCAACTTTGAGAAGATATAGGCTAGGATTACATACACGTAAATGTAATGCAGACTTTTATTGGTAGTCAAAAACTAACAGATGATGAAAATATGAAGGACCACACAATATGTTGTTATCCTTTTTACTGTAAAAGGAAATAAGGAAAATCCACATAATAAGAGTTGGCTGTAAGAATACACCAGTAATAATAACTACAAGCATTGTATATACAACTGCATTGATCACCATTTTCTGCTACAATTCATAACGTTTATTAAAAAAAAAAAAAAAAAAAACATTTTATAAAACCTTTGATTTACAACACATATGTTAACATGTTAAGTAAGAACCCATCTGTACCTGCCTGCGGCAATCTACGGTAACAGCAAGAAGTGTGTGGCGCACTCTCTCAGAGATGTATGCAGCCATCTCAAGGTCATCATAAACCACTAAGGCGTTGCATTTCAATATGCTACTTGTATAAATCTGACAGAAAAATCACAGACAGTAATTCAATCTATCATGACTAATTAAGGATTTAAAGTTATTCATGTTGGTACAAATAATGTTTAGGTAGAAGTTCAGATGATTTTTAATTATGGTAAAACTGAACAGTAGTTACAGACAATTTAAAGCCTATTAAAACTTAACTCCTTAACATATTGTTTGGTTTTTCTATCCATCTTACATTACCAATACTTTAAACACTACATGTAAATATTAAATTATATGCTGAATTTGCCCTTTAAAAATAATCACAGATGCTTTTTAGATTTAATCTGCTACATACACATTTCCCTTTAGGCTACATTTACAACACTATTATAGAAGGAAATATCCAATATAAAATAGTATATATATATATATAGGGAGGGATACATTATCCGTTGCAATATACGTTTGCCTTAAAATAGCTATTACCATTTGACTAAAATGTGTTTTAGTTTCATAAAAAAAACATGTTTATAAAAATGAAGGACGCATACATGGGAAAATATTTTGTTCATATAATTATTGGTTAACTGCAAAACAATTTCATAAGGCCAGATATCCTGTGCAGACCTAGACAAATCAAATTCTCCATTTGTCAGGTGGTTTCTTTAAAATTGCATCTGTAATATCAAAAGACAACAGCAACATTGTCTGGAATTATGTAACTCTGCAAGGAGAAAGCAGCTTTAAGTCCCCATCACTCAGTACTTGCAGAAATCAAATAAACTGATTTCATAAAAGGGTCTAAACACTCCTGTTATTAATCAAACATAGGAAATGTTTTACACTGTGTCTCACATTTCAGCTTAGTGTAATATAATTTGATGACGCTCTTTAGGAGGGGTAAGAGATGGATAATACAGTAATTTAGCAATCATTAAAATTATTTAAAGTTTGCATTTTTTCATGCCTTCGCTTGACGTTAGTGTTGGTGTCGTTTTCTCCCAACAGTAGAGTCTCCAGATATTTGCCTTTACTATGAGCATCATTAACCCCTGTCCAGATCATTCTATCCAAAAGCTCCTTTCATGAAACAACTTAGGACATTAAACACATTTTAAAATGTATTGTGCAATAGGTCTATCAATTATTTACCAATTCCAAAATATGTTTCCCTTCATAATTCGGACAATATGTTAATGAGAATGTTTTGCAACTTTATATAGCTAGGTTGGGACACTTGTTCCCTTCAGCTGAATTCAAACAGGCTACATTTTAAAGTTGTAATATTCACCAACTAGATCAATAATCAATTGTCCCATACATTGTGTAGGGTGGATGAAGTGGAAAAATAAGTGATTTTGTGGTCGCATGTAACACGGACATTTGTGCAGAAGGGGGGGCGTATATAAATTATGCAGTAGCCTATAGATTATCAGAACAAATCTAATAGGCCTAAATGATGACACTTCAGTCAATATAGCAAATCCAAGGCAAAGCAGCACACACAGCCAGTCGATGTAGGTTATTGATTTCGTACCAATCGAGGCTTGCATGTTTTATTTAATTATTTTCATTTCACAATCAGCCCAACGACAGCCGACAGGGGGGATGCCCAGTCGGGTGTTTAATATTGAGGTGGCGGCGGCTGAACAGCTTTGATGGTTTAAAGCACCGCGCACAACCCTTTACCCGAATAACTTTATTTTGGTACATTTGTGCATGCGTATTCTCTCAGGGAGAAAAGCAAAAACTACATGTTGTGGTCGTTTACTATGAATGCACTACACTACTAATAACTAGAGCCAATCATGCAAGACGGATTGAAATGGGGTAAGCAACCTGACTAACACAAACCCACGAACAGCGCCAGGTCTCCCAGAAACGAATCTGTATAGTGTGGGTGATCTTTCTAAGGCTACTGAATTAAATACCTGCGTTGCTTTAGCCCACATATCCCAAAACGACGGGTTAAAAGAAAGCAGAATGCAGACATTTTATTTGAGCTGGTTTAGTTCAAATCCAAACTTGATCCTCGGTGGAGGTCCCTGCTCTCTCGCATTTCGTTTGTGTGTGGCTTTCCCATTTAGATACATTTTCCAAACGGCGCGTTTTAAGGGAGATCATTAGGAGAAAGACGGCAGGATATAAAAGTTATGCTATAACACGGGCTCATACAGATGACTACTTGTATGATTCGCAATGCCGGTTTTTTTTTATTTTTAACCCGACTTGGAGTACACTCCCCCAAAATGTTATTTTTTGACACGGCAACGAGCTGTAAGGCTTTACCTGTGCAGCTGTGTGTTGTTACGCGAAAGGTGTTTCCTTGAAGCCGGTGTCCGCCGCGGTTTACCTGCAGAGCTCGTCTCCCGAGCAGCCGGGCGAGACTCCGGGCTCGATTTGCGCCGGTATCCCGGAGATGCCACCGCGAACACCGGGGCCCGGCCCGGACAGCCCAGCTCAGCTGCAATAACAACAAGACATGCTGCCAAGTTGCCTTTCACTCCAGGGAACTCATTAAATGAAACTGCTTTGAGAAATACAAAATAACACACTGGCTCCGGCTGGATATGCACATCGTCTTTGGGAAAAGTACTCCTATCATAGCGGATTTATGGCTGGCTGAGTGTAAAACTATTTCCAAGCCACCTGCAGGGGCCGAAAGAGCTTCTGTCGGGAAAACCAGAAAGACTACGACAGCTTTGGATGTTAAAAATAAATAAGAGCACAGTTCCTTTCTTAAGCTCCAAACATTTGCTTAAAAACGGGTTTACTTTGTGTCCAAACAGGCTCAACGAAATAGCCTGAAACGTTACATGTTATCTTTTAAGCGTATCTGATTCAGCGTGCTCGTTAATGTCTAAAATTAAAGGTACTTTTACGACGCTTCGCCTAATCGTCTTTATTTCGCCCCTAAAGCTCTCATCTTGGGAATAAACTCACCTTGTCCACGCACGACCAGGCTCTCGACAATAAAAACAGATATTTGATTAGGTTTAAATTGAAGCCTCACTGCTGGAAAATGTCTAGTGCACACAAGTAAGACTGCGGCATCTCAGGCCCAAACATCTGGGCAAAGGAGTCTAATAAAACTCCTCTCTCAGCAATCCTGCTCCCAGTAGTAATTTAAATTACAGATAGACTGGAAACGCATGAACAAGCAGGGCACACACCAAGGTAACTGCTTAAAACCTTTTTGAAAGCGAATGAGGAGATTTGCAAAGTATTTCATGTGCAGGAATTTAAGTTGACATGCACAAAGGTTATGCTAACACTACTACTGCTGCTGCTAATAATAGGGATGAGTCCTTTCAGATCATTTTTAAGTAGGTCTTTGCTTCAATACCGTTTTTAGGCATAATTCTGTATTGTAAAGCAGAAGCGCTAAAAAGTGAAATTTCAGGTATCCTGCAGTTCATGAATATGCATCGTCCAGGTTGCAGTGCATTCTCTAGTTTATTTTTTTATTATTTTGCTTGCATCACGTATTAATTCAATAGAAAGACGTCAATTTAATTAAACCAATGCTGTAGGTGCTTTAATAACAATGCAATACATTTCCTCAATAAAGCACGATTTTAAAAAGAAAAGAAAATCTTTATGTCTTATGTTATTTACGCGTGCAGTATAATTTGTGGGCTCACCAAATCTTACTACCAATGCACACACCTTTGGTTAGGCAAACGTTTATACATTTCGAAAGTGCATTTTACTACCATTATGCGTCTCTTTCTCCGACACAACTACCTTATAGGATTGTATGAAATCTTACAATGGTCCTAAGGAAGATGTACATTTGTTATTTGTTATGGACCCTAAGTGTCCCCCATAGAAAGGCTAATTCTGGCAGAGAATTTGCAAGAAAAATCCTAAATGTAGTCACAAGAAAAGACAGAATGGTTGCAGCTCAAAAACATGTGTTGGAAAAACATGTAACATATAAAAGGGAAACGAACACTGAAGAATGATTAAAAGACCACTGGAGTCATAATCAGATTACACAATATTTGAATAAAGGAATCCATACAGGGATGCAAAAAGGAAAATGGTCAAGAGGTAGTGGTAACGTTTGGTTTCTACAGTAAAACTAAGGGTGGTAATGTGATTTTGTTTTCCTGGTACATGAACAGTAAAGAGGCAAACATTAAATGATTCAATGTCCTGCTTTATCCCCTGGTAGATTTGTGGATTAGGGGATTATTTTTTTTCTTCAACAATGAACCTGCAGTCAGACTAAATATAATTTATTAGAGAAAAAAGAAAGCAAGAAAAGAAGGGCATTGAATGTTATCAGTGATATGAAATGCAAATACTATTTACATTGTTCAGTATATAGGGTAAAAAGAATGGGTTTAAACTTTGAACTCAATGAGGTGGTTATCAAATTGATTTACCTGATTGTAGTACAGTTTATTCTTTTGTAAGCAGTTTATAACCTGTTCTTGCACTTGGACTTCAGTCTGGGTTCTTAAGGTCTTACAACAATACATTTCATTGTTCAAAAGTAGTATGTAAAGAGCTGTTTGAAGAGGTTATGGTCACTCAACATTTCTTTTAGCAAGGTTTGAAATGGAAGGCCACATCAATATTGCACCTAATGAGTTGCACAAGTTGTTTTCATCCTTTGCTTTACCCCGATTTCCTTCAACAGTGATGTACGCAGACCTGTCAGTGGTGAAAATGTAGATTAATTAAATACATCTGTATGCAGTACTATTGTTGACTACTTGTTTAGTCAAGAAGGCAAGAATTAGTTCTGCACGATCTCCCCATCCTGAATTCATCACAAAATCCCCAACCCCTAGCCCCCTCCATGGGCACAGTGGGAATGGCAAAGGCCTTGTGCGCTTTAATTTCTGAGGTTATGGTTGTAATAAGTAATCTCTGGAGATACCCAGGGGTGCAGTCCTTCTCAATGCTGCAAGTAAAAATGCATTACTGTGAAAATATTATCCTTTAAAAGATATCCTTGGCAGAAAACAGCCCTGAGAAGTGAAATTACAGACTTTGAAGAGACCTGAAAAGACATTGGGTTTGTTTGGTTTTAGAACTAAAAATAGTTACATTAGGATTATCTACATCCAAGTCTTTAAACAGGAACCTAATAATAATAATAATAATAATAAAAAGACATTTCACAGTTTAAAAAGTCTTACCTTTTTATTTGCAATGATTTAAATACAAAGAATATATAATGATATATTTTCCATTTACAATGACAATTTTATTGTAAACAAAATTGGCAGATACTTTATTATTGGGTAATAGTTCCTATTTGGCCTGTAAGGATTAAAAGACAGTATTATAGCTGAATTATTTAAGTTACTGCAGTTTTAACACAGCATGTTAACTAATGCTACATTCTTGCAGATTAATAATACTTAAATGCAATTATTTTCTTCTAGGTGTAAATTTTGATTTAAACTTAGTGGATGTACAGTTTGGTATTTGCATAACTGAACATGCAGCCCTATTTGAATCCTTTTCCTTGTACAGCACAATGTTTATACTGGTTAAAAAGAGACACACAAGGTAATCTATGCTAAACAATTGCTTACAATGTTTAGTTTATGTCTTCCCAACAGAACTATTAAATACATACATCAGTCAGCTATTTTTCTGCAAGAGGAGCTAGTATAACAAGTGATAAAAAACTGAAAGTGGTTAAAAGTAATGTCACAAAAGTAGGATTTGTATTTTTTGAGTGTACTGTAAATTGTAAGTGTGCTGCAATACCAATTTTAGACACTCAAAATCCACACAGCCTGAAGGGTGTTCTGCCATTAATGACAAGGAACCACAAGCAGCTGCTTACAACAGCAAGCGCCACAATTTGGCCATTTTCTTTATATTACAGTGACTTTGAAACTTTAGATTTCCATCTCTCTTGCCCCTGGTTTCATAACATCTCTGATGCCAGCTTGAGAGTTAACCAAAACATTACAACAATTAAGAGTTAATAAATGGTCCCATCCTTTTTAGGTGCTGTTCTCAACACAAATATTCCCTTTTCTGCCTGGGATTATTTTTTGTTTTAATTCAGATTAGTCCCCTGAATTCATTTTAACCTTTAGGGGAACAAAGAATAATAATTAAAAAAAAACACTACTGTCACTATTCCACCCTAATGAGTCCAGATTAAATTTTCTGCACAAAATAATTTTGTCAGCCCAACATTTGTGTGTGAAAAATAAGGTGTAGTGTTGGAATAATACAGTAGGATAGAGAACATTCTTTTTCCTTCCCACATTCTACTCATTTGATACCAGATCTGTTTCTCCAGGCCTCCCTTGAATCTTAAAATAGCGAGAATTTAGGATAATGTAACACAAACTGAATTGTACAAAACTGCAATGTGTCCATTCTCCGTCTCAATTAATATGCACAGGTTGACCTTTTCTTCTTTCTTCAAAAGACTCTCTCAGAAAGTAGTCTCCTAGGAAAATCATTATACAGATTAAAGCAAGATGTTTCTAAAGCCTGAAAAACAAAAGGTGCAACTAAAAGCAAATAACGATGTCCCCTCCAAAAAAGAAATAATCCAAGTATTTACCCATCCTGCCTCCCCCACCCCCAATCCCCCAACAGTGGAATCTACCATTGACTTTCTAAATTTAAAGCATTACAACCCTGTTATATAATAAGGCCTTTGAGATACAGGAGCCAACTGGAATGTACCATATAATACGCCACACTACCTTTCACTTCCAAATAAAAACCATCTCCAAAGTCTTATGTTTTTAGATTTGTAGATCATTGTGAGTGACGATCCTAAAAAGCTAGCCTGTATATTTTTATTGCATTAATGAAACGCACAGCCCAAACTATCTGCAACACCTCTAATTTTAAATGTGCGCAAACACAGAACCAAAGACACAGAGCAGCAGAAGAGAGAATTTCAATTAGTGAAACTGACAGCGATCATAATGTCATACAACAGCAGTCCCGAGATGTTTGATTCAGTAACTCTGTGCCGACATACCATTGCATTAAGGCAAATCGAGTAGAAACACTGTAATGTTGACAGAGTGGGTGGCTGTAGTCGAATGTCTTTTAAACATTTCACTTTTAGCTATATAGTCGAGACAAAACATTTGTCAACAGGTTCTCTCCTCATTTGTTTCTGATGAATGAAAGTACTAACAGAAGCACTTAAATGGAACCCACAAATGTGAAAGATGGCCTTCATGATAAACTGTGAAAAAAAGACCAGTCCACTGAGGCAACACCACTGTTCCATGCATCACTGTCTGCTAGTATCTCATGAACAATTACAAAAAACAAAAAAAAAATGCTTAAAAATCTAAAGCCTATTTATTGTATGGGAAATAATGCGACTTCTGGCAGTTTGAACCGAGTCAGGAGAAGAATGCCTTGCCTTAGTGACGGCTGGAGCACCCATTAAGAAAGTGTGCCGTGTTACAAAAGCAACTAAAATCCCAAACTGGAGACCTTTAGGTGCCATCTTAAAGAGATGCAACACTTTCAGAATGACGGCCAGCAGTTTTCCCCCAGTACAACCGAGAGTCCTTGGACATCCAGACTACAAAATAAAATACAACATAAAAAGTAGTGAGCCCCTTTGTTTATTTATTCAACTGTAACAAAATGTGCCTCCCCTCCCCTCATCCCTTTGCCCCGATTCCACACCATAGACACGGCTGCAGCGATCTCCAGTTGTTTAGGCTTTTCAGTTGGCGAGGCAGGGGACTCTGTCATAGGCAGTGCTAGAAAAGAAGAGCTTCAGGCCATCCATGTGTGAGCTGCATTTAATCATACACACACTAACAGCTGAGACTCGAGACCAAGAATAAGTGTCGGGGTACTGGTTCATCTTGCGTCTCCCCCCCCACCCCACAAAAAAAAAAAAAAAAAAAGAAACCTAGTCGGTGTTGACCTGTGTGCAAGAATGGTTTGATTTAGATTCTGGTTGTTGTTGGTGTTCACCAACGAGATCAGTCTGAGAGCTGGCGGCCGGACGGGAGGCCGGGCTAGTCGTCGTCGTCATCGTCCTCCTCGCTCTCCTCGATGCCATCGCTGTCCTCTTGGTCCTCCTCTTCCTCCTCAGTCTCGGGGATGTCCCACTGCGGGTGGTTGTCTATCATGGCCTTGGCCTCATGGACTTCCAGCTGTGACACAGAGCCAAGGTCAGACAGTGGGCAGGAACCCGCACGTCCCTCCTCTAAAGACCAGCACCCCAGCCCTCCCCACCTCACTGCTCACCACCCACCCTTACAGGAGTGGTTTGAAGGAGTGGAAAGAACATTTAATTTAAATAAATTCAATCTAAATTAAGCTGCAGTGTTTTCATGCCTGCTTGAAGGACATTCAGGTGTTTTTTTTTTTTTACATTATAAACAGTTTTAGTCCAAGGTATTCAAACCTCATTCACAATAAACAACACTAATTCAACCATCTCTTTTTGGGAATGTATACATTTTTCATTACCACTCTACAGAGACCTACAATTTGAGGGAAAGAAACCCCCCCACCAAAAAGAAAAACGTAATTGTATTTGTCCACAAAGCCTATGGATTCTGCAAATAAGACACTCACCTTTAATGGCTTTATCTGATCCAACCCCATGTAGGAATCTGATCTCAATATCACTGAATACTGATAATTTCCAGTTTTAGATGGTGCAGGGAATTTCAACTCAACCTTTAAAAACAAAGGCAATATACATATTAACTTCTATAACAAGTCTAATTGTTAGTATGCTGTGTACAGTATACACATGCACTTGTCTTCTGTACAGGGTTACCTCCCTTGCCTGGCTGCGTGTTTCAGGGAGGGCAGTTTATTTAGGAAATTCTAAAAGCAGATACTATCCAAACCCTCTCTCTGTACTATGAATCCAGGTCCCACTGGTTCAAGTATTGAAAGCACATATTAAAGACTGTTTACACACTCCTAACAGCAGTTTATTGCATGCAAATAAAAAGCAGGCATTCACAATCATTGTAAAGATCCCTTCCAGGATTTCTGGGCCATTTCCAGCTGCAGTCAAAACAAACCGTGTGCAGACCGGGCTCTGCCGCTTTAACAATCTGACACTGCTACATTGGGGTTGCCTAGCAACTAATTTGTGGAAGGCTGACAGGGAGGATGTGGGAGAGCAGTCCTTCAGACGTCATCTACAGACAGGCTGATTTCAGTAAAATGACAGCCATGTCTTGTGTACAGGCCGGCCCAACAGGCAGAATTGCATATGCTTGCTTAGTGATTAGGAGATATTCCAGACTTGAGCAGCATCTGCACTTCCAACATCTATCAATCAATCTGCACAACAAGCTGTTATGTTTAGGTTTTATTTATTTATTTTATATATTATCAGTGCCTAAGACTATTGATCAGTAAGTGCCCTCTAATTGCTTTTATTTTGCCAATTGAATGTAATCAGTCTTTACTGCTGGCCATGGAGGACTGCACTCTGTCTGTTCTTTGTCAGACACCAGCTCTCAGATCAATCCCAGGCCATTCCTCAAGAACAGCTCGCTCTGAGGGTCCCCTTTCAGTAACAAGCAGCACTAACCTCTTCAGTCTCCTTTAGCGTACAGACGTGATAGGGCATTGACACTAAAGTTTGTTCTCTCCTGTCAGCGATGTACAGCCACCACCACTCTTGCTTTTCCTGTAAAAGGTAAATATATATATATATTATAAGAATATCAATATTTCTGAAAACATTTTAAGCAGCAAGGAAATCTAGTACGCGAGGCAAACGACTCACCTCTGGGAAGTACAAGCTATAAACAGGATGTGTGATCTTTGATTTGGTCTCAAGGAGAGCCCGCTCTCTTCGTTGTATACTCTGCTGCAATGCTTCCCATTCCTACAGAGATAAGAGAGCCTTCAGGATAGGATCACTGGACAGTTTTGACACCTTCTTTTAAAAGTGTTGCACTGCAGACCTCCCGTTATGGTTCAAACAATTGATATAGTGACAAACAGTTTCCCACTGTGCCCTTCAAAATTCTACATTCAATTCACAAAGAAAGCGTCTATTGTAATATTTCTATCCTGACACTTACCCAGGTTAACTTAGTGGTCACAAAATTGGTATAATTCACAAAAGCAAAATGTGCATACAATATAATCCTAATTGAAGTTTAACACTAGAGCATTGTACAACGACATGGACAGCGGTCCCCCCGCGGTCAAACCCGGCTCCGTCGCGCCTCACCTCCTCGTTGTCTCCACCCATCTCCTCCACTTCCGTATCGCTCTGCTTGTCGCTCTCGTCGTCCCTCTCACTGGGAGAGTCCTTGGTGACCTCCCCGTCCTCAGACTCGCTGCCCTTGTCGGAGAGCTCATCGTCGTCCTCCTTCGCCAAGGCCGTCACCTCCTGCACGGCAAACCACACCATTTCATCATCGCGCCCGTCTCCAGAAGAGCTTCTACCTGAACACTCAAAGGCTGCGTTTACATGCTGGTAAGGCAGTTACAACAGCGGAGGTACTGTCACGATGTATAGAGGGTGTTATATAGCTGGTTAGCTTTTAGTCTTAAATAGTTTAAGCACCATACTAATTAGAACAAATTCAAAAGCCCAAAAGAAGTCTTGACACTACTTGACTCTTAACCCGCATGTCAACAGAGCCAAAGAGATCAACATACCATAACATGTTGTCCAAGTCAAATTAATTTAGGATCTTTCACCCCTTAGTCAGAAACCCTTTTATTCCACTTATTTCTATATTTAGTTGTGCAGTGTCCTTATTTGTACACAGGGTTATTTTCTTATTCAACTGTTAAAACTATGGTTATTTACAACATAAAGCAATAAAACTGTCACAAAGCAGTGAAGATATAAGAAACCACAGCCCCCGTTTCAGGATGTTAGACTGACATTTTTATTACTTTATATTACCTTAGAGCCCGAGAAAGCAAAATAAAGCTTCTAAGCACAGATACAATCTAATAAGTTGTGCAGAAAGGTTGATCAAGCTTTAAGCCAAGATGTCTTAGAATCCTGCAGCTTTCGAACAGGAATATTTTCTGTGATTCTGTCCAAAGCTGAACCGAAGTCTTTACTAAACAATCCAAGAAAATGAAATGGTCACATCCTTTCAAGAATGATATTTCAGAAATTTTAACATTATGTAGATCTAAAACATGGTAACTCATTAATTTAAATAAAAATAAGTTCCCCCTTTATATCCGATCTTATATGGTATGTAAACCTTCCATTATATAGGAAAGATTGCTATACCAAATATGTTCTTACATTTCCAGAAACGGTCCCGTTGGCTTGTTTCGGCTTGTCTGTTTTTTGCTGCTGCTGAGGAGTAACTTTCTTCTTGGTTAATTTCTTTTTCTTTGACTTTGAGGCCTTCTTAGCTCCTTTGTTTTTGTTCTGCCAGACTTTAATTTTGTTTTTGCTGGCGTCTCCCTGCTGTTACACAAAACAAAAATCAGAATTACACATACATTTATTTTTTAATCATTAGCGGGTAGGAGAGGAAAATCTTGCTTCAGTAGTTAAAACATATCGAAGCTAGAAAAAAAGATCAATACAGAACCTAGAAAAAGCAATACGATTTCCTCTACAAAAAACTAGATGTTTTCACATGTATTCACCAATTTGGATTCAACCCCTTTGATAACAGAGAAAAGAACTTATGTGAACAAATAAGGCTGGGTTAATATGCTACCTACCTCTTCTGTATTGTGGTCTTCTACTGCACACAATTGCTCCTGCTCCGTTTCAAAGAACTCCTTTAAATAATAATTAAAAATGTCATGGAAATGTCCTGTATACATTAAGATAATTGTGCATCTCATCAAATGCCCGTCATGCAACACAACACTGTAGTCCCTCACCCCACTGAGGAGTGCGACTAAGCCAGATTTGATAAGGTTTAAAATCAACGCACAGTGACGATAAACTACAGCAGCCGTTACACTGTAACGATCAGAGCCACAGTCAGTTTATGCCAGACCTACTGCTTTTCTGGATCAGAGCCATTACCCTTAAGGAGCCATTTAGGCGAGACAGGAATATCAGAAGAAGGAAATGTTTGGCTTGGTTTGGGAGCTGGAACTAACAACGGTAAGGTGCCCCCCAGTGGCGAATAGCAGTAACGGCATATTCACAAAAAGCAACTGCCTGCCCGAGGGTATAATCTTCTTGATACCGGTAAACTGGCCAGGGAAGGAGAACCTGTGGGCTCTTGCATTTCTGCTCAGACCCAGCACTCTCATCAACAGCTCACATTCACAAAGAGTCAGATTAGGGACAGTCCACAGCAAGTCAGTATCACAGAAAAGCTGCTTTCTCTGGCCTCCTGTTTGAAAGAGCAATAGGAAGCAGGAGATGGACTATTTTATTCTGTTCCTTTTATGTAAATCTACTGCATAAGCTTTCATCACTGATATGAACTAATGAAACGAACACAGTACTTACCACCATCCTCTTTCTTGTCAGAGTGACAGTGACGGTGACAATGGATCCTGCTGTGATGTTATTGCTGTCCTCGTCATCTAGCACTGAAAAGTCCCCCAAAAAACATCTCAATACAATCTCATTATCTAGACTTCCTTTCAAGTTTCTGCGCTTAGAAATCCCTGTGATATTAGCATCAAAAGAAACAAACAGGGAGAACTGAAAACGTTTTGCAGTTGCCAGAAAAGCCTCTGCCCCAGTTAATACAATATTAAACTGTGTAAAGGGAAAAGCTTAGGCTGAAAACCAATAAGAATTATACTTCCAAAAGACAATAAAAATTTAATTCTAATTCGGACGACAAAGATGTTCTTTAAAGTTCCTTAACATGCCAATTTTGCCAACATGCCTTTAGAACACTGAATTTAAAGTAAGAAACTATTCAACGCACATGACTATGATAAACTACCACGGCTTCCTCTCTTTCTGCTGTCTCACACCCCTGTGAGGGAATGAGCTGCTCGTGAGCAATAGGACTGTAGTGCCTTCCCACCCTGCGCTGCCTCCCTAACACATTCATGTTCAAGACTCTGGCTGCCAGGCGTGTGGTGTGGAGAAGTGATCGGATCTTATATTCTTGGATTCTGTTCCCTGATATTTCCCCGATTCTTTTTGATGGTGATTGTATTACTATTGTCATGTTGTGTGCATGTAGAATATTGTATGCTAGTGTTTGCAAGTCACCTTGGATGAAGGCATCTGCTAAAGGAACTAATAATAATAAATGGTCAGTGAAATGTACAACTTAAAGCTCGGATATACCTGTAATTTATTTTTCTTAGCATTTTAGCCATTTATTGTTAATGGTTTCTTAAGTAGAATACAATACCTTGAAGTTTGATATCCATGGTAATGTGAGGAATGCTCCCAAGAACTGCCATGACTTCATCATACTTCTCTTCCCCAAGGAAGCGCAGCATACTGCGTCTGTCCGAATCCTTCAGGCTGACGAGGTCCTGGATGCTTCTTACTTTGTACTGAAGAATGCAGGAGGCAATAACGTCAGAAGTCATTAAATCAAATAATGAGATCGCTTTATTTCTGCAAGATGCTGTGAACGCTGTGAAGTTAACACCACTCTTCTTTCAAAATTTCCATAAAATGTAACCCTCATGCTTTCTTAATATTTTTTAATGTGCAAAAGTATTAAACCATCAGGGCAGTGCTATTGGCTTAATGAGAGTAGAACTGTACTCCTATACAGTGAAATGGGGAATCTGTATTTATTTCTGATGGAGGATTTCATCAAGTACAATTCAGAGGAGGGGCAGAAGCTTCTTGTCACTGATAAACAGTTTTATTTTAAAGCACATCTGGCACAATTCTCAACTAGGTCTGTTTAAAAAAAAATAACAACTTGAGTCAGGGGGCGGTGACTTACTTTTTTGGAAACACAGTATCTCAGGTGTTCCTCTTCAAAGTGTGGGAGCTGCAGCAAAGGCGATTTGGACTCCTGCAGGCCTTGGACGATCATCTGAGAGAGCTTCATACAGTTCTCAATGGACACCAAGCGAGGAGCATGAAACCCTAAGGTGACATATCAATGAAGAACATTTGAGCCCCTTTTCACATTAACCATAACAAGTCACAGGCATTGAACAGAATGACCGCTAATCCAGAAGTACAAGGACAAGTAGACAGGAGAGTAATCAAATTCCTTCTTCTGTGCAGTGGGCTCCAAATTCACGTGCAATATAAACAGGTTTTATGGCACACAGTTCGCTTACCTCCTCGACTGTTTGCCATCATAGTGAGCTGACAGCCAACGTTCACCACTTCCTGAAGCAGCGCCGGACTCTTCCTCACAACAAACCTCTGATCTGTAAACAAAGACAGCAAAAGGAGTGAAAACAGGTTAGACACACTTTGAAGGCAATTTAAACCTAAAGCAAAAAAGCTCCGTTCTCTACAATGCTGGATCTCATTGCGGTGTTACTGGTGAGGATGTAAACAGTGTAGGCTATCATTATCATCAGATTAATAATACTGCTCCCGGCTTCATTGCAACTCATACACTCAATTTTGGCTTAATCCCCAATCTGTTTTCCACAGAGTCATATATAATGAGTATTCAAAAGGTGATGCTTGAGAAAGGAAATATATTTGTTGAGATTCGTAGGCAGACCTGCCTGTGATGGTTGTTTTCCAATGCAATTCATGCTTTGCTTTTATGTCCTGAAACCTTGCTTCTCACTCAGTAAGAAAAGCCTAATATTTCTTTATTAAAAATGGTCTTGCATGTGCCATTGATGCATGTGATGGTGCCTGTAAAGTGCAGATGAATCAGTACCTGCTCTGAGGTGCAATTCCCCCCTCCCCCCCCCCCCCATCTGATGTAAACACATTAAAGTGCTACAATATTTCTTTCCCCTCCAAATGACGGCAGGAGAAGTAATCCATGAAGTCATACCTTCCTCGATGTTCTCCGAAACGTCCATCCTAGCGAGATGAGCGAGTAACAGGACTCTGGCCTTCAGACTGTAAGGGTAGCAAAAGGGAGGCTCCTTCTTCTTCACATTGATGTTCCCTAGTTCCCGGATGAGCTGAAACGGTCATAAATCAAGAATGAATACCCGCCAGCCAACGGATGAGCAGTAATAAATCAGTTCTTAGCATACAACAAAGAACTTGATTACCTGGGGTACTTCAATGTTATCTGTGGGTCTAATTGTTGCTTCCTTGTTACTACGTGGGTCGAATTCAAATGCAGCTGTCAACACCATCGATAGGCCTGAAATATAATCATACATTAAATTGGTGCAGATCTACAAAAGCATCATGTTTCTCATCAAGTATACTTTACAGTTAATCTCAAACATGGACTTCAAAATGGATTTAAAAAAAGGGGTACTTACGTTTCATATTCATATTTGGGGTTTTATACATGAAATGCATAAAAAGCTGTGTCGTGTTGATCAGAATTTGATCACCACTGTATCTTATGGACCGATACCACCAAGTTCCCTAAAGAGATCAGGAAAGCAGAAACGAAAGAAGCCGATTACTCTGCACTCTCTTCACCAGTTTCAAATGAAGACAAACCAGCAGGAGCTAATATGCCTCACTCGGTCATAGCACGCTCTATCAGGGAGGCCCAAGAAGCCACCAGGCATCATTCCCCCAGCTAAACCCCAATTCTGTGTTCAAATGCACATTTCTTGTGTTTTAAAGGGGATCTGGCTGACAAATGAGATCTAAGGACATTCAATATTCATCAGTCCTGTCACACAGCCATGCAGTTAATGGTGTGGGTACCTTCAAATACAGGGCTGAATTAGCAATCTAAACCAAACAAGCAAGACAGACAAGTGGGGAGTGTCTATTGTGTAGAAATTACAGGACAGCTGTAAAGTGCATAATAAATTTAGCAATCTCAAATCAAATGCATTTGTAAATTGCCATGATGAACACAGCAGCCCGACTTCTGTCTTTTGAGGAAAAATAAACAAACAGGTAAAGTACACTGAAAAATAACTATGAAGGAAAATACATCTGAATACTCACCACCACGACAGGAAGAATGACCATGAAGGCAAGGCCATAAACAAGCAACACCTGTAAAACGATACGAAAAATTTACAGTTTTTATTGCAAAGTGGTTTATAGCAAAAACATTTTGGAGGTTTTATGGCAACAAAAAGGAAACCATTAAAAAAAATAAAAACTTACGAGCATGGAGTTTTTCTGGTCCACAATCCAAGCAGGCAAAGCAATCCCAAAACTTGAAGCTGGATAAAGAGGAAAAAATGTAGGTTAGCTTGGTGTTCGTTAACCTAAAATTTAAGGTTCAAAGAGAGTGGATAAAAAGCTTTGGATCTTTGCAATAAACAAAAACATAATTCATAAAATTATACTCAATAGCCCATAAGACTTATGCATGTGCGAACCTTGTGGACCATCAGGGTTGCCGTACTTCTCCCAATTTTTTCGTGACTCTTCATTTGTTAAACTGTAGAGATAAAGATCAGAGTTCAGTGCAGGACAATGTTAGAATTTCCATTTCACTGCATAGAAAGACACATCCTCCAGACTGCAATGACATCACAAAACACTTACGCTTGGTAGGCCTTTGCAATCTTCACAAACATCACCTCATCTCCACTCTTGTCAGGATGGTACTTGAGCGAGAGCAGGCGATACTGTTTTTTGATATCCACCACAGTCGCACCCTAGAAAAACACAGGTACAAGGTAAGTATGGATAAACACTTAAAGCCTTTTATTCTTCCACTGATTATGTATGGTAAGGCAATGCCTGGCATGTACAATACTGACCCACTGCCAATTATAATTGAAAAGGAGATGAAGGAACACCATGATCCAACTTTTCCACTTTCTGGGTTCGATCTCCCACTTACAGTTAATGAGGTACAGAATTACTTGAGTTGGTGACATTATCAAAATCAAAAGTGACTAAACAATTGACCATGCTTTTGTAGACTTTGTTTTCAGTTACATTTCTGTTCATTCTGGAGTGAACAGACTACAGAGGACTGCTCCAAGACAACCTTCTGGGGACCACAAGATGAGAAACGTCTGTGCTGCAGTTGACAGGTGAATGGGTTTTCCATTCTCTTGCTGAAACACAGCTTTGCCACAGGTCATGCAGCCCCCTCGGCCCACACAGTCTGCATGTATCAACATCTTTTTTCTCTTCTTTAATCTAGCAGCACAGCACAGCACAACTTTAGATGAAGAAATACTGAATAATACAGTCTCTCAAATGTAAATACATAATGCACTCAAGCCAATCGTAACTGGGTCAAATGGAATGCTGGGTGCTGAACGCTACGATTCTCAGAACGTCAGTCTTCTCCTGTCCCTGCTCGTCACCATTTAATTAAAAGAACAATAATTTGCAGAACTAAATCACGGTAGAGGTGTTAGAAAAGGCCATGGGTGTTTGAGTTTCCAGGCTTTGTAAGGAAATGTGAATAAGGGAGCCCATCTGTACATTGTACTATATTAACATTTAGGGTGGATTCACTAGAAAATAAACAGATAGCCTTCAAAGAAAAAGTAAAGTATAGTTTAGATTAGGATACCCTTTACAATCTTACATAAAAATTATAGAATAGGTGCGAAAAGTATAAAAGTATAGAACATTCACAAAGACTAAGGCCTGGGACAAAAGTAAAAACTTTGTCCTACCTGCGAATCATGGTTCATGGTTCAATTATTGTCAGAAGCCAATTTATTAAACTTTGCAATTTGCAGGTAGGACAAACTTTTGATTTGGTATAGTCCTTAAGCTGGGGTCACAATACCCGATTTCTACAATCTGACCCGATTTTGAAATGGTGGGCAGCTCACACTTAACGACTATTTTGCACCGAATGCATGTCTTTTGTATCGTGAAGGAGCGCACACTACAGGATCGCTTAAGTACAGGGGGACACACACTTCACGACTGATCTAAACCCTGTGTCGTGGGGAGCTCCAACACAGCCTCTCAACTCCCCAAGCCTTGTGGAAACACACGTGATCCATCCAGAGAAAAAGGTAAACAAACACGGACGTGGACATTTACAGGTTATGTTCGTGAATCAGATCACCAATGGGATCTGTGGATTTCTGCAGATCAGTATAAAACTGCAGAAATCTGCGCAACAAGAACACAACCAAGCCGCTGTTGCTGTTTGTGTTTGTCTGTGCGGACAAACAAAAAGTGGACAGAAAAGAGGATGTGTGTGAAGACATGGCTGGGGAGGCGAGGGCAATAGTCTGTCTACTCTGTATGAGAGCTAGAGGCGAGCAACACAAAGGCTATATCCATCCCACAGAATGATCATCGCATTGTAGGGATCGATATTTAGCGCAGACCTGGGTCAATTACAGACAACCATTGGTATTTGAAGTATTTTAATAAATACTTAGGAGAATAAGATTTTCATGTCATGTTTATTCTTCCCATTTCGTTTTTCTTATTCAATCAGCTCAGCTATCATTGGCTACTAATCACATCACTCTCCACGGTCAGTAAAATTGTAGGGGCTCCGACTAGCTTAAGACTGGATCGGAGGGCAAGTGGTTGCACCGTAGCCTGTCTCACACTGCACGACCATCGGTAGCGGGGACGTGCCTCGAACAAGCTGCTTGTCATGAGGGCCAAAAAGGGCTCAAATCAGGCTTAAAATCATGTAGTGTGACCCCAGCATTACTCACACCTGCCTACATATAGGTTTATGTACCTTGTTTTGTAAAATATAACTGGGGAAAGTGCAGCCATATACTGGTAAGAAACCTAAAACACCACTTCTATAGTTTATTAAAAATGATTAGCGTATTAACCATTAGGAATTGCTAGGGCTGTGGATGGATGTACACACACCACCACACAGTGTGGATGAAGCTGGCAGAAATTTGCCTGTTTTCTGGCAGACATACAATAAACATTGAAGCTTTAGCAATACATGGCTGCAGCTCCCCCTCCTCACACACACACTTCTCATAGCCAGCTGTGACCTCTCAGTGTCCCAAATCAAATCCTCTCCCCCATTAGGCACATAAATGAAACCATCAATGGCAAATATACTTGGACTGGTGCATGTTTGATTTTCCTTTAAACGATGCTCAAGAAGTAAAAGGAAAGCCTTTTAACAGTGACTTACCGGTTCTAGGTTCAGGACCTCATATGGGTTGTATTCTTCATATTCCCTTTCTATTTTTGAAACTTTGTAGGCAAGGAATAGAAACACAGCCCATCCAAACAATAGTGCTACTTTTCTGTTAGGCACAAAAAAGGTTAAAACCATTAATGATTTGGAATATGCTGGAAAGGCAATACAAAATTGAAATGGCAAACTCATTTTAGCTGCTCCCAGGCATGTACAGACATGAGAGAAGTAATACCAAATATACACACACAAATAAATACATTGGTGGAGACAATAACATTTTGTCAGCCTTATTTTTTCACTCGACAGAAAAGCAGAAGCAAATTAAACTTTAATCATTTCCATGGCAACCAAAATTGACCTATATTGCACAGACAACGGAGATCAGCAGCAGTATTACAGTTCGTGTTCTGATTATATTGTTAATTAAATACGCGTTGTCAATCTCTACATCAATTAAATTATTTTTTATGACATATTAAGGTCAATTACAATGTTTGGGCTAACAAGTAGCTGTGAATGAGCGGTTAAGGAAAGTAACATTTTGGGTAGCAGGACATTTTCACCATTTCCAGAGTGGTTTTGTTGTATATATTCACCTATAGATATCAGGAGAATAATTAAAACCTGAAAACATTTTTGTGTTTCAGTACAACTTACAAGACTGCAAATACATGACTTTCGTCTCTTTGAGGGTGACAGAATATTACAAAAAGCGAATCTGTGGACTCCAAATATATTGAATGATACGGCTGGGAAACTGTTCATTAGGAATATAGACATTGGAGATAACTTGACCAGTTTCTATATCCAGATGCTGCTAACCTTAGAAGAGCAGGCATCTTTCTCCACTGAGGGGATTTTACTCTCCTGTGGAGACAAACTATCAGGATGAGAGAACTATTCAACATTATGTTGAGTAATGGTTCCTTCCATAGTTTATAATATTGAGTATGGACATTATGACTGAGAATACACACAGTTTGAGTTTACGTCAAAAGAGTGCTGGGTTTAAGTCAGAAGAAGTCTCCGTCAGTGCATGAACATCTTTAAAACTCCAACCCTTTGGCTACAAATAAAAGAAATCTGACTCACTTTAGTGTTGGAATAACACTTTGTTGCGACTTCATCAACCGCAACCGATACCACAGACATCTTCCATGGACTTTCCTCAAAGCCTTTAAACGAAGTTGCTCTGTTGAAACAGGTTAAAAAAAAACAAGAATGAAAAATTAGAACAAAAGCAAAGCTGGATAAGGCATTGGCTCTTCTGTATATAGAAGTGTATACTACAGTATATTTCCACATTTAGGTAAATATCTAAATTATTAGCCAGTTTATTCAGTGTCATTTTGGTACAACACTATGAAAGGCACTGTTTTCTTTATAGACACTAAAAACAATACTTATCTTTGAAAATAAGGAATCGATTTTATGTGGACTACAAATGAACAACTCTCCAAAAACTAGGTCAAACAGTCATATTGTTTGAGACTTCCATACCAGCATGGCTTTATTGATTCATTTTGTTTTAAATTGCTTCCTTTCCAAGACTAAGAGAATGACAGAATGCAAGCCTCTTCCACTCAATCACAGTCAGTCAGTCCCCTGACACAATCGTGGCCTGTCCGGTCACTTGACTGGAATACCACAGAGCATGCGTGGGCTATCCTTGACCAATCCCTGCAAAAGCTTCCAAGCAAATATTCTTCCTGCGACTCCCTGATGGAATCCTGCGGATGGAACCTTCAGATTCTCAGAGTTCTATACACAGATTTATGTTACAGATGTTCACATCCATTTACTTTCTGCATCCTTATTTCTGTATACATGCTAGCTCAGGGAAGCATTATTAGACATTTCTGTAGGACTTCCATCTGTGCTAAAACCCATTGGGGCACTGTGTCCACAAGCATTCTCTTTCAATAATGATGGAGGCTTATGATTATACTTTTCTAAAAGTTATATAGTGCTCAATGATATGCAAATATGGGAAATTGCTTAGATTCAGCTCCTCTCAGAGGGTCTCCCAAGAAAAAATGATTCCAAACATATGCTGTTATGGGGGGGGAAAAAAAAGATCTCTGGGCCTAAAAGGACTTCGGTAAGAGAAAATAAATAGGGTTGACAAATTCAGCCTCTGTATGAAAAATAATGACAGTAGAAAGGCAACATCTCAATTTAGCTTGATAGCTGTATTGTGTATGTTTTGTGTAAGTTACCAAAATGTACATACTGTGTCTATAAAGTCTACACCCCTTAAACATTTTCACACTTTTTTTTTTTTTTTTTTGAGTCTGTGTCCCCGAGTCATGCATTCCACTTACCAATACACCATATTTTTAAAGGGGAAAAGTTATTGTGAAAATGTTATTTTCAAAGTACAAAACTGAAATATTATAATTTAAGTCTCCACCTTCAAGGTAATAGGTGGAAGCAACTTTGGCAGCAATTACAGCTGCGAGTCTGTTGGGATTGGTCTCTACCAACTTTGCACACCTAGATTCGGCAATATTTAACCATTCTTCTTTTCAAAACTGTTCAATCTTTCATGTTCCTGGGGAGCATTGATGGACAGCAATCTTCAAGTCATGCCATCAGTTTTTCATTGGACAGGGCTCTTCTGGGCCACTAAAGGACATTTACCTTTTTGTTCCTTAGTCACTCCAGTGTAGTTTTGGCTGCATGTTTCAAGTTGTTGTCATGCTGAAATGTGAAAGTTTCAGCTTTCTTGCAAAGGGCAGCAGGTTTTCCTCAAGGACCCTTATTTACTTTTCTCCATTGATTTTCTCTTCTGTCCTGGCAAGTGCCCCAGTCTCTGCCGATGAGAAACATCCCCAAAACATGATGCTGTCCCACCATGCCTCACAG
Organism: Amia ocellicauda; assembly: GCF_036373705.1. Classification (NCBI taxonomy): domain Eukaryota; kingdom Metazoa; phylum Chordata; class Actinopteri; order Amiiformes; family Amiidae; genus Amia; species Amia ocellicauda. Next base: position 30,141,060 of record NC_089850.1, on the reverse strand, counting down.
ATGGGATGGTGTTCTTTGAAGGATGCGCTGTGCTAGGTTTGCACCAGACATATAATGCTTTGCATTTAGGTCAAAAAGTTAAATTTTAGTTGTCAGACCACAAAACGTCTTGCCACACGGCTACAAAATCTCCCAAGTGTTTCGGGGGAGCTTTCTTGAGTAATGGCTTCCTTCTTGCCTCCTTACCATACAGGCCAATTTAATGGATTGCTTGGGATGATGTTGTCACTTTAACCAGTCTTGGCCATAAAAGCCAGTAGTTCTAGCAAAAATTGCATTGGCCTTCTGGTAGCCCTATTCAGTTTTTTTTATATACATTACACAATCAGGAAATGCAAGTGTTCTTCAAAGGTTGAACCATGAACGAGAATAAAAGAGGACATGAATAGACAGGAAAAACAGACTAGAGCTATTTATTGCCAGATGACGCACACATTTTTAATACAAGGCCTATTCACTAAAAGCAACATTTCAGGGGAAACAAAACAGAGCTGCATTCATTTTTAAAGACACTGCCATGCAAGTCTGAATATTTTAAACTATCTTGCCCTCAAACCAGTTTTAAAAGACCTAGCCTAGAGTTTTAACAACATTAACAACTAAAATCCTAATTTGATTCTGTGCAGTGTTCTCCCACAAAACACCTTCATCCAGGAATGAAAAAAATCAATGATAAAACTACCCATCACAGGGAAGGAAGTTACCATCGCGTTTATCTTACTCTCCTGAAAAAAACTGTATTTTTTCCATAAGGTTTTATACCTAAGCTTCGCTTTAATGGACAACTTGAACTGCTCTGAAGAAGCAGAGCAATTAAACTGCCCTTGTTGTTTACAATCTATTCAGTGGGGCCCAAGCAGGTGAAAAGGCAAGCACAGATAAATGTCGGGGAAGGCATTAATACAAGAGCTTGAGGAAATTGATCAGACTGCCTCCAGGCCAGAACACAACACCGGACATGCCAGAGGCACTGGAAGGATCAAATGCACCTCATTCTTTTGTTACTTCATGTTTAGTGACATCATGGACCTAAAAATGACTGGTCCAAGTCTGAAAGGAATCTAGGTCGGATGAAGATATTTCTGTCAATGCTGCAAAACTCAAGAGTCACTATGGCAATGCTGTTGGTCTGTACATGCAGAGAATGACTTGCATCACCTACTGATTTCTGTCATTTTTTACTCTGCTGCTCAATTAAATCATCTTTACGAGGACCAGGGGATCGTTTTCTTTGGTGGGGGGGAACACTGAAAATGACAGATGGGATGTATCACAAAACAAAATTCCTTTTCTTGCACAAATGGAAGTATAATTATGCTACACAATAGCATTACTTATTACATCAGATTATATTGATTTAAATACCTACATGAGCAGTTGGGGGACAGTACAATATTTACAGTATTTCCTGTACATTGTGTGCATGTAGGTCTGTGAATATTTTGTATTTGTGATGGGTTAACCAGCTGCATTTTTTATAAAAATATTACTGATATTTCTGAAAAACATTACAAAGGATGTCACGTGCACAACACCTGAGTTAAAGAACAAGCAACACTAAATTAAACATTATAAAGACATGTTTGATACATTGTGTTGTTTAACTTCACAGAAACTTTCTGGAGTAGTAATTTTTAATAGTCGATTAACCAGTCAATTTGCTTCATGTCTGAAGGACAAAAAAAAAAAGCGCGTTTTAAGTTGTAGTTTCCCTCCATGAACTCAAAGCTCACCCAAAATACCTAGAGTGCTGCATTTCAAATGAAAGGAAAATCTAAACCTCTTCTTTTACTCTATAAACTATCCTCCCCCAGGCCTTCTGTACATTTTGGCAGTGGTCCAGGGAGAGTGCTGTTGATGTTAGACAACCTTCAAGTAAGAACCCATGGCTTATAACAAAGGAGATGTACCAACCTTGCTTCAGACATGTACAAATTAAAACAACAAAAAAATGATCTTCATACAGACCTCTACAGTCTTCGGATATTACATCAGTTCTTTGGGAAGGTTATCAAATTCAAATACTGCATATTGCCCAACTTTAACAAGATACGTCTGTCAAGTTTAATTGCTTTTTTTGTGTCAGTAATTGATTCAATCAGTGTCGAAAATGTATTGATCCTGGTTTTACACACTGCTCGTTCACTAAAAATGCTTTAAAACAAATCTAAAGGGAATCCCATTACTTTTACAGCTATTACAAAAACAAGCTTTAAGGTACACCACCTTCACCAGAAATGTTATGCTTTAAATAAACCATTAGAAGGCAAAGTTAGCTCATCACATATTTAACTTAAGGAAATTGTATTGATGTTTTTCCTGTGTATTTACACATTAAAATGTAATAAAATAAAACAAACTGAAGGTTAAAAGAATCAGTCTCCTATACTCGCTTGCTTCATCTTTAAAAAAAAAAATAGATTAGATACTGATCATAATATTACAGCAAGCCAAATTAAGGGATGCTCACGTTTTATAGTATTCATCGTTAATTACATACAGATGGAGTCCATAACAAAGGCAGTTTTATGGACCAGAAAACTAGCACTGTTCTGCTGCTGTCTGTACAACTTGCACTGCCTGGGGGAGGAGAGGATTGTCATCATTGCTGCAAATGACTATCAAAACTCAAGTTAGCAGTATACAAGCCTGCTCCTAAACGTTTCAAACGCAAAACAAGAAAATCTTTCATTACTCCTTATTGATGAACGGCTAGCAGCAATGCGTTTCAACACAGCTATGTGGACATAAGCAGAAACACCCACGCAGTACATGAGAGTCGGATGCTGCCAGAAGGCTATTGAAACAAGGAAGTAAGTTGAAAGTAATACAAATGTAGTAGCAGAGAAATACAAAAATAAAAAATTCTTACCATTGATTGTTCAACAGATAAGAAAGCTCTTCCCATTGGTGGTACTTAATGCATGGGTATGAGGACCTTTAATTTCACAGTGGAACATTTTAGAAATATCAGTTTTTGTTCTAGTTAACATATGGTCCTTTTCATTCACACCAAGGAAAGAATTTCTAGCAACCGTGCAGTTAATAATTCTCCATGTATTTGTCTGCTTTGTTGAGTTTAATATTTAAATAGCTAGAGGGAACCGATTCTGCTGCTGGTGTTTTTTCTTGTTTATTTACACTTTAAGATCTCAAAAACCAAACTAACCTCTGATTAGTTGCCTTGGCCATTAAAAAGAGAAAAACATGAAGATGTTTAATTACAGATTTTAGCTAAACATGATAACATGCAAAGTAGTATTTGGTTTATGTAGCGTATAGATTCAGAACAAGTATATGAGCGAACACTACATTTATTGCTAGTTAATAAAATAAATACGGGAATGAAAAAAAAAAAAGAAAGTTAGATGCCAAAGTGAAATGACAAGAACATAAATTGGTGTTTTGTGCATTGGTTTCTCTCAGCAACAGTGTAATCTAAATGCTACTCTCCCATAATCATACAGTCCATTGAGAAATAAACTGCTAAAAAGTGTCATATATAAATGCTCCTGTCACAACAACCCCACTGAGGATTCATCTTTAGTTTGAAAACCAGGGCTTTATTAAGTAAAACCAAGGCTAAGTGTCTCTTGGGTAGCAGAAGAGTAACAATGAAAACATTTGGCAAAATTTGTGTTCCTGACACAAAAGTTTGCCCAAATTCCATTACATCAATGTGCTACATTAACTGATAAATGTTATGCATGTGTAACCTGCTCCTAAATGGTTCAAATTAGAAATAGTTTTGGCAACAATTAAAAGTATAAAAAATAAAAACTCTGACCTATTTACAGAAAACTCAGGAAAAGATATTTGAAACATTTGAGCATTTAATGTACACTAAGTATTATCCCTATATAGTGAGGGAAAAAAGTATTTAACAGTGAGAGACAGAATAACAGCAAAAAAAATTCAGAAAAACACATTTCAAAAAAAGTTATCAATCAGCAAGATTTCTGGCTCCCAGGTGTCTTTTATACAGGTAACGAGCTGATATTAGGAGCACTCTCTTAAAGGGAAGCACTCTCTTAAAGGGAGTGCTCCTAATCTCAGCTCGTTACCTGTATAAAAGACACCTGTCCACAGAAGCAATCAATCAATCAGATTCCAAACTCTCCACCATGGCCAAGACCAAAGAGCTATCCAAGGATGTCAGGGACAAGACTGTAGACCTACACAAGGCTGGAATGGGCTACAAGACCATCGCCAAGCAGCTTGGTGAGAAGGTGACGACAGTTGGTGAGATTATTCGCAAATGGAAGAAACACAAAATAACTGTCAGTCTCCCTCGGTCTGGGGCTCCATGCAAGATCTCACCTCGTGGAGTTTCAATGATCATGAGAACGGTGAGGAATCAGCCCAGAACTACACAGGAGGATCTTGTTAATGATCTCAAGGCAGCTGGGACCATAGTCACCAAGAAAACAATTGGTAACACACTACGCCGTGAAGGACTGAAATCCTGCAGCACCCGCAAGGCCCCCCTGCTCAAGAAAGCACATGTACAGGCCCGTCTGAAGTTTGGCAATGAACATCTGAATGATTCAGAGGAGAACTGGGTGAAAGTGTTGTGGTCAGATGAGACCAAAATCGAGCTCTTTGGCATCAACTCAACTCGCCGTGTTTGGAGGAGGAGGAATGACCCCAAGAACACCATCCCCACCGTCAAACATGGAGGTGGAAACATTATGCTTTGGGGGTGTTTTTCTGCTAAGGGGACAGGACAACTGCACCGCATCAAAGGGATGATGGACGGGGCCATGTACCGTCAAATCTTGGGTGAGAACCTCCTTCCCTCAGCCAGGGCATTGAAAATGGGTCGTGGATGGGTATTCCAGCATGACAATGACCCAAAACACACAGCCAAGGCAACAAAGGAGTGGCTCAAGAAGAAGCACATTAAGGTCCTGGAGTGGCCTAACCAGTCTCCAGACCTTAATCCCATAGAAAATCTGTGGAGGGAGCTGAAGGTTCGAGTTGCCAAACGTCAGCCTCGAAACCTTAATGACTTGGAGAGGATCTGCAAAGAGGAGTGGGACAAAATCCCTCCTGAGATGTGTGCATACCTGGTGGCCAACTACAAGAAACGTCTGACTTCTGTGATTGCCAACAAGGGTTTTGCCACCAAGTACTAAGTCGAAGGGGTCAAATACTTATTTCCCTCATTAACATGCAAATCAATTTATAACTTTTTTGAAATGCGTTTTTCTGGATTTTTTTGTTGTTATTCTGTCTGTTGTTATTATAGACTGATCATTTCTTTGTCAGTGGGCAAACGTACAAAATCGGCAGGGGATCAAATACTTTTTTCCCCCCACTGTAGCTAACAGCTTTATACAATGTACCAAAAATAAGCTAATGTTTTGCACTGTATTAGCATCAATCTATATCAGAAATGTGTTAATTCATTTTGAAGTCCTGTCACCTACTTGTGAGCATGAGAGTTTCATATTTTTAGTTTAAAAGAACACTTATTTCTAAAAAAAAAAAAAAAAAAAAAAAAAAAAAAAAAAAAAAAATCTTTTAAACATCAGAAATACACACATATGTACTCACAATGTGATAGGCCAGTCACATTCCATGCAAATGTACTGGTACTGATGGTATCATATATATCATTATGCATCAACATCCACAAAAAATACCAGAGAATCCTTATTCAATTATTTTCACGTAGCAAAGCACTGAAGAATATGAAATTCAGTACATCGGGCAAAATAACACTTGACAAAAGATAAAAGACAGAACAGGATATCAAACGTCAAGACTGAAAGGATATTTATTTTGTACTCCAAATAACAATTCTGATGCAATGTCATAGTGGCATTAACATTTTGATGGGAATTATATGTACAGTTTCCACAGCTATGTGAACAGTGTACAGAGGATACATCCTTTAAGTCCAGTGTGCCACTGTGTGTTCTGCGAGGCTCTAGAATGGGGTTAAGATCCCAATTTAGATCATTCACTACAGTATCTATTTGGCTTTATGTTAACCCAGAATAAAAATACTAATCGTTCTTCTATATATATAGTATTGTCTTGAATTTTTTTCCTGTAATAGAACATTTGTACCCTGTATTAATCAAATCTCTAACGTATTGTACATTTCCCACATTCTCTCAGTCCTGCATCTAATGGCCTGTGCCTTGTAATAATTCACAGTAATACCCATGACGTGTCAGACACCAGCCTTTTTTTGCATTTTATTAATTTACCACCTACTGCCATACTGCATAACGGTTCTTAAAATAAATAAAATTAAAAAACAGCAGCACTGAAATATCCCCAATGAAGCCTATTAACGGTTGTTTGGTGAGGGTTTGATTGACTCCCTCGGGAATGGCCTGATGAAAATCGCAGGCAGGTTTTACAGCATCATGTCAGACTGTTCCGGGGACAGATTGCTGATGTTATCCCAACCAAACGTCTGATAATCACAGATCAGCTATGATGTGTGAGCAAGTGTACAACAGCTTTAAAAAATAAATAAATACAAACGGATGCAAGTAGAAAACTACACTTGGCACACATTTAAATTCTCTCAATTGTATGAGGGGAAAACATTAATAACATGCACCTATTCTGAAGCACTTATTTTGTATCTTTATCAGATTAGAGGTTTAGACCATTCAAACACACATCTGAACGTGGGTTTGCTTGTACAGATTAGTGTGAGATATATTCAGATCTATAAACTCCCCGTACCTGTAATGCATGCAATTAACTTGGGGTACATTTTCCATTCTTGTCACCCTGCTAATGTACACTAATATTTCTTCTTAAAACCACACAACAATCTGACGAGCCTACAACTAACTTCCACATGGACACACTCAGATTTATGTTTGTAACACAGACGTACAACATGGAACGAAAACGTGACATTCATTTAAATTGTATCGTCTCAACCACGATCACATTCACAGTATCTGAAACAATGCGGCCCTGATACAGTTCTGTAAACTTAATTTAGCAAAGGCTATTACACTTCCCATATGCAAATGCTGTAACATAAGTAAGAGAAAAAATTCTGCTGTAAAAAAACTGATCAGTGACACTATTCTTGGAGGCAGTTTTCAGAACGTTTTGTCTTACTGCACAAAAGCCCCGGAACTGCAGTGGGGTTTTAATTACAGAAGACAGAATACTTTTCCGAGTCTTCTTCAGAAGATGTCAATATCTCTAAAGGGTTTTAATGTGAAGCGTGTAATTTATTTTAGATGTACATCGCGTTCTATGATCTGGTATTCTTTTAACATTGTGTTCACACTCTTAATTGTCTAGTCTACTGCTATGTTTTCTTGATGAATGGTACTTCTTTTTGTAATGGTATTTTATTGGTTTACTCCTTTGTGAAGTAGTTTTATATTTATTCATTAAATAACAATTAAATGAAGATTACAAATGTTAGAAATTCCATTAAAATGTTTTACCTTGAATCCCTTATTGTATATTACCAAATGTACAGCAGTTGCCTATGTTTTGTTAAATAACCTAAGGGATGTCTCATGGATTAGAAATAGAGCAGGACAAAACTGATGCCAACTTTCTTTTGCAAAGATACTTGTAACAACCACTTTTTTCGAATAAAGTATGGAAATCTGAAAATGTCAAATCCTTGGTTAGAGGATTTGTAGGTGGCTTATGGAGTATGGACCTATAATAAGTATCTATTTTAAACCTTTTTGTTAAAATGTGGGTTGTCTCCAATTTACCTTGTCTTTGGTTCATTTGTCCATTCTTTTTTTAGTCTAGTAAGAAACTGATGGAGAGAAATCCTCACTGGGACCAGCACCACTGCAGAGATGAAACACTGAATACCTACCTAACCACAATGGCAGAACTTGTGAAGAAAACAAATTAAATACAAAGTCTTCATAAATTAAAACAACCCCTGAATGTAATTCCAACATTTAATAATCCATTTGTCCCATTTTATCATTTAAAATGGAAAAGAACTGAATCTTTCATATATTTTGATATGATATTGATCATACCATATGTATTGCAAAATGACCATGGATATTAAAGGTCATCACTTTCGATCAGACCTGAAAACTCAACAAACATGATTTAATCTGAAGATCCTACTTCAGATAGTAACTACAGCCCTGTTTCACTTCACACTGCAGATTAGATCACAGCCTGCCTTTTGTTCAATTCAAAATTGTACTACATGCTCCCTATTGAAGCATTTGGATTGTAATCCTTAATCTCATTTACTATCTCATACTGTTTTTGGCATGCTTGTATAGCCTATTGCACTGCTGTAGTTAGGTAAGGTTATCTTAATAGGTTATGATTTTGTTAAACCACCTGGCACTGTGTAACCTTCGCACTCACAGTGCCTTGTAAATTGGAGTTGTCATGTTTCAATATGAGAAGCCTTCGATAATCACAGTAGCAGACATTTAAAAAAACACTATATATGTGAACTAGCATTTATGCACAGTGATAAAGGACCCAATACAAAAAGGCCCTACCAGTAATGAACCTGCGCAGCAATGCTTGTGGTTTTTGTTCCACACTTAGTTCTCAAGTTACAATAATTCATCTAAGCTTGAGTTTAAAGTCCCAATCCAATCTTCAAAAGTCCACAGGAGACAATGGATGTACGAGACCCTGCAGGACACAGCCACTGCAGTGGGCAGCCCAGTCTGCAACTGGAGGAACGGACTGAACTGATTCATTGCACAGTACTGTTATCAGTGCCCTGAAACTACAGTGCAATCAAGATAGTATGAAATATTTAATTGACCACCTGTCAGGACACTACATACTGACACACACGTGTTAGAAACCTCACACTTGAATCACTGGTTTAAACATGTCATTCTGAACGAGGTTAGGTCGGACCTCAGAAACTGATAAGAGAAAAGCTATCTGTACTAAGCGATACAGCAGCTGCTGCTCTCGATTTAGCTGGGGTTGTTACACTGTGGTTATAATCTCACTGGTCGTGTGAGTCACAGCAGTATTATCTGTGCAAAAGCCCGAAACAAAGCCCTTGTGAACGAATCAGCCAAAGCTACAGCCCCTCCAGCTCTGTTTTCGACCATGAAGCTCCCATACTGAGACACACACACAAGTTATCTCGACTCCTTGCCGTTCAAATCGTTACACACAAGTCTCCTCAAATCCTCGTCTGCTAGCCTGGTACGACTGTCCTGTAATGAACCCCCATGTCTCTCCCTCTCTCACGGAAACAAACCTGCACCGGACCCGGTATTGGAGCGGCGGCTCCAGGCCTCTACAGGTCTGCACCCTGGGACTGACACTACTGTATGTGCCCGCTCCCCCTCACCACCCCAGGCTGTCACGGCCGGAGTCAGGGCCTCACCCGCGTTCTGGTCCCGGGGCCAGAGGTAGTAGGTGGCGGGGATGACAATGAGTCCAACGAAGGACGTGAGGAAGTAGAAGAAAGTGTTGCCGTTTTCATCGTATTGGAACTGCTGCCCAGCCATTGCGGAGCGGCGCTCAAGACCCCTTCCTCTCCACCGCCGAGGATGCCGGACTACTAGGTACAGATGCCCGCAGAAACACACGGGGAAACAACGCGATAGTCTGCGGGATCTAGGGTACGTGGCTTACGCAGGCGCAAATCAGGCTAAGAATCGTCATCGTACCTAGTACGTAGATCGCGTTCTTGTAGCGCAGATTCCTTCAATTCTGCGCAGGTGTGCAGAATTCACAGATCCCATTGGTGGAGCAGCGCAGATTCGCGCAAACTGCGTTATTGTTCACCAGACTGTCCCTGAAACTCCAGAGCATCTTTGCGTTGCCTTACTCTGTCCGCTCAGAGGCAGTGTATGGAAGGCTCTAGTGCCACAGCAGTGCATGTGTTCCTGTTGGGGCAGAATAGGGTTTATGAATATATATGACTTCGCATATCCAAGGACCGCTGAGTTCCTATTATATATATATATATATATATATATATATATATATATATATATATATATATATATATATATATTAAAGCAGTAATAGTATACTAATAAATTAAGTATTGTTCTTCTATTTCAAGACTTTGGTAGAATTAAAAAAAAAAACATTTAATGGAATAATAGAAAAACATAATAGAAGGGTTTATTAGAATGGCTAGTATATTATTACTATTCATGATCATACCAATTATACATGAGTAGACACCTTTATCGAAGGCCTCTAAAAACTTGTACTAAACTATTAAGTGTAAAGGTAAGAACTACACTATAGTAAAAAGAACAAAAAGTACCTACTCTTTACCATGAATAGTTACAAGACTGGAATACAAGTGTCATTTAAACAGATATTAAGATCATCATAATAGTAGGCCAAGCATATTCAAGGAATTGCAATACTGAAGAGAGACAGAATATGATTGGCAGAGTCCAGAAAAATGCAGATTCAACACAGCGGGTAATATGCAATTGACACCGTAGAAGGGTTTTCAGTGTTAATATAACAGGACATCTCAAGAGGCCATTGCAAGTTGCAGTGTAGTGTTTCATGAAGCAGTAACTGAGTATCGATCTGTCTGGGAGGAGTTAAATAACGATTGTTGGGGTATTGATGCCCTTAGCAGAATGTGTGTGCAAGTACATATTGATTAAATCCGGTGATTAGAAAAACACTGACACAGCTCTCCAGCCTTATTTGACCTTCCTTCACAATTGTGTAATTATTTTAATATAAAAACATAATTAAGACACACTTGGTATAATACACCATTTGGTTTGTGACCATATTTTAATGTTTGTTTTTATTATTTAGAAAATGTAAATTTCTTTCACAACCTGAAATAGATTCACATATTCAATACCTTAAATTAAGGACTGATCAATATAACCAGATACAATTGAGATGGTTTATTAATGAAAAACTGCTCTCTTTATGGAGAAAACAATTACAGTATAATCACCTACCTACTAGTCCTATTCCTGCAGGTCTTGCATATATTAATCTGAATAAGTAGCTGGCCATAAAATGAATGCTTGCGGTATCACTTTCTCAATTAATCTTTAAACAGCTTTGCTAGTAACCCCCTTGCATACTCAATTCTGATTATTTTTCAGCCTTCACTCCCATATAGGGATTTAGGAGGAAAGAAGACCAATCACATTGACCAAGACAGAGTGCATCATGACATTTGCCTCTTCTAACATCTAACCCACAATAGAATTGAAGGTAATAGTTGGTCATCAAGTGGTGTGGGACCATGTGTAGCTATGTCACAGAGGTGTAGGGAGACCGAGAATAAGTCCGGAGGGAGAGATACTGTATAACTGAGAGGCTGTCAGGATGTGTGTTCCTGTGAGGCTCTGGCTAGCCGAGACAGATTGAACTCATACCCCAGCCTCCCACACACACACACTTACACGGTGTACGAGCACAACATCAGCTATCGCTCTGCCTGCTCACAATCCCGATTGATACTAAAAATACAGATTTGTTGCAGCTTCTGCTTCCTGTTACGTTTCATCAATTGCGTCAGAAACTTTCCACAGTATTTTCTATTTACAGTAGGTTTGGTCACTATACCAAACACTGTGTATTAACACCACTTAGATAAAGTATTTCCTTCGTGGTTAGAATTCAAAGATGGCTGCTACCAATTGGACAACATGCCAGCAATGAAGTTCAAATTTAAAGTGCATTTTGAGTGTATTTTTTATAGCAGCTGATTTCTGAAATTGTCTTTTCCTGTAAGACAGACAGATACAGATAGATAGATAGATGGTTGCTCATCAACAGCAAATAGGCTTGTTAGACACAGGGGTGTCCGGGAGTTCCATGATGTCTTCTGGTTGTTTTGTACCAGTCCGGGGCTTGGCTCCTTAATTGTTCTAATTAAATAATTCACTGGATTAATTGAACACTTCTCTGCAGACTCTGAAATGTTCTGTGAGTACAATATTTTGAGTAATCAACAACAGGTAAAAATAAAAGGTGAAAATCTTAGATAAGCCTACCGTAGAAAACCATGACATTGAATAATTAAGAGCCCCAGGACTGGGTTCTGACACTAGGTATGGTAAACATGGCATAATGTTAATTATTCTTCTGAATGCAGTTCTTTAGATTAATTTGTTCGCATAATTTTAACCACTTTCAAACTATTTTAACTACTCTGAATGTGAACTGCCAATACGTCCAAAATATTTGAATCCTTCACAGCTCCACACATAAGAAGCAGCTCCACTTTTGTAAGTGGTGCTTATTCATTTAACTCCAGAAAACAGACATTTTTTTTTTGCTTTCAATACAATTACATTTTCAGATTTGTTCAAGCACAGCTAGCTCGACGTAGAAAAATGGAGGTTATCAGGTCTGCTACTCATGCCCTGGCATAGCTAGATAATAATACTAACCCTGGTCCTGGAGAGCCGCAATCCTGCAGGATTTCCAGGTCTCTCTTAAATACCAGTCAGTGGATATCTTGAACACAGGGACATTTTGCCTAATTAAGACCCATAATTGGTTCAATTAAGCAGTTAACGATCTGGATAAAACAAAAACCTGCAGACCCTGCGGCACTCCAGGACCAGGTTAGCCACCCCTGCTATAAATGCAGCGGCAGTACCTAAATAATTAGTTGACGATGGCATTTAAGACTCTGTTTATAGAATGGTTTGACCTCATTTTTGTTTAGGGCAGAAACAAAAATCATTGACAAAGTGCGTAAAAAAATAAAAACATTTATGTTTAAATAATTCTCAGAATATCTAAAGAAAACAACTAGTCTTATGACCCCTGTTTCCCAAGGGACATGGCAATAGCTTGTCTTTTGGCAATGCCAGCTGTGGTACCACTGTGGTTTTTCGGGAGCAGGTGAAAAGGCTCCTGAGGCACTGGCTCACAGTCCATATCTTCAAGCTGCAGAGGACCATCCACTTCCAAACACATGTTGTGCAGAATACAGCACGTCTTAACAGCCGCACTGGTCTTGATAATTGAATGCATTTGAAGGGATTTCAGCCTTTGAAATCGATATTTAAGGACGCTGAAAGAATTATCTACCACCTTCAAGGCTGAGAGAAGCCTGTAGTTATAGCGACCCTTTCTCAGGATTAAGTGCCCATTGTCAGGGAAGGGGGTAAGAAGGTGCTCAGAGAGAGGATAGGAGGTGTCCCCTACAATGTGGAACCCACTGAGCAGGGATTGTGGATCTGTAAGCAGAGTCTTGCCCACATCGGTCATCTGAAAGACTTGGGAATTGTGCCAGCTTCCAGGATGCTCAGCGCTGACATGAACAAAGCTCCCAACGTGGTCGCAGAAAGCTGTCAGGTTGATAGAGTAGAACTGCTTACTGTTGAAATAGGCCTCAGGATCCAGTACTCCCTGTGGCTTCTCGATCGGGACGTGGCAAGCCCCCACCGCACACAACGTGCCTGGGAAACCAACCTCTGCAAAACCCTTCACGGAGACACGGGCAGCTTCGCCCGTAGGCCAGCAAATCTTATGGGAGAGGTGCTCAGAGACCAAGGCACAAAATTCATGTAAATAGACGTAAATGACCGATTTGCTGGTCTCGAACCTCTCTGCCAAATCTCTGTAAGACTCCAGGGTTGTCAGTGCCCACAGGCTGGCCAGCACGACATTCCTTAGTGGCCATTTCCTTCCCATTAGATTCCAGTAGAAGGGCTCTAATTCTGTTATCAGCTCCTATGGAAGAAGGAAATAAAACACATAGCTTTAGACTGCTCTCTCAGAGCATGGGTTGGATTATCACAAACCCCCTGCAGAGTTACATGTGAACACCTGCATTTCTTAATTTAAACATACCTGTTGGTTATATCCCTTTCACTGAGTTCACCCCCCTGCTAAGCTTTGACAGGAAAATACTTTATTGAACAAAAAGTGTGTCCGTTTACTTACTGCACTGCTCATGAAAAAGTGAAACCCATCAAACTTCATGACAAAAGTAATATCCCCACACACATATGACACACATCCCCATATTCAAGGACATCTAAACACAAGAGCTGTAATGTCTCAAATGTGGAGTTCAACAGACATGTTCACCTACAGTACCTCAACCTGGGTTGGAGTCAGCTGAAAATAGCTCTGAAACTCGCTGATACTGCAACGCGGCACTCCTGTCATTATATAGTTCTTCATTCTGGCATTATCCCTGTGATTGAAAATAAATGATTGAATTAATGAAATGGAAGATCTGAAGGTGTACAAGTCAGCAAAGCCTTTTTCTTCAATATTTGCATTTACTACGACACCGAGCGACAACTGAATTTGAGAATAGTTTCGGACAGATTTCTAACAGTACATCAGTATACAGTACGATGGCGTTTAATTATTTTTGTTCCTGTATTACGCTAGAAACTAATGCTTTCGTTTAAAACATCCCATATTTCCTATTGGTTTATATATGTGATAAATGCCAATCAAAAATGCTTTGGACAACTTGTCCATGAATACACACACACATTTCTAATACAAATATAGCCTAAGCGTCTATACGAGATTGGACAGCCAGTTAAAGGTAATTAATGGTATTGTTAGGTCCTAACTTAAAGTCTGACGATGCCAAGCTAACCTGTCTCTTTCGGTTTTTCGGAGAGCATCAGCAATAAGGGGTACACGATCGCTTGCATCCAACTCTTCTGCAAGCAGGAACGCAAAGCCGATCTCCAGCGCCATTGTTGTCCAGCGCACTGAGCATGCGCCACAGCTATAGTACTCAAACTTTGATGACATCATCGATTACGCCCACAACATTATACCATCCTGCGCATAGGCATCCAGTCACTTCTGACTCCAACACTGAATGTGTATTGTATACTGCAAAAACATTAACAATAATAAAAAGGACAATAATCATAATATAAATATGTATTATTATAATTATGATGATGATCAACCACCCCTGCCGCCCTATCCTTTCTGTTTGTCCTGTTCCACTCCCCTCATCTTACCGGTCAGGGAGAAGGAACAGGGCTCCTGCTCTCCCCTTCTCTCCTCTTCTTTGTCCCTGCCTTTCTCTCTTCTATCACGACTAACAGCTTTGAATTCCATGCAGTGGAAATCACCTCTCCCTCTCACCTCTTCCATCTAGTTCTCTACCGTCCTCCTGGTCCACTCACCTCCTTCATAAATGAACATGACTTCCTTCTCTCCTCCTTCCCCTCACTGTCCTCACCTACCATCCTTCTGGGAGACTTCAAGATCCACCTCTCCAACCCCTCCCACTCTGCTGGTATTCTTCCCCTCCTGCACTCTTTTAACTTCTCTCTCTCCCCATCTTCCCCCACTCACAGGACATCTCAGACCACCACTTAATCTCTTTCTCCCTTTCTCTCCCCTCCCTCCCCACCCCACTCACTCCCTCTGTCACCTTCTGCCATCATTTCCTCTCCACCCTGGCCTCCACTGCTCTCACTCTCTTACCTTCCATTGACTGTTTTTCCCATCTGTCTGTTCACTGTGCTACCTCCTCTTTGTTCTCCTCCCTCACCTCCTCCCTTGATTCTCTCTGTCCTCTCACATCTCGTCCTATCTGTCCATCCCCTCCTCAGCCTTGGATCTCTTCTGTTCTGCGCTCAAACCCACAACATGTGCCCTGGACCCTCTCCCCACTCACCTCCTCCAAGCGACTGCTCCCGATCTACTCCCCTTCATCTCCTCCATCCTCAACTCCGCTGTTTCCCCTCTGCATTTAAACAAGCTGCTGTCATCCCACTCCTCAAGAAACCAACCCTTGACCCTACCTCTCCCCAAAACGACCACCCTCAGTCCTCATCCTCCTCGATCTCTCTGCAGCATTTGACACTGTCGATCACTCCATCCTCCTCTCCTGCCTCGCTGACCTTGGAATCTCTGGGACTGCTCTCACCTGGTTCTCCTCCAACCTTAATGACCGGACCTACCAAGAGACATGGCGAGGCTCCTCATCCACCCCCCAACCTCTCCTCACAGGTGTTCCCCAAGGCTCCGTCCTGGGCCCGCTCCTGTTCTCGCTCTACACTCGCTCCCTGTGCCCCTTCATCGGTTTCTCCTACCATTTTTACCAGAAGATGGCCAGATCTTCCTGTCTTTTCCCTCCTCTGAGCCTCTTATCCCCTCTCGCACCTCTTCCTGCTTGTCTGCTCTCTCTGCCTGGATGCACTCACACCACCTCAAGCTAAACCTCTCCAAATTTGATCTTCTTGATCTCCGGTAACTCTATTATTATTAATCTTGCTAGGACTAAAGCAGCTACCTGCCCCTCTCTCCTTGTCTGGACTATGTATTGGCTCATCAATCAGTTTTCGGATGCACTCTTTATTTCAATTCAAGTTGACCCAGTTTCTGACCCCTAGTATTTCTGACTACACTAAACTACATTTGATACATTATAAACTGAACTGTCTCTCTGACCTGCTGAAATGCAATAGATTTAAAAATACAAATAACAAAAATGAAACGATTTCATAATAGCCCAGTAGATGGCACTAAGAGAGCATGAATGACACCTGATATAACTGCTTATACTTGAAAAAGGCAACCGTTCAGCAGCTGAACAGCCGAATAAAAAGTAACCAGTGCACTGAAATACTGTTCATAATGGTTACTTTTTACTCAGGTGTTCATTACATAAATACATCAATAAATAAAACACATAAATGTAGACTTAACAGACTTGAAAAACCTTAATATTAAAACATTTAAAGCAATTTTCTGATGACCAGGTATTGTTTTTAGCAAAATGTATATTATCAATACTTGGTTTACAGCAAAAAAATTAAAAATCATAAAAGTTTACTTTAGAAAATCATACCCTACAACCTCCAGTTGAATTTATACTTATCATTTTCTTTTATTCCTGATTTCTACATTTTATTTATCAAGAAAAGTTATCAAAAGCACTTTCACATGAATGGGTACAAACTTTATTGTCTATTCAGCCTGGCAGGCAGGACAGATTTTCTGTCTAAGCTGCAGCACAAATTATGTTATGTTTGGGCATACCTGTGTTGTGGCTGCAGCCTGTATACAACACATTTACTATTGTGCAATTGCAGAGGGAATTAGAGACTCAAAATTGATATATTCCACATCATATTACATACAAAATCAAAAACAAACAGACTGGTTTGCCTGAGACTTGGTTTATATCTATATCATGGCTCAGATAGATGTGTATTTCCGTTTCTCTCGTACTCGCTCTCTCTCTCGCTTATTTTTTATAAAATGGGTTTGAAAGCCGTCCACTCCAGCTGATGGGTCCTCTTGTCCCTATGTGGAGGAGAGCCAGGCCCTGGGGAGGTCATATGTCTGTGATTGCCAGGGGCCCTGTGCGGCTGAGGCCAGGCTCTGGGATGCCTGCTGAGTTGCCATTCATCCTCGTGCATCCCTGCCTAAGCCAGCCCAGGTTTAAGAGGCTCAGCAACAACAAGACAAAAGTCACACACCTAAGGTTCTGACATATGATCTAACAGTTGTGATGTCACCAACAGCTGACCTGTCATAAGACCTTTGGAAAAAAGCCAATGGGAACCTTGTTTGCGGCAGCTTCTAGTGCACTGCACCATGCGAGAGCCTACTTACAAACTGAATGACTAACATAATACAGTGATTCTGTAATCTATCATAATACCATAAGCTACAGATCTACAGACTTTGACCCCTCACAGGTATAATAAGCCCCTTTATTCAGCTACACATGCTCTCTCTTTGGGGGGTTTTCTTCTAATTATATATCCCAGGCATATGTTTTCATCTCAAACAAAGCATTATATTCATTCACTGAAAGCTTCTAAGGTAGCTTATCTCTGTTAGCCAGTTAACTAATTGACAGCTTAAGGGGGTTTGCATAACAACATAAGCCTTAACTAACAGTTTCTTAATATTGGCATAAGGAAGGAAACATTGGCTACTTCATAAGGTGTAATGCCTAACAAAAGACAGCAAGGGGGAAATGGTTCATGACCACAAATTTAAGGAATTAGCAGTGGAGTAGTGCTGACCTCCCAAGAGCAAAAGAGCATTTGAGCTCCGTGTTTTAGCAAGAAGAGCACTAAAACCAGGCAGAGAGATCCCACATCAGAGGATCAAGCAGCCGAGCTAAAGGCTCTTACTGAAAGTGTAGCTGTAGATCGGGAAGTAATGCTCAACAACAAGTCTTGGCAACTCCAGGCTTGAAGGAACGCAGTGTGCTCCAGATTGTGTTCAACCCCAGATGTTAATTACTGTTTAATTGATTTCTTTACTTGGATGATAAGTGAAATCACCTGCCATTTCCAGTTCACACAGACTGAGAAAATCTGCCTAAATTAATTCCTGCATGGCGATGAACTTCATGACTTTGAATCATTCCACACAATCATGTTTGACTTCACAAACACACAAACGGAGTGAAGTAGCATAACTTGTTGCATCTCTGCAGCATAAGCTATTCCTGTGTGCTACACATAACGGTTACTCAGCAAAAATGTCTTTCCATTTAAATAAGTAATATATCAATGTATTGCTTTATAAAACTATACTATCACAGCCCCATTGCGTGACTTCTGCTGTAAAAGAGCTTACAGGAATACCATTCACAAACACAAAACACAGTGCTGTACAACTGTAAGAAGTGACAGGCATCCTATATAATCCTATACTTCCATTTTCACAGTGAAAAAAGTTCTTCAGAAATATGGTTAAAAAAATAAATATAGATTTACAAACTATATATTATCATAATGTTTTTTATAAGAAACATAATTGGGTTGTGCGAGACAAAAAAACTTTTTGTAGGCCTGTTATATTTACATTTATAAAATTCTTATAATATGAAATACAGACATAAAAATAACTTGAATCTAACACGACAGGAATTCAGTCATGGACTCGTTGTGTTACTAGTCTTTGGAATATGTAGAGTGTTTGCTTGAACTGTTCATATTTTATGTATTTTTTTCCAGTCCTTAGAGCTCATTTAGGTTGTCAGTGTTCTAAGGAGAATGATTCATTGTACTTCTAGTTATGCCCAACTTCAAACACACGCAGTAGCAGAAAATACTACATATGGGGGGAAATGATTAGAAATACAGTTTTAGATGCCTTAGTATTCAAGGAAAACCACTTAGAAATTAGAAATTAAACAACAATATTTTAACAATAAGGTACAACCACATATTCCAAACAGACAACTTGATATATTTATATTATTCTTCCAGTGCTCCCTTCCTCTTAAGGGAATGCCAACAATCCCAGCTCCAGTTTTGCAATGACTGACACTTACCTCCCAGTGAAGTTTACAGTATGATTAAATCAAAACAAGTTTGACAATAATTGGAGGGGACATATTGAGTCAGTTTACAGATTCCTATTAATTTTTCAAATAAATTGTCATTTAGCACAGCATTATTTCACAGTCAATTCCTATCAAAGCTCTTTTTGTGGAGATTATGTGAATGGGAAGCCTGCCCAGAAGGGGCATTATGAATAACTTAACATGCTGATTTTAAATCGCATCAACCTTTGTTATTCATGTGCTGGCAACTGATGGAAACAGCTTGCTCCCCAGTAATTAGTCATCAGATGTCAGAGTTTAGTATTTTTTATTCCCGTTTTTTTTTTTAACTGATTGAATGCAAGTGCAATATTTTATAATCATTTTTTCTCTCTAGATTAAGCAGTCAGGGTTTTAATACACTTCATGGTTTTGAATGGTGGTGTTAATGCTTTTTTCTACTTTTTAATATTATTTATTTGCATCTGGGAAACGTGAGAAATAATAAACTGAAAGAAGGAATTAAGTTTGTAATTCTTGACAGAAATATCAATGTATTGGGTTTCTGTTGACAGCAAGTTTCTCTCGCGTCAATTGAACAGCCTCAGTTATCCTACTTGCAAGCTTCACAATTCCCTATATTTATAGCTTTTATTTCTAGATGATTAAAATACTGCAAAAAATGTCCACTCCTCAGCCCCTTTCCATCAATTATCTTGGGAATTTATTTCTGTTAACTATAATACTCCCACAATACGCTTCAAGCATTGTGTTTCTGCAGTGCTAAAAATGCAGATGGAAGACTTTTACTTCAACAGCGAAGGAACAAGACAAGAAGCTGCCATGTGGCGTCAGCGAGGGGCTGCGTCTATTTCCAAACCTGTCCACCTTTCACCTTTTGACCTTTATGCTGCTTCCAAAAAGTTTTTCAATTGTGCCAACTCATGTGAGGGTCTTTGATCCACATCGATGTCCAACATTGCCAGCTAGGACGAGACAACAGAACTCAGATGCTGACGTTAATAGCGGTGGCTCTAGGGGTGAGGACAGAGATACAATTACAGGGCTATAATTGCTGAAGGTATTATTTTATTTTCTTTACAAGTACTGCAGTAAAATAGATTATAGCATGGCAAAACATATGCAGCCTTGACACTGTATTGGTATTGAAGTATAAGACCCTCCTCAGCCATCTCCGCAGCAGGAGCAGGTTTTACTTCTCTGAGCTCAAAGGTTTTCCCCGTCTTGTTCCTGGATTCCCAATCACGAGGCCGGAGGACTTGTGTGCATAAATGCCCTGAGTCAGTGTAATGACTTTCAGCCCTACTTACCGGGAGTGTGCTCAGAAAGCCACAGATTATGGAATCAAAGCTGTCATTCTTGAACTCTGCGCGTATAGGAATCTCTTGCCAGCCTGAATGAAAGATTGCTTTGAGCAGCTTGCAATCATATGATTCAGCACATCAGGATAATGCTATTAAAGGCAGTGTGATAGGCAATTGCTATGTTTAATAAGACCAAAAAGCCAAAGGGGTTTAAAGTGATGTGTTATGATTATTCAGCCAAGTAACTTTATCCTACATTTAGATTAACTGCTAATTAAAGGAACAGGACACTTTTTTTTGGTACCATGGAATAAAATTGTCCCAGTTCTAATGGCACAATACAATAAACAAAGAAACAAATTAAATACATGAAACTGGATATGCACAAGAATTCCACAAAACTGATTTTTTTTTAAACCAATGCATTCTGTTGGGAGGATTGCAACTGGACAAGTGTTTCAGTCGTACACCTGGCTGAAATAAAAGATTGAGGAGTTTTCTTGTTTCAGTGTACATATGTACAGGAATAATATATTGCATCTATAACTCATTTACTTTGGACATTGACCTGTCTGCATCTCTGAATAACCGTAGTAAATTTATACACCCTGAGGTACACAGGTGTGGCCCTAGATTAGTTTGGTTACAGCTTTGGAATGGCAAATTTAACTACAAATATTGTTTCGGTGGGAATAAAAGACCACACTGCACCACCATATGTAGCTTTCAAAATGTTTTTTTAAATTTTAAATCCTAATACCAATGATAAATGTACGCGTTATCTGGTCCCCTACATTGTGGTGATCAGATGCACTTTGTACAGATGGTCAGGCTGTGGACAGAATTACCTTGATACGCAAAAGTTAATTTGAATTTCAGATTAATAAATACATTTTTCTCAGACAAATACATATCTTTATTCAATACTCTGATGTACAACTGCCTGATATAAACATATAATACATGTTATTGCTATTGTACAGCAGCTACAATCAATCAATGTTCAGATAGGGTTCTGGCAGAGTCTACTTTCGGTTTGCAAGGGGCGCCATGTTATTAATGACAATTCTTTGTAAATGTACAACTACTACTTTTACACTTTTTTAATGAATACAGGGTTCAAGGTTTCATATGTGTTAGCAGACTGTGTATTTTTAGCACTCACAGGCAGATAACCCGACTATAAAAAGGGAGTATTTCTTAAAAAATACACATAGAATTAATTATCTTTATATCCATTTTATTTACTATATTTTAAACATTAGTAAACTACCCATTTAGTTTACCTGGAAGAAACTAATTTTATTGACAGCAGTTGCATTGAGAGTAGGACAGGGATTGGTTAACACCCCTGAGTGGAAATGAAATGGCACATTTTATGCTGAATGTGACGATCTCTGCACATGGCCCTGCTGTTAAATCGTGGGAGGAAAGTACATATTCCTGGCTATCAGCTCGGATAAGTCTCTTCAAACGCTATTTTTGAAAGGTAATGCCATCATGACCAATATTTCTGCAGGAGGAAATGTCACAGTCACAGAACCCAGGATAGACTGTTCAACCAGAAGAACTGAATCAAAAGCAAAGTGCACATGACACTGCTCTGACAAGCACCACTGTCTGATGTGCGAGTCACTTTTCAGTATTGGCTGCCAAATTTAACAACAATAAAATAAAATCCCAGTGATGCGCCTGACCCCGTTTTAAAATAAATATTGTGAATGTTCCACAGTCTATTAGGATAAATTACATAATTCCTACAAGAAATGTGACAATATACACTCCCATTAACAGCAATACAAACATTGTACACTTTCTGTTCGAAGCAAACCTCCCTGCTTCTATATGACCCTTTTCAAAATGTAGGACTAGCTTAAAATAAAAACAAAATTAAATTACAGCTGTCAAGATGGGTAATCTTCCTACAGGCACAGTGAGAATACTCAGGTGAATGTGCAATTGTGCACCACTGTAAACACTGGCAAATGACCGAATGTACACTTTCAGGGATATAAACAATACACAAATACAAATCATTTAAGTTACTTACATTGGTAATGACAAAGACAGGAAAGCAAATATTGATTATTGATGGGAGTGATTATTGATGGGAGTTATTATTATTATTATGTAATTGTTCCTAGAATGGACTTACTTTATTCTGTCCTTTTATTATACATCGGGCACAGTCACATGGAAAACAAAGGTTTAAAAGCAGAGCTCGGGTTATTTCAGTGCAGCAAACAGTGTTACTGAGAGATCAAGCTGGTGATGACCTGCATCACACTTTAACGTTTTGGCAATATATCCAAATGAAAGGTATTTTAACATACACATGTACCAAACTCTGCCAAAACGCCAAACCAAAAAATATATAGAAAAATGAAAAAGCCAACCAGTCTTGTTAACATAATTTTAGCCTCGTTGGCAGCATTTAATACTAGTCACCTCCACAATGGCCAGTTCTCTGGTCACTCCCATTTCTTTGCTTGGCTTTTGGTGACCTCTGTCTTGTATACATTCAGCTGCATTTGTCTTGGATGTTCATCAGACTGTTGCTGGATTTCGCACGCTTGGCTATAAGAGAAGGAGATGCAGAGAGATCACAAGTGACAATTTTAAAATTGGATGCAACACAGTCTGTACAGGCAGGCACTTCTCATGATGTTCTCAATGCATAGTGCTGCTGAAAGACGACAGCAATTTTACAAAAACACTAAAGGATCATTACAATTATCTTGTAAGTTGTAAGCCCACGGTTACTTTACTGTCTAATAGCACTCTTTAAAATTCTGCCAACAAACTGATCTTACAATAAATTGTACATTAAGCTATGGTAGTTAGAACTTAATTCTTCATTAATTAGATTAGTTGGCCAACGTGTACCAAACTGCAGCTTGGTTGGTTCACCAATTGTGATGTAAAGCATGCCTTCACTTTGCCCATGTACCGAGGTCAAGGTCTACAACCAATGAACATTTCTAGATTGACCAGGCCAATCTTCGAGATCTCAAATTCCCCAAAAGATAAAATGCATTTTTAACTTTAAATGATCACTGGCACTTCCTTATAAACAACCTGTGGCATCCAAGCCAAGCCCAGCCAGTTAAAATACGGCAACAATAGGCGCATTAAGCTGGTTACTCACGGAGTATGAGCTTGCGCTTCTTTTGTTCCGAGTGAAGGAAGCTACTCAAGTAGAAGATGATGGGCAGAAAGAGCATGAAGCTGGACACGGCGATGATGGGGACAGTCTCTTCCCGGGGGAATGAACAATTGAAATTCTTGCTCCACAATCTGCGGGTCATATTCATCTGAAACAGTTCAATACAAGAGCTAATGAAACAACAATGAGGGCTCTCTTCCCTAAGGCCACATCAGTGCCTCAGTAGTGGATACTTAATTCAGTATAAACCAAACTTCTCATTTGCTGTTATTCTGGTCAGTGAGGAGTAGACTACTCATCTGAGAGTAAAGTCTGCAACTAATAATAACAAAAATAGCAGGACATGGTGCACGTATTAGAAACAACAAAAAGCACAACAGAGCACAACTTCCCAGCAGTAAGCTAATCACATGCGAGAGATTACATGAACTGGAACAGAGTGAAAAGAGGTTGCTGCGTGTTGATTTTATGTTTATAACTTCTCCAGCTTTGGGAACACAGGACAAATTACAACAACCCACAATGGAGCTGGGCTGAAGTAAGACTGAGCATACCACTCACTATTACCACGATCACGAATGATCATTTTAAATGTAGGTCAAGACACTGCATGAGATTTAACAATGGATCAGTACACAGAACGACTCAGAGGTCAAATAATTCGGTGACAATTTAGCTTTTTAGGCGTTGTCTTCCTTTTTTGGGTATAGTGTGTCCAGGACTGACTTCATGATATAAGGAAATAGCCAGCTGTGGCCCCTAAGGGGAGCTGTTTGCCAGCATTCACAGAACTGAATCAAAAAGCTCTTCGATGGGACTCCTATTCAGCACATTTTTTTATTTTTTTTATGCAATTTTGAGTATTACCACCTTTTTTGCCCGTTATGTCTTCTATATATGAAAACTGTGATAAGTCCTGGACTTAATGGTTTAATATTACACAAATGTGATTATACTGAAGTGCTTTGACATAAAAGCCAAAGGTCGTATAACCAAGAGAGATTGCCTTCCAGGAGACTGTTTTACACGTGGTCAGCTATTCAACACAAAATATATACATCTTTCTGTAAACCAAGGAAGTTTACAGGAACAAGTATCAGAAAAAATACATTCAAGATCAATTTTATTTTGGACAAGATCAATAGGACATACAAATGCTGTCACTGGGTTTCAACATTTCTGGATTTAGGCTACAAAGCTTGACTCTAGTATTAAACGATGTGAGAATTCGAATGGAACTGCTATGAGATTAATACATGAATAATGCACTAGATTTAAAAATTAAGAGACCCACAAAAAAAATTAAAATAAACATCAATTTCCATGATACCTGAAATAGAATATTGTAGAATCCTATAGTTTTGTGATAGTGTGTGTGTGTATATTATATATATATTATATCTAAATGGGTTATTACAATTATAAACCCACAAGATCCACGACCAAATATGTTCAAAATCCTTTACTGGGAATTGTATTAGTGTGGGCGGGGGGGGGGGGTACTATTGAATTTATATCATGCAAATTGGGTGAACAGGTCTGTAGGTTAAGCTGAAAAAAAGCATAGCTATTCAAAGGAGGGAAAAAAGGTTTAAAAACTGTCCCTTTCAAGAATTTAGAGGTCAAGGTCAGATTTTCACAATTACTGAAAGGGGCCAAAAATAAACAAAAAAGTCATTGTGTTGACAGTGATAGTCATGTTTTATTGTATCATCAATAGTTTTGGTATTCACAACTAACATAAAATTCACTCCCACACTGTGGTCAACTACAATAACCCACACTCTCAAGCCCAATTATCAGCTATTGGAAATCGAGTTTGGTGGTTGTAATAAAATATATTACATGTCACTGTGGGGGAGGTCATTGTTTAAGCATTTTCTACATTTAAAGTTCAGAACCATATGCATGCAATATTATGCAAGATTCACCAACTAAAAATGTGTGACATTTTAAATCACAGCTCCACAGAACAACACATAGAATCTTACCTGGTAAAACTGAATATGATATGTTTACTTTTAAGGAACTGAAACAGTATTGATTGGTTGTCACTAAAAAAATTAAAATTGGACTTTCATAAACACTTTTCAAAATAAATCCATCCTGGCTTTCCTTGATTTGAAAAATAGAGGATACAAGAATTAAACAATCACAAACATCATGTAACAGTCATCTTTGTGGAGTTCATAATCTTTCTTTTACTCACAAAAGCACTCAAATGGACACTTACCGCGTCTTCGATGTCAATGCAGAGTGTGGAGTTCTTCACCATACTGTTGTACAGATTGTTCAAGCTTTTGTAGGGGGTTTTGCATTCCTTGCAGAGCTCAGAGCGGTTGCTCTGCTAAAATGTGAAACCCACAAGTCATTCTCCTTTTCTCAGTGGAATCATGTCTCACCAAACCTGACAGTTTAACATTACATAGATGATCTCCTTAAAACATCCAAACAACAAAACCAGGGAATGATACTATAAAAAGATAAGGTCTCTTACATGAAAAATCCAACCAGTTATGTGTTGTTGTTTTTTTATCTGAGTGGATTATTGGACCTTCAATGTTTCTTTATTTAGTATTTCAATAGTGAACTTCTGAACTTAAAAGGCATGTTTGTTAACAAGTAGCTTTTTAAACAATTATGAAAAATATAAACACTTTAAATAGAATATTACATACTGCTCTCAAGATACAAATCACTTGCAGTGGAAAATACACATACATTGGAAATAATTTCCCCTTTAAATGACTTACCTGTTGATATTTCTCAAAACAGCTCAGTGATTTATTCAGTAATGCCATAAAATACAGGCTATCATTTGAGAGGCCACCCATGTGTGGAGTTAAGCAGTCTAGAAAAAACAAACAGAATTAGGATTTCAGACAACCAGGTAAACAGTTTATTTTGGCCATATACTCACTTGACTAAGGTAATGATGACCTGGCCATGAGGACAAGGTCATTGAACCCCCCCACTAGATGGAATGAGCCAAGTAGCTGCTGCAAACGGGGTGTTTGGGGTGGAGGAGGGATGCAAAGTGATGAATGCTGGGAAAGTGACTGGATTTTTCAAGTAGCGGTGCAAGGAAGTTAAAAATCTGCATTCTATCGGTATGTCCTAATCATTCTGCGATTGTCCCATCTTTAGAATCCATTACATTTTTTGCAATTAAGTCACATAGTATATATTACAACACTAAGCAAACACAGGAATCTGTTCTTGTCTACTGTAATGCTGGTGAAGAACCATTACTGGAACACCCAGAGAAAGCTGTATTGGCTTTTTCACCATCAGAGCCTGGATGGGTGATCACCTGGGGTCAGTAGAAGAGTGATTCCAATTTAGATTTGCCCTGCAGTTTGTGCCTTGTGTCCCTATTGAGAGTGATGGCCATGTCAAAAACAAAACTGGGCGTGTTATTTGGTATTTTTATCCCCAGAAAATTCTGAGGTCATTTTTTCCTTTAGTGTTCAAGTTGACTCTGAAGTCGTACTCACGTTCACACAGGGAGCTTTCCCAGATTCGCTTCAGATTTTGGTACATCACAAACACCAGCTGCAGCCTGTCCGAGCGCAGCAGGCTGTCTCTGCAGCTCACGTTCCCAAAGCTCGTCTGCCAGGAAATTAACATTTGCAGACAAAAAAACACATAACCGTCAGGGTCCATAAAGTTAAAAGTGTACTCTTGCACTCTAAAAAATACCTGAGTCATAAAACTATATAACAACATAAGGAAAGACATTTCAACTAAAGGCATATTTGTGTTTATGCAGCAGCATTTAGGAAAACATGACTCTGGCTGGACAGGAGCAAATCTAAACTGTGCCCAGCAGGACCTCATTGAGTAACTGTTAAGTAACAATATAGTACTAAAGAAGGGTGCATTTGAACATCAAATATTTAGATTTGTTTAGAGCTCACTTGTAATTCCCCCAGTGGACAATTTTTTGATATCGAGACCAAGCGAAATCTTTATCTGATTATTGAGAATATTTAATAAAATAGGCTATATCTAAGAATCTTGTTCCAGTTGACCATCATCATAACACTGAAAGGAATGCAGCCATGCTAATCATGATTGCTTAAATTCTTCCCTCGCTGCGCTATTGAAACCTTGTAGCTACATCTGTACAGGTAAAAAGTTATACTGACTTCAGGGTGATCAGCACACTAAAACAACAATAGCAGAGGCAAAGGTGAAGGCCGACAGCCTATATTGTGTGCTGCTGTGTTATGCAATTTGTGTGTTGCCACAATAGTTTTGGTAACAAAAAGTGTGAACATCTCCTTATTTAGGACTGACTTGAACTTTCAAAGTCTCCTTTGCAGATACATAAAAGGTAATTTGATGTTTAGCAGCACATTGCCTTTATTTACCCGTCCTCTAGAATCTCAGAAACCTTTTTTAATATTTATATTACATCTAAAATGATTAATCAAATAGTCTTTCAGTGCATATATTTTTGCCTTCATTCTTGCTTTAAAATGACCACATTGAGGAGCATTACAATAAAGTATTTCTAAAGGTTACAGTGCAAAACACTTCAATGGACAAATGTTGATTGGAGCCACTCCCAGAAATAGGCCTCCTCTTAAAAAAAACGACAGCATGCATTATGTTTCAAGACATCCATTTCATTAAGAGTAAATCTCTTTAAAAATATTATATATTTTTTAGAAACTTAGAAACAAGACCTTTCTAAATATGTTTTGAATATTTGCATTAGGAAGGGATCAATTAAAATAAAGTTAAATGGACACTAAAATAAATACTGGACGTGTTTGGCATCTGGATAAACCTTACAGGGATTCAAAGCACAGTTGCCTTTGACAGACGTTGCTGGAACAGTTTTCTAGTATCTGGGAATATTTTTCTTAATGCAAAAATATGTAGATTATAGAAATGACAGGACTTTGTCATGTGGTATCTCCCCCCAATTATCGTATTTATTCCAGATCTACGTCTATTCTGATATTGTGATGGTAGTTTCTTTCACGCTTTGTTCGTAATAGCTGTCTTGTGACCCTGTTAATGTCTAGAAAATGCCTTTGCAACACAGCAGCATGCTCCCCTGCTATGCAGTCGTGATGCGGAAGCTCATGGCAATCACAAGACATCATGTGACTTCTAAAAAGAGAACACTACATTATTATTATTATTTATTAATAATACTAATAATAAATCATTCCACTCTTTTAATCCCATTAAATAGTTTTCGCAGCCTAAGTAGTTGCAAAACATTTAGTTTGATCATAACCAAAATATATGTGTTATAGGTGCCAAGACAGCCGCCATTTCTATACATACACGAGTAAATAAATGCACACACTGAAGGGCTGATACATTATGATACTGCTGCGTACCTCTGAAGATATATTAGTAAAGATTTCCTGCACACGGTTGAATCTGCTGAAGCAGTTCTGGCAGACTCGGACAGGCCGAGCCGACGTCAGGATGCAGTCCACGAAGGAGCTGCACTGCTGGGAGAAGATCTGAAGGAGCTCCTGACACTGGTCGCTGATCTCTATATCTTCAGGAAAAGCCGAGAGCAGTCCGGGGGAGACGTACGACCCCGGCCCCGGAGACTGCGCTGTCCGCACGGCACTGGACTCCAGATTAGCAAGGCTGGCTAAAATATCGCTGCTGCGTTGCTGTACTCCAGACACGGTGACGTTTATTCCTACTGTGTTGGCCTGACTCCCCTGTAAGAGAGTTAACACCAACACATATCCGACAGCTGCCAGGTTATACATTGTTATAAAGTGAAAACATCCAAATGCCGGCGCCCGCAGTCCTGTGCACACGCCGCGCGGCTTCACTTCCTGGTTTGCCGCGCTGATCACGTGACCGGCGCTGTCTCGAGAACCCGTGCGTGCTGCCTCACGTGGTTTTGTTATTGCTGCCGCCAGTTCTGTTCTGCGAGCAAATCTTTCTTTCTTTCTTTATTATAAAACGCAGACATGCAACGATATAAACAAACTCTGTTGTGCCTAAATGGCAAGATCTGCATGCCATTAACTTTTTATCCACAAACAAAGTCCACACACAAGATAACACAGGCCAGTGGAATTAGGATGGATGCACAGGGGTGATTCTCAAACGCTTTTCCATGAGCCTCGAAATGTAATATCATTAAATCATTGATTTATGTTATTGTTCAATTACCATTATTCATAACGCACAGCGACAGATCAAGTGCATTCTGAATATGTATTATTATCGTTTTACGGCGTTAATTGATGTGTGTGTTTATTTATTCATTCATTTTGAATATTCCAATTTTGAATGAGCTATTTTTCTTGTGTGTGTATGGAGGGAGCGCCCGGTCAGCGGTGAACAATTTCAAACATTATTCCTACAGTTGTGTGGGTATTTTTCAATAACCAACTGATTAGGACCTGGAATAATTTTTGATTTATCCTAAGTTAAATTAAGTAATTTAGATTCAGTTAAGTAATTAAGAACTACATTGACCAAATAGCTCCGGCTTCCCCGTGACCCTCACCAGGATAAGTGGTTTTGAAAATGGATGGATGGATGGATTATTGACCAAATAGGGAGAATCTACTATCTCGACTTTCGACTGATAATGCTAATAGAGTCGTGTGATTGGATTGGATTGCCACGATTTATCCTAGTGTAAAACTGCATCATCCAAGCTAACATCCCAATAATCCTAAACTGGCTTCTTCGTTAGTCATTTGCATCCAAAGAGTGCCAATCATGGTAGAGCATGCATTTTGGAATATAACAAAAACACAGTGTGCATGTTTCTAACAGAGGTGTATCACCACTTATTATTTAACTGCTTAAACAATGTTGCTTATTTTCAAATATTTGAATAATTTAACAAAATAATTGCACATTTTCAATGATCTGTGATTAAAGATTGTCAGTGTATAATATTGTATGCACAGAGCTATTTTTTATGTGTTTGTTTTTGAGTTGCATTTCGAATGCAGGGCCCCGTTCCTTGCAGCTAGCTTGCCAGATGACTTTGAGGATAACTTGACAGATAGCAACACATCCTTAATCGTAAACCTCCTCAAGCGCAGGCAAACAGGAAATCATTTCACAACATTAATGTACAGGTGCTTATGATGTTGATGACAATTTTAACGACAATTATACAATACCTGTGCTAGACAGTAGGGTATCAGATTTGTGATAATACTGTACATCATCCATGACTCAAATGGGAAAACCCCGCCCCCCACTCTCACGGAAGAAAACTCTGCCGCACCACCCCCAGCATCACCGTCAGGAATTATTTTGCCTGGGGCCCCCACATACCCTAGAATCGCCTCTGATTAGAGGGCGGTGAGTACTCGAGGAGTAGTAGTTGGAGCAGGACAGAGTGAACACCCATGTGCTAGTGATGTAAGAAACTGCATGGAGGGAAAGTAGAGGTAACTCCTGGTTTGCTTAAATAAAGCCTCAGTTTGTTTGAAATCTTTGTTTTATTTTTCTTAATTGATTCACCAACCTCAAAAAGGCAAGATCGCTACATATGGTGTCAGAAATACAGATACGAACCACACGTGTGGGAGAAAAAAAGAATGGCCGCACCATCGACCAGGAACGAGCAGCTACTGGGAGCCACACCGAAGAGGCACCCAGAGAGAGAGAGCGTAAGGAAGATATTAGAGGAGATTCAGCAGGAAGTGTGGAAGAAAAGACAGGTGCAGCCAGGAGGTCCATGTTGCTGCCAGCGGAAGTGGAAGGCCAGAATAGCAGCCATCTTGGGCAGCAGTATGAGCAGCAAAACAACGTGGCCTACGCGGAAGATGTGTCAGCCGGTAAGCCCACATGGGAGTGTTTTATGAGCGAGGCGGAACAGAGTGCATGGACTGATGATATGCAGCCCTTACAGCTGGTCAAGGGGCTGAGCCTCCCTGAGTTTGCGCTGATACAACTGCTGTTAGAAACCAAGACTTTGAGTAGCGAGACTGTACAGCAATGTTTATATGTGTTAGCTGGGGGGGTAGATAAAGCTCGACATAGGCACTACCCGGGCCCAGGCTGCACGAGACGCCGCTCAAACCCCGGCACCGTGGCCTACACCACAGTCCCCTTCCCAGGCTGCACCACACCGAAAAGGGGCTGAAGGAGGGCATTATGACGGAAAGGCCTCCTAGGAGGCCTACAAGGCCAAATTCGAAATGGTGGCTTGGGCCATCTCCTGGAGTCCGGAACAAAAAGCCTCCCAGCTTTCGGCAGCATTGGAGGGGGAGGCACTGCAGATATTAGTGGACATATTAGTGGCCTAGCCACAGACACCTTCCTCCACAGCCTCACCCCCAACGCTGTCCGCCATCAGGTCTGCCTTGCCACCCCCCTAACACTCGATGCTGCGCTTAACCAGGCCAAGCTTGTGGAGGTAATCCTGGAGGAACAATTGCCACCATCCAAGAACCCTTTATCCTGGGATTGGATATTTTGCAGCTAGCCGGACTGGTCTTCCCTCTCCAGACTGGGGGCCCACACCTCGAGCACACCGGGATGCACACCCAGAGGGTCCAGGCCACCCCCGCGATGCCCCCTCTGGGACCCCCACCTACTGATCAGGCCACTGCCACTGCAGTCACGAGACAGGTGTGGGCCGCAAACCGAGAAGGCTTGCAGGAGGAGCAATTTGAACAGTTGTGGGCCCTGCTGCATGAGTTTCACCACAGTTTCGCCATGACCCCTGCCCATGCAGGCAGGACTCACGTTGTCCAGCATCATGTTTTGGTTAAATAAAGTCTCAGTTTGTTTGAAATGTTTGTTTTAATTTTCTTTATTGAATCACCGACCTCAAAAAGGTGAGGTCGCTACATTATTATAATGGGGTAAATACATAGCCTGTGTAATAAAAAATATATATTTAAAATTAAGCAATTTTTGCCATGCTTCCTCTTTGGACTTGGCAGCGGCATCAGTGTTGTATTTAGCTGCGAAAATGTCTTTATATTTCTCAAACCTTTCCACGGATGACGTCAACATAGGGAGCAACTTTTGTCAGCCTGACTGAGCGAGACCTTCTTGTGGAAAGTTTTGAGGAATATAAATACATTTTCCCAGCTAAATGCAACACTGCTGCTCCTGCTGCCAAATCCAGAGATGTAGCAAGGCAAAAAAAAACACTTAACTGGAAATTATCCCATCTTAGTGACCAATGAGATAAACACTGTCAGATCACTTCATAAAACAAATATTTAAGCAATGATTTCTAACAAATAAGATTATTTCCTATACCTTCCTCGAATCTTTAACACAATGTAAAGTTTCTGAATATTCAGACGGAGCCCGGCCACTTGGCTTCAATATTTGCAATGAGGCAGGTGGATTCACAGATCATATGGAAATAACTGAGGTCAAGTCATGGATGACGTATAGTATTATACAAAGTCTGATACCCTACTGTCTAGCACTGGTATTGTATAATTGTCATTAAAATGTTGCATTATTTACATCAGTTGCTGAATTGTAGCTCATTTTTAATTTAACGTAAATGATAAAGTCATAAGCACCTGTACATTACTGCTGTTAAATGATTTCCTATGAACAAAATCTGCCTCATTTGGTCCTGAGGGTGCCATGATGGGGATCTGACTGCAGTCCACAACATCAATGATGTTGGGGATCTCTGGATGATAATGTAGTCTGTTTAACTATAACAATAGGATTTATTAAACTGCATATAACCTCATAGCAGCAGCTTTGCTGATATTGAGTATATGAATTCGCCACTTGCAAGAAAAAGCGCAGCCCTGCATATAGCCTGTGTTACTGTCAAAGCACGGCTGCACAGGTGCTGTGGGCAATGAACAGCTCAAGCAGATTTATTAGGTAAATTATACCTTGCCGACCGAATCTATAGCATTCAGATAGGATAATGTGAGTTATGCAAATTATCTTGGCGATCTGTCAGTACTCATTCCCTACGAAACGGTGATCTAATTAAAATTGCTCCTTGATCTCTAAGGAAGGGCGTTATGCCATTTTAGAGGGGTGTGTCAAGACTTATATTAGGTAGAAACACCAGCTTGCATGCACAGATCCAGCTACTCAAAGTCACCCTGCACTGGGATGTGCTGCTCTGGAACTAACTCAGCTGGACTTAAGCTTGCTTAGAGGAACAACACAGACTTCTGTCAAGTTATCCTGGAAGTTATATGCTCAGTTAGACAGCTACGATCGAGGAATGGAGTCCAAATAGTTTGCTTGATGTGGTAAAATGTAATAATAATCTGAAGGGGTTGAAAACTGTTTTTTGAGCTGCGCTTGTTACACGTACAAATTGACTTATTATATAAAATGTTAATATTGTTACAGTTAGGTCCATAAATATTTGGACACAACTGTCATCATTTTGTTTCTGTACGCTGCCACAATGGATTTGAAAGGAAACAATCAAGATGTGCTTTAAGTGTAGACTTCCATCTTTAATTTGAGGGTAGTTACATCCAAATTGTTTGAACGGTGTAGGAATTACACCCATTTTTATATGTGGTCCCCCCAATGTTAGGGGCTCAAAAGTAATTGGACAAACTAACATGATCATGAATTAAATTGTGAGTTTCAATACTTGGTTGCAAATCCTTTGCAGTCAATGACTGCCTGAAGTCTGGAACCCATAGACATCAGCAGATGCTGGGTTTCTTCCCTGGTGATGCTCTGCCAGGCCTGTACAGCAGCTGTCTTTAGTTCCTGCTTGTTCTTGGGGTGTTTTGCCTTCAGTTTTGCCTTCAGCAAGTGAAATGCTGCTCAATTGGATTCAGGTCAGGTGATTGACTTGGCCATTGCAGAACATTCCACTTCTTCACCTTAAAAAAGTCTGTTCAGTTTTATTTTCAACAAGGCAAATGCAGACAGAAATTGTTTTACGCCTTTCAATAATTGAAGGACTACACATAAGTGCGCACCACCTTAGACATCAACTTGCGAGACTTAAACTTTACAGACACAAACATCAAAGTGATCCTGAAACTTCATTACAACATAACTTCTTGGTTGATGTATAGGCTACCCACTGGACTGAAATTTGCATAATGCATTAAACTTCTGTGAAGTTTGCTTATTCTCCCCGTATCTCGCTTTTCTTTTTTGTCCTCAACAAGCCACCGTAATTTTCAGTCCTAATATATCAACTAGAAATATCATCCCTTGCCGACCAAACCTGTAACGCTCAAAAAAAATAATCATCTGTATGATTTAAAGCATCTTTAATCTGTAAGAATTGTTTCTTGATGAAGAGCTTGCCTTATTAACATTGCTCCACATCTGTCTGCTAGAAAGACGTGTCATCGTTGGGGTCAGCTGTCATGTCATTGGGCAGAATTAAACCCATTCAGACTGTTATCCAGCTGACCTCAAGTGAACCTGCCAGGGAGCAGGTGAGATGCTGGACATGTTGCCCTGGTACCAGAGCTGGCTGAACTTCAAACTCGCTTCGGAGAACGGAAAATCCAGAGTTTATTCCAGGTTATCCTGAAACTTAGTTGGCTAACCTACTTATACACCTACAAAGAACGGACCCCTGGAGTGCCTGGGTTAATTTCATAAATGTAAATAGTAATTGAAAATGCAGAAATAATAATAATATTAAACCTAAAAGAAGTGCATTCTCATATCTCATAACAGGTTTACAGGTTATATTTAGCCCTATATATTTTTTAGCTAATATTTTCTGATATGTAGAACATTGCCTTCCTGGTGACAAATGTAGTTCTGGGAGAGTGAGAATATATGTTTTATGCCTACAGGATAGTACTATCATAGGAATACTTAGATCATAAATCAATCCATTAACTGCAGTTAATTTGAGATACGTATATTTTTTCTGGAATTACCAGGACATTGATTTACATGTTGATTTATTTTTTGCTAATAACCTGATAAAGTCATATACATTTTAATCACTTAACATCAGAAAGCAAAGCATTGAAAGACAACCTACATTTCTGCCTCAGAATAAGAACACCCTTATCCAAACTGTAAAGCTCTGAAGAGTTCAGCAGTCCATTTAAACTCATTGATGCAAAGCCTTTACATGAAGCTTCTCTGGCTGGACTCCAATGTTGTCATTCGCCACATCCCAGCAATCTCTCTTTCATTGATATCACTGTTTTGTTGCTTGCTGTAAATAGCTGAAGTCAAAATGGAGCAAGTCTTTGATTCTCCTTCATCCATCAGGTTTATATAATTTTACTTGCCAAAACACGCTTCTCCACAAAGATGGACAGGTCACTGGCAACTTATTGTGAAAAAGTACTAAGCATCATAGCAACAGAATTTTAGTATGTTCATATAATTATTATTCATATTATTCATATTATTATTATCATTATTATTACAATAACAGCAACAACAATAATAAGTTACCCTTACCTTTATTATCACTAAAGAGAAATATAAGTACTTCAGTATTTCAGTGGAGACTTAGCTAAAGAATTTTTAAACTTCAATTCATACTTAAAATAAGTGTTCATCATATCATTCGTTTAATAGCCTTACTGATCTGAAGGTACGTTTGCTTTGTTCCAATGACACTTCCCCATCTTTCTTGTGAACATACAGTCTCCAATCTACTGTTCATATAAAAAGGTGGGGCACCTAGCTTTGGACCACACGGAATTAGATTTGCAAAGGCTGGGGTTTCCTATTGCATGGAGGAGAAAGTGGTGTCATCCCATACATATTGAAAGAATGCAAAATAAACCTAAAACTAGAACAGAAGTAAAGTAAACAGAGGTTAAGTAATATTGGACAATAAAAAACAAACAGTTTGTGGTGTAAAGATGTAGGAGTTTAAATGTAAAATTAGTCACTATCAAGCTTCTGTCTAGTGAATGGTTGGGCCCTTGAATTTAAAAATGTTCTCTTGGTTACTAATTACCCTTCAAAATGACTATCTGAAAGGGGAACCAAATCTCTTCAGAACTGAAGATATCAATTTGGCCTGTTAGACTGGTCACAAAACCCCAAGTTTGACCAGTTTCTTTTTTAAAGTGTCAACTTCAACCACTCAGGGAAAGTGAAAAGATGGTGGTACTATCTAGTTCTCAACATGATTCCTGAAGTACCTATGTCAGCTGGTTTGTGATCAAGCTGAGCTATTTGTAACTTAATAAAACCCTTACCTGGACCCCAATCATGAAACTGCTGATAGTCATTTATAGATTTCCTATTTTATTTCCAAATTGAGTCAAATTTACTTTCCATTTGAATTAATTTAGAGCTCAGCTGGAGCAAAGAGCTGCAGATACACGTGTACTTCACCCCAAGGGTTGAGAACCACTAGTCTAGCACAAGGTAAAGTTAAAGACAATATATCTCCACACACTATGCAATACTCATTTTGGTGACACAAACATTGGCAGATCGTGAGTAAATTACTATAAGCTGAGAGATACGAGTTACTTGACAGCTCAGTCTTGTTAATACTAAAATCAAGCTACAAGATTGCTTTTTAATAGAGAATAACAATTAAATTAAGAGATAAGGAATTAAATAATAATAATTATTATTATTAGTAGTAGTAGTAATAGCAGCAGCAGTGGAAAACATTTTTTTTAAAGAACAGGCTCTTACATTCAACAGCTTTATCACCAAATAAATAAGATCTATTTCAGCCATAATACTTACAGTTACAGAGTAATCAATTGAGGACTTCTGAGCATTAATCACCCAGGAATAATTAATGTAGACTTTAACTTAAAACAGACCCTGAGCATCCCATTATAGCTGTCAACAACATGACTGTCACAGGTGGGAAGACCCTTTGGTATATCTCACTGCCCTGGTAACTTTCAGACTTAACACATAAAGGGAAGACTGAGGGGTAAATTAAATGTATTTTTATTTCAAGTTAAATTAAGTCTGTGTATCACTTTGAATTGAACGAGTTTGAACTGAATGTTAATGAACAAAAAACATTTATAGAAGTCTCAGCATATAGACTCCTGCAATAATGTTTACTTGGGCCAATCATAGGTTATGCTAGAATCCTCCATTGTTCAACATTTTCCTCCAATAATGTGGCTAAAGTTCCTGTGTAATTTAATATTGATACACTTGCTGTCGAAAAGACAACACCAGTGTGAATATTCATCCATAACTTTACACGTTGAATCTCACAATCTTAATTAAAATTCTATCAAATTCAGTATACTGCGAGAAGATTATATAATGTGGTATTAAAACACTCTGGTTTTTGTTTTTGTTTTGTTTGTTTGTTTGTTTGTTTGATTGATTGTTTGATGTAGTTGTTTTCTTGTAGGTATTTGACACAAAACTGAAATGGCCTACTTAGGCAGGACAATGCATTATACAATGCATTAGATGTGTTCTGATATACTTGAAAAGGTTACTTATTTAAGTTAATCCCAGACCTACCCATTCAGAAGCTAAATAGTGTGGCTCGCTGCGAAATAATAACACATAAATAAATACATTTAAAAGTCCTCAGTGCTTGAGAAATTACACAGAAGTGATAACAATCATTTGGGAAAAAATAATTGTCTGTAAAATATAATAATAATAATAATAATAATAATAATAATAATAATAATAATAATAATAATAATAATATAGATTGATGAATTTAGAGTTCATTAAGAAACAAAGCTGCAAGCAAACAGATACTTCATTGAAAATTACAAAAACAAAACATCTAAATAAACAAACTTCCCATCTGTGGCCCAAATCACAGATAATTGTCCACGATTCGGAGCTGTATAGTTTCTGTACAAAATTTCCCGCCAGAAAAACATCAGCAAAGAGCCCTTCAGGACACACAAGTAATGCTACATTGTTTTACAATCATGCATGGATTTAAGAAAAACACCCCTCCAATAAATGGTGACAAGAGTCTCCAATCCGAGCTATTTACACGAGTATCCTATTTAAAGATTCATAATAATAATAATAATAATAATAATAATAATAATAATAATAATAATAATAAGACGACTACGAAGACGCTAAATATTTTTTTATTTTAGCCTAAACAAAACAACTCATATATTTTCCTATCTATAGATACAGTATATTAATATAGAAAAGTGCACAGAGGTGAAGGATTAACCGATAGGGAATGTCTATGTCCTTCAATTAGCCGATCATAATGGATCGACTAATAATAATATATTAACCATTAATCACGTGCTTAAAAAGTCAATATTACAACGCCAATACAACGTTAGTTTGAGAAACGTAGGCTTATCTAAACTGATTTCTCAAGTTATGACTTGTGACATTTTGTGTTCTGGATGAAAACATTTGAATAAAACCAATTACGCCATATGGTCCCGCACTGGGTTTAAAATGAAAAGCCTCTGGATAATAACCCGGGAATGAGTGCAGAAGAGCAGCGGGTATGAGGAATGATCTGGACTTTTCCCTGTCAGTTGCCTCTCATATTTACTGCTCATTGACACCATGCAATTTTCAAATGTGCGTATGAGTAAAATAATTACAGAGTCGAGGTAAATGATCTGGGCTCAAATTCTGATTGTGTTAATTGTCAAAAACCCTTGAATCAACCCATTGCAGTCAATGGTCTTTAATGTGAAATTAGTGGCTCTTGATAACTTACAGTCCGCAGCAATCCAGCAGTCATCAAGCCTAATGGAAAGTAAAATGACTTGAATGCATTACTTTAGGTCTATTCGAATGTATTTGAGTCGCTGGGTTTGAAGTGAATATCTTGGCTATTTATGCATTTATGTTACTTCCAAAATCCCAGATGCCTTCCAAAGAAATAGCCTCTTTATTTCTATTATTCACTTCCAGTAAGCCATTGTTTGTATATATATATATATATATATATATATATATATATATATATATATATATATATATATATATATGATACATATACACATGATATAATTTATTTGATATAGTAAATAATATTAATTAGACATTAATTTCGACCAACATTCATATGAATAACTACATAATATGGATTGTGATATTGTAGCAGTAAACAGCATATGTTTTAAAACTGAATTAATTAATACATTAATCAGTAAATCAAATACAATAATATACACTGATATATTTACAGAAAACTCTAAATGTATGCACGTTATTATTATTATTATTATTATTATTATTATTATTATTATTAACACATCCTAAACTCATAGCATTTATAACAGGATAAAAACTTACCCCATGTATGAAAAAAAAAATCCCTGTACCCTTTTCACTATTAAAAACAACAAACCAAAAATAGGGTATTTATTCCACTGTTTATCACCTAATAAAAACATAAAACCAAGCTCAGATATGCAGGTATTGTTTTTTAATTAAGTTATTCACATTTTCAAATCATTTTTACGCAGAAAAATAGGCTAATAATAGAAAAAATCCATAAGATTATTTTGAATTCCGTGTCTAATAACAATTACAAACAGTTTTATTTTAACACAGTTACTTTGAACGCAATTCCAGCCGGAAATTGGAAGATAAAAGTGACTGAAGTCTTTAAAAAGCCTCTTGTCCAACTTGCTTTTCACCTGCTTGTTCCTGTATGTGCAAATACTTCAGTGTGATCTGAAGGCCATTCTAATAAATAATCAGATGGAAAAAAAGGCTTTCAGGATTTTTTTTTTTTTTTTTTGTCGGCAGCTTTTTAGAAAGGCACGAGTTTTGAATGCATGTAGCTACATCATTTTTTTATTGATTAGAGTAATCAAGATAAAAAGATAGCTAGGTTAAGAGAAGTTCAGCATATCATTAAAGATAACAGTCAGTTAATTTCGTTGCAATGGTAATGGTGGGAGCATTGAAGAGTTCATTTGCATAAGATGCTGGGCCCAGTAACAAGAGGACAAAAATCACTAATTAGGATTGCGGAGTGTCTCCATCGATTCAAGCACCCTTTAAGAGAAGTGATGATGCAGAGACCCCACTTTAATGTAAATCCAGGGAAGGGCATAACAATTCAAAATGTTCCGAAGGGAGTGATTATATTAATATAATGACAAGCGAATATTAGGTTTCTCTGATTCTCCTAAAGCCAGACATTGATTTTTTAATTGATTAACTTCCTATGTCTTTAGGAGTAATGCGCCTGAAGAGAAAAGGACAGTATAGGCTATATTTAATAAAGTAATGGCCATCTAATACATTATCTGACATAAGCAACCCAACATTATTCCAAGAGGAGATGACATTGGGATGCGTTGGGTGAACTGTAGCCTATATTGAAATGCAAGATGGAAATCTTGTTGTATGCACTTATGTGTTTATTTTTATGACAGCTGCTCTAAATAATAATAATAATAATAATAATAATAATAATAATAATAATAATAATAATAATAATAATATGTGTCGGTTTAATTGGCAGGGCTTCGTCTATTTGTCAACGGCAATTATAAACTATGGAACCAGGAATGCGCCCTGGATCCTTGACTTCTATACATCGATAATTGTAATTTTTATATTTTTATAAAAATGCCAAATTATCTCATTCCAAGTTCAGCAATAAGTCAGGTTTGATACACGGATATATATCCTGTTGAAGGGAGAACTTCATTATATAGGTCTATATTATATATTATATAAAATCTAAACTTAATCCATCAATCAATGTTTAAGAAAGACAAACAATAACAGCAACAACAATCATCATCACCATCATACATATGAAGTCAGTATCTTATCAAATTGATCATGTGCTGCTGTACTTACGTCTATTTTATCTGTAAACCATAAACCAGATGCTGAAAATGAATCCTCACGTTTGCAGTACATTAGTCACTTGAACAAATATGTCGTTGACTTTAATTCTAGACCCCAGCAAAGGACCAAGATCGGAAAATCCCCACATATCCATCTCCTGTTCACATTATATGAAATCTTATTCCCAAAATGTACAGGGCCTGCTATTTGAATGTCCCCTGAGGGGTTAACTTAAAACCTTTCTGGTTTAGCATAAACGTGGCACATACAGGCGAGCAGAGAAAATAGCTGTAAAGTTATGCAGAAGTTATTCTTCATCCCCTAGGCCAGCCCTAATCCCCGAAAACCTCATTCTTTTATAAGAGAACTGTGCCTCTTTTCTTGTTTTTTGCTTTCTATACAAAATAAAGTCAGTCTGTATTTAATGGTTATGTCGGGATGTGAGGGGGATTTTGCAAATGCGAGGTCTTTTTGCACTGAAATATTGCTCTTTACGTCGTGTGAGTCTACCAACCCACCACGACCCCATATTCTTCTCCTGGTGTCTGACTCGAATGACAAACGAGCTGATTTTTCAGTACATAGCTGGGAAATGTACTGAGTGATAATAGAGATTTCTCTTTCATTTTTTACGCTTGACTTGGTTATTGTTGCTTTTCTTTTCCCGTGATTCCTTCAGAGGATTAGCTCTGACTTCCCCACTACTGGCGGTCAAAGTGGCCCAAACTCTGGATGACAATTGATGAGGATCAAGGGATTGCCATTCTGCGCCTAAGAACTGGTCTGTGCCAGAGAAACTCATCAAGCTGGGGGATAATAAAGGTATTTGGGGAGAAGAAACGCGCATTCACTTAAAGTGGATGCTCCCAAATAGCCTTTATCGTACAAGGGAGACGAGGAAAAAGAGAGAATAACGCCCTACAAATTAATGGCTTTTTAACGGATTACTAATCTTTTAGGGCTGGAGCGTTTCACAGGAAAAGTATTGAAGGTGTCTGTGCTTCCCAGTGAAAAGAACCTCTTCCCATATCATAATACCCACGTTAATTATTATTATTATTATTATTATTATAATCAATCATCATCATCATCATATTAATTCAATTAATATACAATTTAGATAGGTAGTTGGAAAGATAAGATACATTATTTTACGTTTTAAACTTAATCATCTTTTTTTAATTCTATTTTTTTCTATGTAAAGGTTTTGCATTGCAATGTATTTTTACTATACATTATGGTAGTGGTGGTGATTTATGTCTGTCTTAGTCTATGTATTACATTTGATAATCTCTGTTGCTGGTATGGTGTGCGCTCCCTGCGCTGGTTGGCTCTCCAGAGCTGAGGCTATGAGCGCAGACGGGATAATTAACAAACACGCAGCCAGCAGAAGCGACACAAAGGGGGCTTTGACTTCCTCACTGCTGGTTGCCTCCAGAGATGACATGGCGCAGATACTGCTGGCCCAGCTTGCGTCGATCACTTCTCATTGCTCCTCAAACAAGAGCCAGAGACGTCTTGTTTCATAACAAGACACGAAGCTGACTTCTTTCAGCTCTACTGAACTGAAAATAAAACCTTGCTGACAACCTCCAGCGACCAAACATTGCGGCCTGGGTGTGTGTTAGTGTGTGTGGGGGTACCGACCAGCAATAAAGTTGTTGTTTGCTTTCTTATGAGAAAACAAAACACACAGTCAAGGTTTTTTTTTTTTTTTTTTTTTTTTTTTAATGATTATTATGATTATTTTGCCTTATTTTGTCCATGTATGTAAAAATAACTTGAAAAAGTGCCAGGATAATGACTACCAGAAAGGTCTGATCTTGCTCTTTTTATTCTGTTCTGTTTCAATGAGCATCATCCATTCAGATTTGACAACTGGCTTGACAGGACAAGACATTCAAATCAGATTCTCTCCACCCATTATGGGCTACTGAATGGACTCATGGGAGAACTACACTGAAAAGGCAAGTTTAAGATGAATATTTTTGCTGACATTTTGCAATCGGTTATCCTAGTTTTATCTTTCAGGGAAGCTGCTTGGGTGCCTTCGCCACTCTCAT
The DNA here is from genome assembly GCF_036373705.1 of Amia ocellicauda. NCBI lineage: Eukaryota > Metazoa > Chordata > Actinopteri > Amiiformes > Amiidae > Amia > Amia ocellicauda. The sequence continues at coordinate 30,097,623 of NC_089850.1, read as the reverse complement.
TAATGCATGACGTCAAAGAAACGGGGACTATTCACTGTTCTGCGCTGAACTATATGCCCTATGGAATGAATTAGTTCTAAATATTAAAATATGTCCTTTTACAATGTTAAAACTGTGTATAGTAGAATCACAACACAGGTATTTGATTTTATGAATCCACCTTTGCTCAACAACTCTGTTCCTGCGTTCAGGATGTTAGGAAGAGTTGTTTGTTAAGAGCTAGTATTGATAACTTGATACAACACTTAAGACTTAACATTGAGTTTAGCTTTGTTGGCCTTGTCGGGACTGCCTTTAACTGTGGTATCCCTTTTAAAACACCCCTATACCTCCTTGTTAGTGGCCAGCTCTGAACTTTTTGAAGAGCAGTTTTGTGTGAGTCAGGGCTCATTCACTTGGGTTCTTTTGTGGGACTTTCTTCCTTTCATTTCTCAGTGTGTTACACCAATTAAAGGACGACGTGCTGTAAATGTAATGGCCCGAGGAGTGATTGTTTTTGACAAGCAACAAAACACATAGATCCACCCCTTAGATTAGGCTGCTGAAGGGGAGGTTCATGCCGGTCAGTTGACTGAATGGTTCATGAACTGTAATTCTGGGAGTGTGTGAAAGAAAGGTCCCTTTCTGAAAAGAGGGACGAGCAGCACCGAACGGGATGAAGGGCAGTACTGGGCTTGCCATGTCATTGGGGAAAACAGATAGCAGGCACCTCCTCGCATGATACTAAATGTACACTGAAACCAATAACAGCTTTGCGGTTTGCATTTGCTAAACTCTGCATCTATAAATCTTATTACAAAACAAATTCATAAAGAGCAACAACATTAAACCAACATTTAGAGCACAACCCCCCCCCAACACTAGTAATGCTACTTCCCACCTTTAATAATTAAATGATTCCACACACACTCTCCCGCCTTCCCTTGTTTTGTACATTTTTGTTAAAGATTTGCTATTTGTGTCATCAGACTATAGTAACATATTGCCCCTTGCAAAGCGGTGAGTATGTCACAGGTGAGGATCACAATGCGTACACTGGCTATCCCAGTGCAGTATGACTTATGATTTCACTCTTGTGTATGTACTAATGATAGTTAAAACCACAGGGCACAAAAAGCAGGCATTGCAATTCCAAATGTATATGATGTCTGAAGTATCACTTCATTTTCATACTCTCTACTTGACCAAGGCTTACGAAACATTATATTATGTCGTGTTTCCGCACCCCTGTGTGTATATATATATTTTTTGTATTAATAAGCAAGATATTTTCAGTTTACAACTCAGTTTGATTTTCCACAAAAAGAAACCTAACAACAACAATTTGAATGGTTATTAAAATGTATGTTAAACAGAGTAACATCTTTAATTTACCCTAAATCCAATTTTAAAGACATAGAACAAAAACAAAACATCAAAAACATAATCTTTATGTGATTTCTCTGGGTTTATTTTTATCCATGAAATGTAACATAGAGTCATGTTTAAACACAATTTGCATCACTTTGTAAGGAAGGACTTATCTATAAAGCTATGAATGCAGCAACATAAGTACATAGATACTTCAAATCAATGTCATTGTGTAGCTTTCTGAAAAGGTTGCATGCATTGAAATTCATGTGCCATCCAGGATGTTGCATGAAGAAATTAAATCTAAATGCCAATGATTTAAAATCTTGCAGTATGTCATTTGTTTATTGATTATTAAACACAACCCTTATAGCAAACCAGATGTGTCTGACTGTGGGCACAGAAGCTAAAACTATAGTGATTTTTTTAATACAAATTTCTTGTGAATTCGATCACCATCATCATCATCACCACCATCATCTCAGGGTTATAGAAAAACAATTGCATGCATGCAAAAAAAAAGAAAATTAGAAAAATATTTTGAGATATAATCATTCAGTTTCCCTGGTTGAACTTCAAGGTTATGAGCCGTTAAAGGGTTAATAACGAGAGATGGGAAGCAGCTCCTACAGTTAATCAGATAAAAAGTGAAGCTAAGCACAAACATCATTTTAATCATAATACACTGCATAATTCGTCTTGTTTTAAGGCATTTGATTAAAAGTGCTTTTGGGTTCCAGTGTAAGTTTTAGCTCTCAGTCCACACATCCTAACTAGAGAAGTGGGAAGGTCTGATATGGTACATTAGTAGGTACAAGGTACTGGAAGATGTCTTCTGCATTCAGCAGTTATTAGTCGCTAGGAAAATATATCTATTAAGAATGTTTTTTCAACCCAGAGTTGAGAGGAGTTGTGCTCTTGTTGAGGTTCATGAATACATTACGATTGACTTAAGCAGGAGACATGGAACGTAGCAAACATGAATTCCTAAGATACACTGATTAGCTTTCAAATCTTTGTTTGCAGTACACAATGTACTACATTTGTAAAGCTGCATAATTAAATCTTACCCCCCCCCCGCCCTTTCATTATTATTTCATTATTATTTCATTATACCTAACACTTTTGCATAAACAACAAATTTATACCAGGAAAGAGCCCTGGAAATCTAATATAAATGTTATCTTTTTGCGACCATTGTATCTTAAGAGAGAGGCAAAAACAATGTTTGTCTAACCATAATTACTTTGTCTGGAGGCAACTGCAAACGAATGGTTCACAAAGGCAAAGTTACAGTTTTAAAGGAGGGGTGATTTGTAAACCAGTTGTTTGAAAGCGCTCTCCAATAGAAAGGGTCTGGGAGGATTTGGCCCAGATTGAGTCATGTTAACTTTGAATGGTTCCTGTAGCTTTAGCACGGTGTGCCTCTCTCCCTCTGAGCCCCCAGGTTGCCTGCACATTACATCATGTTGAAAGTATGCCATATACCCTGAGAATCAGAGCTGTCACAATTGGCGGCTATTTCATTAAACTGTACGTTGCTGAAACCCATACGTTTCCCCAAATCCACTCCTTTTAGTGAGGCATTGTTGGGAGGGTCTGATCAAAACTGTCGCCCGCCAACCACAGGCTCTGTAAATTCAATAAGGCCACCTTAAAGATTTTCCTAATTAATGGATGACATCTTTGGCTGGAGGAGAGGCGAGGTATTTTGCTCCAACTTGTTCTTTGTTAACCTCCTAATTAACTTTCGTAGGTCACCCAGGTCTCCACAACCTTAAAGTGAAGAGGGCCTTTGTGCTAGGAGTTGTAAACTTACTTTTTTGCCTCAGTACTTAAAAGGGAAAGCGACTATAGGGACAGAAAATATCCTATTTAAAGCCTTTGTGGTTGAACTGGGAGCACATGTTCCAGCAAGGGAATGCTTCTAAATAAGCGTTTATGTCCCTTTTTCATAGCGGCAACATAAAATGGTTATGAATTATAATGGATTAAAAACAAAAAGTATAAAAGGAGAGCGTAACTTTTTTTCTCCTCTGCTTATAAAGCTGTGGCATGAAAAGATGTCTGAGTGTTACTGTTTTATCAAAGGATTGCATAATTAGAAAATGGGCTAGAAGTAAAAACTAAAAGTCTTTTCACATGGTTTACATAATTGTGTAGGACATTAGTATGTATTCCTTGGCAGGGGGTTATGAAAAGCCGTATAAAAATAAGTGATGAATAAATAAAACTAAAGACCTACTGCTCAAAGAAAGGAGTGCCACACAACAGTAATTGTGTTACTTGGAGGAACAATACAAGCCTAATCAATCTGAAAATTAAGCTTCATCGTATAGTGTTGGTGTCACTTCCCCCCACTGGGAAGAAATTGCACATTTCAAGGTGTAATTCAAAACATTATGAAACACTTAAACATATTTAATTCCTGAAATATATGTCTCTTTTGTATTTTGCCTTACATCTTTTTATTTTAATTCTAGCAAAGCACTGTAATTGCATCATGAAATCGCTATAGCCCATTCTGTTAATTGAAAGTATATTAATTTGAAACTGGTTATTATGAACGTTTTCTGTCAGGTTTTACTACTGGAAGTTTTAGTTGCACACAAAATAATCAGTGAGTCGCATATAATGATTAAGGTGTTCAAGTAACAGAAATATTATCTGATTGTACATTATCTCTGTACTTTCACACACAGACACCTACAAGCTATAGGTATAGAATATTAATTTTCATATTCTTTTTACTGTACACACACACACACACACACACTGACACATATATAAATGTACACTGATATACACTTACATACATGTATGTGTGAGTTATGGTTCACTGTTTATATGTAAGTAAAGGAAGTAAAGGGATAGGGATATACAACAAAGTAACAGGTGTAGAGGCATGGAGAGACGTATCATGCCAATTGCATATTTTTTGGTACAGCACTTTAATGTAAAGCAAACAAAATCTATTTTGGTGGTTGTTGTAGAGATGCTTAATCTACTTTGTCTGTATTACTGATCTTTCGAACATAATGAAACCGCATTTGTTTTTGTATATTCTCATTAGCATTCAGCATAAAGCTGAATCAAAGCTGAAACATTTATGTAAAATGGTGAAACAGGTTAACAATCATTTTGTAATAATATATTTCAACTGCTGTGAGTTGAACACTCCAGAAGAGGATGCAGAGGGAGGGCCATTACCACACATCTGCCATATATCTCACATGCTAAGCCACTTCCGCATGCAGATTGTTAAATACAGAGATTTGCTCTTTAATCAGGATGAGGTCTCACACAAATACCTAAAAACAGAATTTCAGAATGATCCCGTGAGCTGCATAGTCACATGAGATTCCTTTACATGTTAAGTGACAAAACTTTCAGCAACCAAAATGTGGTCCCTTGCATTGTGTTTAAATTGTGTTTTGTTTTTATGTTAACAAGGTGTGTAAAGGGATGGCAGATGGAAAAATACAACACAAAACCACACAAAATCTACATACCACAGGGGCTACCCATCTTATGATCTCATAAAAAAACTGATAGATATCCTTCCACACCACCAACTTATAAAACCAGTTGAGTTATCCCCCTACCTTCTGCTGAGCAGTATATTTGTGTCCATGGAAACATGAGGAGGGCTGGGAAGATGTCAAATACATCTATAATTACTCAAAGTGAAACGTAATTAATTTCAATTAACATAGCCATCCATTGGAAACAAAGGATTGATCGTTTTAAATGTTATTAGTTACTTGTAATTGAGTTTCATTTTAGTTGTCACAGATGCTGGGTCTAAAAGCGAGATAAAAATGGGATGTTTCCGAAATGTTTGAATTCTACTTGCCCACCTGGCAGACCACCTGTTTCAGTGCAGTGTTTACAGGGAGGAAATGAAGAGGCTCAGGGAAATGTTTCTTTTATCTCGGAAAAGTACACACTGCGGTTACGCCACACACTGCTACAATAACTTTGCCCAGGGTACAGTGAGCTAAATTTCCATTGTCTGCCAGCAATACTCAAACATTGGGATATTGTTAAATAAGCTGAATCGTGTGATAACCAAATTATTTTAATAATAAGGTGTAATTATGCAAAGTGTGTTTCATCTTAGTTGTGTATTTCATCTTAGCTGTCCACCATTCTTCTTTTTTTTATTACACTCTCTTTACATCATATTTTTTGTTTGTTTGTTAAAAGTGGGTAACTTTTTTTTTAAGAATATGTTTTCAAGACTCATAGATTGAAGCACATTCCAGTTTATCTTGGTAGATGTGGTAAAGTGAGTGATGATTACTATAAAGATATAGTCAGTGACTTTGTAATGCTACTGACAGCTGCTGCCTTTAGGTGAAGAGGTTAATACCAATAGGACTTGGCTCCTCAACTGCCTGTGAGTTTCACATCAAGAACGCCCATGGCTCAAAGTTATCAAGCAACTAAAGTCCACACTGACCTGCCCTGAACTCTTGGCATCCTCTCTAGGAGGGAAAGTCTCTAAGGACTGATTTACACTCATCTCTTCTGCACTGCTCACCATCAGAATCACATGGTTTTACATTGTGGTTATGTTGGCATCTCCAAACCGACATCTGCACTTATACTGTATGTGGAAGGATTGCCATACATACAAGACAGAGGAAATATCAAAGTCATTAGGCACCCATTTAATAACCATTCATAAATTCATTACCAGGATAAGAGTTTCCCTACAGTATCTGCTATGACTGTCATTCAGTGGGTTTGCTGGCCACAAATATTTGCCTCTAATCATTATATAAATGTTTCAACAGCAGAACTAAAGCTGCCACTAGATTGACTGGCAAAATCCAATGAGTGATCAAGCAAATATAAACCAGTAGTTGTTGTTATCGCTGTAAGGACATGCCTTTTCACTGCCATGCAAACCCAGTTCTCAGACGTGTATTTAAAATAGTGCTCCTGTTTCTAAATGTTAGATGCTGAAAATGAAATTTGCTATTTATTTGAAATCGATTTTCGGCCTCTCTTAGTGAGACCGTGTCTTCCTGTCAGCTGTAATACATTTTTAACAAGTTTTTTCAGGCAACCTTCTTCACAAATGACTGAATACTGAAGGTCTGTCCCTGGGAGGCAGTGGCTACATCAGACCGATTTCAGACCACTAAATGATGGCATTCCTGTATATTTTAATATTAATGGGCACATCAATAAAGCTGGCCTAAGCTTCCAACAGGTGCTGTCGCTTCAGCCCGTCTTGAAAGGCTTCTTTTTTTACTCACTAACACCCATTAAGGACAAAAACCTAAAGGAGAAAGTTAGTCGTCCTTAAAGTTCGAGTCACTTTCCAGAGCTAAAACATGGGCTGATATTTTTCTCCTTAAAAAAGAAATTGACTTTTGTTTCGAGTTTGTGAAAAGTGGGAATCAGGGGCTGGACAATGGGACTCCCCACAGAGCTGGCTGAGTGGAGCCATCTCAAATCAGTCAGCCAAGGCACCAATTAATCCGCTCTTTGTCAGGCCAAAACCACCAGCAGCACATCAACACATTTGGCCATTGTTCAGACCTTCATGCAACGGGATTTACTCTTTCCAACAGCCAGTTTTGTCCAAAATAGTTCGAGCGGAAGTTTCTCACTGACAATTTGCCCCAAATAGATTTGTCAGCGTCAACCTGCAGTTTAAGCTTTCTAGGACATAAATTCAGGTAAAACCCTGAGGTATAGGTGATAATGGATAGTTATACCCACTTGTTGAAAGACAGTTCATTGTGTGACTTTTCAATGTGTTGCACATCAAAAACGACCAAACACAGAGGGCTCCAGCACACTCGGCATATAGAGGACCGCTGATGTGCAGTGACATATAAACAGAGCTGTTTATGGCCATTCGAACAGGTGCAGACCACTGCAAACTCTGGTATATGATGGGTTTAATAATACAGCAGAGAGAATGTATCTGTGCTTCATAACGTTTGATCTATTTGGTCTACTTTAATCCAAAGACATTCATTGTCTCTGGTTTACCAATCTCACTAGCCTTACAGCTCTAATACAACAGTTAAGACATGTACAGAGACACCTAATGCCAAAAAAGAAAGAAAGAAAAATGTATTCCTGGAATTTCACAGTTTTTGGTATAATAAAAAAAATACAAATAATAATAAAATAAAAAACTGAAAACAAAGAAACTAAGAAGAAACAACATGAATATGTTTTATATATTGAAATTGGAAATAAGTAAAAGTAAAAATGCATTTAAAGTAGAAAAATAGAAGCTCCTAAATTAGATGACCAATTGTAACTGAAAAGGTCCAGATTGAAAACTGAGATAGGACCACTGCTCTTATTTAACCATAGTGATAGTTGTCACATTACTCAAGTAAGTATAGCATAGTAAGGTAATTAATTTATGGAGAGAAAACACCATATTAACCATAAATTGAACATGACATTTTCACATGTGTCAGAATTAACAATAGGAACACACTCAACAAATGCAACAAGTGGCATAAAAACAAACAACTCCATAAAATGGACTTGAATCATTTTAATGTGAAGGAAAAATATCTCAAAGTTTTGTTTAATTATTCCTAAAGTCCACTGTTTGCAGGTTCAGTTGAAGCAAATGGATTACACTGTGTCCATCTGCACCACAGCCTGATACACTGCCCCAAAAACCATAGCAGGGGAAAGTGAAAGCTGTTACTCTACATTACATGCTCTCTCTTTCTCGGACACATAGACACAAACTATATATACAAATATATTTCTCCATTGTGAATAAGCATGTCATTTGCAAAGATTGATACAACCCTGCACTTAGTGTATGAGTCTTTAACCAGTAGTGCCCCAGTGTGATGCATGTCACATGGAGAAGTCTGGCAAATCGAGATATTGTTTTCAAGCTTATGAAAATATGTTGATATATGTTTCACTCTGTGTTCTTAAGGGTTAACCTGTGAATTTAGTAATATGTTTGATATGAATTACATGATGGCTTTGCTGTCTATTATCCACATTTTTAGAACTAAGACTGAAACAACATTATATATAAATAAAATGATGAAAGATTAAAGTCTTCCTTTGATTGTAATAGGTTTTTGGGCTCTTCCTCAACACAAGGTGACTGGAGAATAAATGGCCATAACCAAGCTGAGCCAAAGCAGATCGGTCAAAATGGAAGACAATATAGTCACAAATCTTGCGTCCTTTACATTAAGGAGGCCATGACATCATCTTAACCTGGAGGAGTCTCTTTAATTTGCTGTAAGTAAATGAAGTCTGGAGAGCTCAATTCCATTCTGAGACTTAATTCCTTCCATGCCAACAACAGTGTGAGACAGAAGATCAGCAAGAGAATGTGCCTGACCTGCCTCTACTGCCATTGCCTCAAATCCAACTGCTTATAACAGAGCACAAATCAATGTGTTCCAGGTATACAGATATGTGTTTGCATTTAAAATAAGTATGTGAATAAGAGTTTAAATATGTTGTATGTTCAATATAGCAAGTTTGGTTAAGGGCCACAAGGAGTAAAACAATTAATTTTGGATAATATATGCATTAAGATAGCTCTTTATTCATTGTTAAGTTACTCCAATAATGCTGTTGAGTAACACTAATAAACAAGCTAGCATTTGATTAGGGCCAAAGCTAAACCTGAACTCGTAGATAATACCCCTTCTCTGTTGCCTGAAGAGCTCAGAAGTGTGGATTCGTCAATACAAGGTTTAGCAGCTAAATTTAAGACCAAGTGAAGCAAAATAATTGATCTTCTGAGGTAGCCAAAGTATAGTAATAGGAGAATTATAAAATGATATATGTTGGATACAACATGTGCACCTTAATACGTGTCAGAAAACAATGGCAGTTATTCTCGGCCTTTAATTGATAACAATTAAAATAAAACAATACAAATTAGAATATTCTTCTTACTGCTGGCAGTATTTCTAACTGTAACTGTGGGAAATGAGGCCTGGAAGATGTTACCACGTTGTCTTCAGTAAATAGATACAATAATATGTACATGAGCACAACATAGGCTAAATGTACTGCTAATAGAAAACTACAGAACTGTACTCGGTTGCGGCTTCAATTTCCGTAAGATGCCACTTTCTTCTAATCAGAAATGTTACTGCTATGATGTACAGGTTTGTAGTTTGCTATTAGCGGGTGGGTCAAAGTTTTGATTTCATCCAGCCCATTGTTTTATTATTATTAAATCGGGCCCTTAATCTCTTAATGTCCGAAATTCTGTAAGTAATCTTACCCTATGTTACACTAGACAAGTAATGCCAATTGTAAACTCACTCTCAAGTGGAAAAACCTGTCGAACAATTAACAGGATTTTCTCAATATGGCAGAGTTCCTTTCAAATACTTGCTGTATTATTCTCTATACAATGTTGTTGAATAGTAATGCATTGTCCATTTGAATTAACAGGCATATTCACAGCGCTTAATCCATGGAAACGGTACATATATTTTACAGGTAACTAAGTTATTAAATGCTGTGATTAATATTGCATGTGATTATACCTTTAAGTTTACCATTGCAGCTGGGTTTCCTCGTACTTATTAGGGTTACTGTCATTTTAATTTTGGTATGCCATTCTTTTTCGCGTATCACAGTTTACTAAAAACCTCCATATCTGACTATAATTTTTCTGTTCTATTCACACTTCATACTTATGTCACAGTGGTATATCCCTACTCAATACAGGCTACTGAAAGCTTCAGAAACCAAGTATGCACATTTACGACCCATCCCTAAATACATGGAACTGGCCTTATACTCCAGAAGTGAACCTGGAAGGTCAGGTGTGCAGGTGATCTGCTCAGTAGATGAACCTCAGTCCACATGTTTCCTGCTAATCGTCTTCTTTTGCTGGAAATGACAATTAGCGGTGTCTATTGAACGATAACAGTCTTGATGCATGGTATAGAAATGGGCCAAGATATAATAACTCTACAATATCTGTTTAGAGCTGTCCGCGGTACTGAACTCTTTCTAATGAGCATTTTTAATGAACCGCAACACTCCACAGACTGGAAAAACAACATGTTGAATGAGGCTATAGCCTCCACCGAAAAGCAGCAGTAGACCTATGTGCTGCCTACTATAAACAAACAAACATATAAACAAATGACCTCATTAGAATAATCGTTTTTTTCCCCAGATATATACTAATAAAATAGTAAAGAATACACTGTAGTAATAATAATAATAATAATAATAATAATAATAATAATAATAATAATAATATTGTTGTTGTTGTTGTTGTTGTTGTTGTTGTTGTTGTTGTTGTTATGTCACAGTAATGAAGGAAACAAACTTAACTCAGTCCTTGATTGTGTGTTTGCCAGCCGGAAGGGAGGCAGTTAATTTAGTGAAAATGCTTTAATAAACGAGAATGCTCTTATACCCTATCGAAGTAGCAAATTAAATTATTATTATTATTATTATTATTATTATTATTATTATTATTATTATTATTAAGAAGAAGAAGGCATCGCGTAATCTTACACATTCGTGTCACTGTGTAATAAAATACAGTATGAAGGAGTAAAATATGACCGGTTTAATTAATAATTATCTAACACTTGTCACAGATGAAGGTTTGAACGCAGAGTAGCTGGTGCTCTGAGATGACCCGAGTGTCAGTCCTGTGCCACACAGCACACAGGTACCCCACACTGCATGCATGCCACAGTGCGGCTCGGTGATAAAGCTGTTTTCTCCGGATGTCGCTTTCAAATATTGCCATCCCGATTAGCTTAATAACCCTTAACTTAGGGTCCTGAAATAATTACTCTGTGGAACAACTGTGCTGAAATGCTGCAGTCCAAGAATACCCAAAAACTGAAAAGTAACATTTTAAGATATGTTTTAGTCTTTGACGGACACCCATATGAAACCTACATTAAAAACTTTATAAATTGTTTAACTTATATTTTAATATTAAATATGTATGTAAAAATTGTACTGGAAATAAAAACATGCGTTGGAGTTTCCGCAGAACCACTGAGAAGTCTGTTAGATGAGTAATTTTATTTAAAAAATCTAATTTTCTCCCTTATAGGTTGAATCTCTCTCTCTTTTCCCTACTCCCCCCCTCCACAATTTAAATAGACATATCTTAAAAGGCAATTAAACCTCGGAATCACTGAATACAATCGAACTCTCGTCCTTTTATTACCAACCACTATAACTATCACACAACTTATTCATTGAAATTAATTAAGAAATAAAACAGTCGTCAGAATACATCAGAAATCCAAATAGTTAGTTAGTTAATTAATGACTTAAACTTTTAAGATAATGAAATATTGATACACATTACACCCACACCAACAAAAAAAAATACTTTATTTTGTCTCAAGAATTATAAACGCACTGGCTGATACGAACAAACAATCAATTTGTGTGAAGTGTGTATGTGTATTAACTTTCTCATAATTATTTCATACATGCTCTTAAGGCTGGTCATAAAAGGGTCATTGTATCAAAATCAAGGAAAATACATCTCACGACACACAAATATGTAGGCTACTGTATTTGTCTACATGCACCACATCAGCCAATATCAAGACTATGGACATCCGTATGGTCTTGGGTTCCGTGGGAATGCACACAATTAAAAACAAAATATGGATTTGTGGTGTTGCCAGTGAAAATGCAGCAAGCTGTCAAGGTCACAATGTCAGTGTGCTGCTTCGGGTGCGGTCCTTGGCTGACAAATTTCCACACCAGTAAGCAAACCGAGGAGAAGTTTAGTGCACTGATCCAAATTATTGTCTGGGTCTGGACCTCCACAACTTAACAAAAGGGATTGAAAAGCAATGCGTAACGTGCAAATATTCATTACGGACGCTTCAAATATTCAGTCAACTCACTTGTGCTGTTCCTTAAACTTGGGTAGTTTTTTATTTCAACGGACCTTGGGAAAATCGACCACAGAAAACACTGGTAAACATTTAAACACATTGAAGACAAACAAATAAACAAACAAAAAGGAATAAAATCCCCTTGCATGTTTCATCTTCAGATCTGATCTAACTGTGTGAGATACTTGGGCAGGTGCATTTAGGAGAATATTGCTTCATTTTGAATAGAGAAACATAGATCTCATCATACCGTGGTCTGCTTAATATTTTTTTATTATTTAAATCTAATCAACTTTTGGCTCCATTGCATACGAACGGCGTAACTGTTCGTCCCTTTTCTCACTACGCAATAAAATGAACAAACCGTGGAAACAGGTGCAATAAATCACAAGACATGTTTACTCAGTGGATTAAAAAGAAGCCTACTTGACTGCATGGCATAATGAAGAGAAAGGAAAGTTAATTTTATCCCAGATTATACGGGATAACCTGTAACATGGCATTGCAGTGGATTAAATCACACAATCCTGAGGCACTGAAAGGATGCAAAAGCGACCACCGCATTCCTTGAGCTAGAGTCGATGTCAGATAACCTGGATCACCTATGGTTTGATTACAAACCAAACGACTCCTTTCAAAAGAAGGGATTTGTGCAGGATCCCAGGGAATAAGTCCACCATGACCAATGCCGTACAGCGGGGCGAGGGCACAGACTCCACTCGTTATGTCGTTAGGAAGTGTAGCAGATGTAATTAAACGCGTTGATGCCCAGTGAGTTATGTGGCGCCCTGGGCTAAAGCATACCCCGACACATGAGCAAGAACAATGTTGCTGCATCTTTAAACCGGTGGGACCCGCACAGACTGAGAGCCCTTAGAGAGAAGGGAAACGCAACTTGGGAAAAAAAACAAGAACTCAATGAAGCCCCAGACAGTTAACAAGATGCAAGGCACCCCCTCAGTCGCCTAACAAGGTAATTTAGACACTATTATTTGACTTGACTTCTCGCTTTTGCCTACGTGTATCTCCCTCTCTCAGCCCAGCAGAGTTTGAATCACATTCAATGATACGTTTGCACACCCTAATGCCTCGACCAGATCGGTATCAATATCTTGTCTCTACCATGCAATAAGCACAAAATCAATCCACCAAACCTGCGTTGTGTATTTCCTGTGTTAGAGCCTCTGTGAGCGGCAGGAATGGCATTAGAATCTAAGAACCCGAAGGCTGCTGACGTCATACCCAAACAGGAGTTAGGGGGAAAAAGCAGAGAAAAGCTAAGTGGGCAAGGAAGTCCAGCACTCCTCCCCTCCTCGTCCTCAATACCTCTCAGAAATATTACCAAGCTTTAAGCTGACAGCTCGTAGCACAAAGTCACGCAGGCTGCGGGGCTGAGAAACACTTTATTAATATCATTTTAAGTCCTTTCAGAGGCGGTTGCGCTGCCGCCACAGTTGTGTTAACTTTGAGGGGCAGTGTGATGCGCAGGGGCTCTGCAGCTCTGTTCGTCGACAGGACTTTTGCAACTTCCAAACTCACATATTCATATCATCCGCTGGGCTGAGCTGCGGGATCGTGCTGTCCTAAAGAGCGACGTAAAAGACCAGGAGAAGGAGGAAAGAAGAGCCCACCGAAGTGCCTGATACGCAGCCCGGGAAAAGAAAGGATTTATTTTCAACATTTCATATTTCGCGATTCTCCAGTGAGCCGCTGTCACGACGGCACAGGAACAGCGGATTATCTGCAGTTGTATTTATTGAAGTCTAACCGAGACCCTCCGAGATGAGCAAACCAGCAGGATCAACAAGTGGGTGTTCTAAATGTGTTTTTAATGCAGTCCTTGAGAGATAGCATTTGATAAAACATGACATTTTACACTTTAGGAGTGTCTATGGCATTTCCTGATATCTTAGAAAGTTGCCTATAGGCTCTGAAGCGGTGCCATGAGTGCAGGGCATTGATTTCGTTGAGAAACACGTGTGTTTAGCATGGGGATATGGGAATATGCACATTGGCCCTTCATTTGAGAAATGGTGCTATCTTGCTGAAGTGCGCGATGCAGCGGGGTTTGCATGAATGAAGATGCTTGCCGGTGTCCTCTGTGACAGTTCTGCGCAAAAAATGCGTAAATTAGTTGTGCGCGCTTGTGCTGACGCGTCAGAGAAAGTACAGGAAAACCGGTGATATACATGAAACATCATTCTTAGTAGAAGTGCATATGTTATTTTTAATGTAGGCTACATTTTGAAACGGGGTTAAACGTCAACATTTGCAAAAAATGCGGAGCAGATAAATCCGAAACTGGTGCAATAAGTAATTCGGCTTTCCGAGAGGATTAAATTAAACCCAAGTTCTCAAAAGTGAAAAAACAAAAAAAAACAAAAAAAACGATAGGATGTGATCCCTGTTGACGTTATTGCAGTATTGGATTAAAGATAAATAGTCAAATAGGCCTATACACTTTTCCAGCAACAGGTTATATTTAGCAACTGTTGTATATCTTGTTTATGCAGTCAGCGCTTTTTAAACAAATTATGTTTTAGTTTGTTTTTAATAATAGCATAAGATGTGTGATAGTTTTGTTTTAAGCAGATCATAAACCATCTCAAAACTAAATACAAATTTCATGAAAACTTGAGGCAAGTAAACTTGTAGTATCAATACAGATAACAACATGACTGTATTTATACATCATTTGTATCTCAAAATGTTGTTAATATGTGGAGAAAAACTAAAACCAAAGCGCTGATTTAAATATATATACATTGAAATATTTTGAAGTATATTCAGCTACCTGAATTGAAAGCTTGTAAAGGCCGTTGAGATGTGAAAAATTGGAATACGGTATATATTGTGCCAATATGGTTAAAACCTATTTTAGAGATAGTTCTTATTTATACTGTCTGAGACAGATAATACAAAACAAAACCACAACACATATTCACATTTTCGATCTTAGAAGTAAATTTCATGACATGATAATTGCATTTCATTTTAAAGAAATGAGGATTTCCACAATTATACTTTATGCTGTCTCTATGTAGAGGCCCTGATATTTGTTAAGCACTACTTTTAAACTTTCAATCGGCTTCGCATACATTTATAATACAGCTTTTTGGCAAACTGCGCACAATTGATAATTGCGTTTTAAAAGCTTGCATATCTCTTTAGATGTTAACTATCCGATGGCCTAATTGTACCTTAAAAACAAGGCGTCATATTGATGATCTAAGTATTGAAATTGTATTGCGTACATATTTTTATTCGTTTAGTTGTGGAAAGAAACCCGCTGGCAAATGTCGTCTAGAACTATTATCAACGGCTTATGTAAGTTTCCAATTATCATTTTGGTGGAAACAGCCAACTGAAACATACAAATATATGAGTGAGTTGTTCAATAGAATATTTGATATTTTAGTTAAACCGACCTATAAAGCTGAAATAGCCAATCTGATAGTAAAAAAACAAGCTTAACTACTTGTTCCTACTATACTACATATTTTCCCAAGGGACATGTACAGTAACGTCTTGGTGTATGTGCTTTCTGCCTGGGTGGTAAGAAAAACCTTTCCTCCCAGTCTCTCAAATTCAAGCTAACTTCTTTCAACAGCTTCTGAGGTTGATGGTAATTACAGTAATAGAATATGCCATATATCTTTAAGCAATTATGACACACAATGAGCAGCTAGGGACCCCCTGCGGGGAGAAGTTAAAGACGCTTTCCCTCACTCAATAAAATTGTGGTTAATTTTACTTCACTCTTCTCTAGACGAAATCAGTCGATCACCAGGCTTTACCCCATTGCAACTGTGCCAAATTATTCGTAAACAATTAATTAAGCTCAGAGATTGGTGAAAATGTAAATATAAATATGGAAAAATAGGATCTGGTAAAATGATTAGCCCTTGTATCGAGTACACACAGCCTAGTGTAGGTCCAAAGGTGATAATTAAAAGTTATTTTCTTGCTACACACACACATATATCAATTAAATGTATTTAAATATTCATCTGAATATTTCTCAATCATTTTCTGGAAACAGTTTGATTAAAAATAAGATCAAACACAAATGCTGGGTTAATGGTACAACAGAAGAATAACAGAACAGAACTCAAATTTATTTTCACAAGAAAATTGGGAAAATGAAGCAAACATACACAAGAAGTATACTATTAGGCCTATTATTATTATTATTATTATTATTATTATTATTAGTAGTAGTAGTAGTAGTAGTAGTAGTAGTAGTAGTAGTAATAGTAATAGTAATAGTAGCAGTAGGTTGTTATTTAAGTTTATTATACATCCGAGGAAGAACTTTTTTCAATGGACGTTTAAAAATATATCAATTCTCTAGCACAACACATTCTGTGGAAAACAGGTCATTGCTGTCAGTTATTGTTATTCAGTGTTGTGATGTGTGCGCGCATAAATGACACCACAACTAATAGAATTGTATTCAAATATATTATGATGTTATATATGTATATAAATTCCAAGCGCACAGTGTACAGAGCAAAAGCTATAACCACATTTATTGTAGGTTTCCTCGCCAATCAAAGTAAACGTTACCTGCCTTAATTGCAAAACGGCAAATCCCTACAAACGCCTCCAACTAAAGTCGATTGCTTTTCCCTGTCGGTATCAGGCCGTATCCGAATTCCCATGCTACCCTTTTTGCCGGGTCACTGGTAAATCAATAGGCAGGTGGCAATATGTCATTGTAATTACACAGTCGCCAAAATATTGGATCATTTTTACAATGTTTTATTTTTGTACAATGTTTGTCTTTGTGGCCGTGAACATCGCGAAGCATCGTGTATTATCTATGTCTTCTGGGTCTATAATTTCCCCTCCTTTTTAGTTTGTGAACTGAAATCTTTTCTATTATTCCGATTGCTATGTCACTCTCTAATCCCCAAGCCTATAGACCTGGCGTATAAAGCAGCTGTCGAGTTTCATTATAAAGGGAGTTGGCAGCTTGTCGAGATCGAGGCAGTCAGACGAGCTTCAATGGGAAAATCATTAAGTTAACACTTTCTCCTAATGTCCCCATTGTCTGCCCTCAAACATTGTTTTAGAGGCCTTGAATATGACGCTCCCCACCAAACAAACCATAAACCCCCACATTCCCATGGACAGCAAATTCAAATGCCGACTAGTATTATTTGCGACAAGTTATTGTATTTTTGTTTTGCTTTGTTTTTTAAGTGGGAGTTGGGGGAGGTGTGTGGAGGGAGCTGGGGGGGGGGCACTTTTAACTTTCACCACTGAATATGTTACACGTATTACATTAAAACCGACTTTTCCACATTTGTAGTACATGTTTTTAACACTTTGAGATGGGTACTTGCTTTAAGAAGTTAGACTTAATCGTGGCCATTCACTCCACTTGTGCAATTAACTAAGAAACAATTGTGTTACATTTGCTAACATTTGCATAAACAATTCCTCAAAGCTCTTCCGGCTTTCTTGATTGGAATACATATTTTCCAGGACATTTAATATTTGATTAAACAACCCCATTAAAAAAAGAGAACATTCTAGAATGCTTATAGTATGTTCTGATGTAGAACATGTTTATCACGTCGATGCGCCAACTAATATTAAGTTTGTAGGAATGTTTTAATATGTAATATGTAAAGTGCTTTAGGGAACATACGCATATGCATTTTACAATTAAAAATTAAGTGTCGTTTTTTGTTTCTTGAAAGGTCGTATTTTGGACATTCCCTGTAAAGTCTGTGGAGACCGAAGTTCAGGCAAACACTACGGGGTTTACGCCTGTGACGGCTGCTCCGGATTCTTCAAACGAAGCATCCGCAGAAACAGAACGTATGTCTGCAAATCCGGCAATCAGGTAATCTGTTCGCTTATTTTATTCAGGTGTCACCCGTTTATTTTCAGTCCAGCAGGACTTACAAATAACATTGAACTGTATTTAAAGGAAATGCAACAGGTAGCCTATAACATATGTAGACGTACCGGTACTACATGGACATCTATCGGTGCATTCACAAGTTCCTTGATTTATTTACTTAATAATGAGACTTAGAAGATGCATTTGATTCTTGAATGGAATATGAGCTAAATTAACTATTTGAATTAAACTAAAACAAAGTCACTGTCTCCTTAATTATTCTTCAGTTTTGATGCAAAAGTCTGTATATTAATATTACAACAGATAAAAGTTGTAATGTTTGTTTGCGTCTGTGCTGCAGCTACTCGTCTGATGTCCTGTTTGTCATACTGTCACACTCATCCACCGTATACTTCGCACAAGAAGGTGGCGCTGTCTTAGGTGCTGAACTTAAAGGTGTTAAGGGCAAAACTTCCATCTCGCATTATTATTATTATTATTATTATTATTATTATTATTATTATTGTTATTATTATTATTATTATTATTATTATTATTATTATTATTATTATTATTGTTGTTTCCTTATTGGTGTTATTAGTAACTGCAGTATAAATCTTATATTTCATTTAGATCAGTACCCTTTAAGTGTCTATATATATATATATATATATATATATATATATATATATATAAACAAACCGATTACGGATTTTATATAACGTTTGACAGTTAGTTGAAGTAAATGTGAATAATTGACTAACCTGAAGCATGATACAATGCATGTTCCAAAGGATTACAGTTTTGGAATCAATGTTAGCAAACTTTTGAAATAAATTAAGCGCTGGCCATCCACATCCTATAAAACAAATTGATCCAGTGATGTAATTTTGTTTAATATAAGATGTTTCCTTAAAACCGACGATTGCAATGTATTTTAATTTTGCAACATTTGTATTTGTATGCATTTTATAAATAGACTTTGAATTAATGCAATTAAAGTGAACTGTGTTCCCCTATTGTAGGGAGGCTGCCCTGTGGATAAAACGCACAGAAATCAATGCCGAGCCTGCCGATTGAAAAAGTGCCTTGAAGTAAACATGAACAAAGACGGTAAATGAAGCTTCATTAAACTGGCATCCTGTCTTGCTGTGGGTTTATTGATACCTAGTTAGGCTAATAGAATTAATCCCAAATATTTATGGAAAGTGTTATGGTCCGCTCAATTGCTATAATTTACAGATGGCTCTTTCAAGCTCACGTGTATGGCAGAGCTGGTAACATTGCATCTGTAAAGAAGTGAGCTTTGCACTTTTTCAAAGGACAGTTTAACTCTGCGCACTCTCAAAAGCCTGGACGGGCATTCAACAATAATTACAATCATTTTTAAGCTTTTTGTTTACAGTCTGGCTGTGAATTGATGTATTGTAGTAAAAAAAAAAAGAAAAAATGTATTCAGTTTTGATAAAATCGGAATTTCCCAGACAAGAGCTTTTTCATTGTTGGGAAATGAAATGAATTCAGAAACAGAATCGACCTTTCTCACGGCTGTATCGTGTCATCCTCAAAGGATGGTTAATCGTAGGCCTGCTGTGAGTCCTAACAGACGAGCCTTTACAAGCGGCTAGTTCAGCCAACCCCACCTTTTAGCTGCAGATCTATAGGCTAGGAAAATAGTGTCTCATGTGCATCCTACATGTATAAATATACAGGCTACTTTAAATTTGAATTAAATTATTTGTCACAAGACTAAAGAGAGATATAAGTATATTTTAGGTGGAATATATATAGGTATGACATCAGTTTTAAAACTGATACACAAAAAAGTGCTATATGTAAAAACATATATAAATTACATTTTTTAAAGATGTTTAACTGTTCACACTATACACTTATTACTTTTAGAAATTACATAAGAACAGAGTTGGGAATGAAAAAGGACATTGAATGAATTTAAAAATGCGTGAAGGACAGAACAAATCATTGGTAGATTTTCCATCTGTCGTGGTGACGCTCAAACAGTTGGGCTTTTAGACCTTTTAATTAATGGTCCATGTTTACAAATACAAACAAACAAGCAATTGAATAGATAGTTCGACATGCAGACTTGTTCTCTTGATAGATAAACACTTAATTATGACAAGAAGAGCCTATATATTGTTAAACAACCTAACCAAAATATGCTATTGTAGAGGAAAGACACTTTAGTTTCCATTTTCGATGTTTCTACGTCTACATTTTATTATTTTGTTCAAGCACATGACAATACAATTAATGTAAAAATATGTCTTTCTTTTTTTCCTTGTTTATGTATGTTACCTTATAGCTGTACAACACGAAAGAGGTCCCAGGACATCCACAATACGGAAGCAAGTTGCTCTGTATTTCAGGGGACACAAGGACGTGAATGGGGCCACAGCGCACTTCCCCACCTCGTCCATCCCCGGGCCGGCCTTCTTCACCGCGGTGACGCAGCTGGAGCCGCACAACCTGGAGCTCAGCACGGTGTCCAGCACCCCGGAGAGACAGACCATCGTGGGCTTAGCGCAGCCCACCCCAAAGGTGAATTCATCCTGCTCACACGCAAACAGATTACTCATTAGGAAGCATACAGTATAAGCATACCGGGTAATATATGATTATTTATTATTTATGTATTTATTGTCAGATGCATGTATAACACGACAAAATACATACTATTAACTATAGCTACTTAACTCGAATTGGCTGATTTCTTAAAAAAATGTTATATATTTTGAAAATGCAGTGCTTGCAAGTACAAGTCATTTGATATGCAAAATTATATACCAACTTAAAAATCTTCAATTTCAGTATCCACACGAAGTCAGTGGCACGCCGATGTACCTTTATGAAGTGGCCACTGAATCCGTCTGTGAATCAGCGGCTCGGCTGCTGTTCATGAGCATCAAATGGGCCAAAAGCGTCCCGGCGTTTTCCACACTGCCGCTGCCGGACCAGGTGAGCAGACTCGGACCCCTGCACGGCCGCTTTGTTAGTGTGTATTTCTAAAAGTAAAAGACGTTTAACTGCAAATGTGTCAAGGTGAAAAGTTAATTTAGTTTGATTATGATTCATATTTGCATGTAGACGTCTATAACAAATAACCAGGTAACAGATCCAGGGTGATTTGCAAAAGTGTACAGATAAGAACTTGGTCGGAAAGTCATAATTATAGTATGTTAAAGATGATCAATGCACCATTTTCATAAACACTTTGACACGAGTTTATGAACGGAACGGAATTCGATTTTACTAACTTTTTATCTCCCCCCTTTAAAAACAATGCTGTCTGTGTTTTTCATCAATTGAATAACGTCAAGCGCTGCTGTTGTTTTCAACCCAACTGTTTAAGTGTACTAGCCTACTACTTCTGCTATTAATCATAAGAATACCAACAGCAATAACATCCATCCATTTATACCATACTTAAAACGATGTAAGTGCTACATCTCCAGTCCTATACGTGCAGATGTGTGACGGTATTTCGTGGTTACAGTTAATTCTGCTAGAAGATGCCTGGAGAGAGCTGTTCGTGCTGGGCATCGCGCAGTGGGCGATTCCTGTTGATTCAAACACCCTTCTTGCGGTTTCTGGTGAGTACTACAAATGACCAACAAACAAACAAAAAAACAATCTCACTTCTGTTTTGTTACTTTTGATAATTACCGTTAAGGTGCATTGTTGAAAAAGGAAACGTACAAAGAATAACACATTCCTGATGAACAATGGAATGTACCTGTCATTTATAAAATCACATTCAAATGCAAATAACGTTATTTTGTTGCATTAATTACCTCTTTTTAATTGTTATTTAAATGCAAATAGCCAAACGGAATGGCAGGTTCATTTTTTTCTTTTTTTTTACGTTTTACATTTGTACGTACCCTTGTTTCCCCTCTACTGCGACAGTATTTATCGTGAATATAGAAACACATATTATTACCACCATTCATGTTATTATTAATACTATTGTTATGATTATTAATAATAAGAATCATTAAAAATGTATGTATTGATGTATTTCCCGTTGTGTTTTATTGTAAGGCATGAATACAGAGAACACAGAATCCCAGCGACTAAACAAAATCATTTCAGAAATACAAGCTCTTCAGGAAGTTGTCTCCCGGTTCCGACAGCTCCGGCTAGACGCAACTGAATTTGCCTGTCTGAAGTGCATTGTAACTTTCAAAGCTGGTAAGTAGCTGCTGCATTTTAGGGCTAGACCATATTGAAACTTTGCCCTAATCGCTGTCAAAAGTACAATCTAAAACTAAACTTCATTTTAGGCTATATTTGGTTGATTATATATTTACATTCATTCCCTATACTCCCTATACTCCACCAATCATTCAAAAACTTGATTAACACTCTGCTCAGTAATCTTGCCACTGGTTTAGTTATATAATGCAAACTGAGTTGGAGTAACTAAGAAAATGGCTAAATGTCAACAATGACTTAGAAATGGTAAATATGGTAAATATAATAGAAACAATGCATTGGTTAAATGACATTTAAACCTACTCTTTTCTTTAATATATCTACAATAATGCTCCATATGTGAATTCAGTGTAAGAAGGCGGACAGATGGCCCTCCAGCGTCTACTGTATCGCATGCCTGCGTGAACAGATGCATCCTATACAGGGAGATGGGCTGCAGTGTATCAGCTGTCAGTGCTACCTGCGTCATCTCCCTTAGGATTTGAAGTTCTGTTTCTATATGCAGTTCGAAGTGTGTGTGCATCTATGAAATATGTTTCCTGAACCTCGTCTTGCCCGGTCGGCTCAGATCACTATAGGATGTGCAACTGTCCGGTGTTGTCTTGCAGTGCCCACTCACAGCGGGTCGGAAGTGCGCAGTTTCCGCAATGCGGCTGCCATCGCGGCGCTGCAGGACGAGGCGCAACTGACGCTCAACAGCTACATCCACACCAGGTAGAGCAAGGCTGTGGCTGTTTTTAGAGAGGGGGGGGTCTTCTTTTAATATTGAACAGATCCGACATGTCTGGGAAGTGGGAAGGCTGACTCTTGAGAAATATGCCTTTAAAAACCAGCCATTAAAGTTATTATTGTCTAAATACATATCTTCTATGGAATAAGGCAAATAATAATGTGTACCCTTTTTATTTGTATTGGTAGGTACCCCACCCAGCCATGTCGCTTTGGGAAACTGCTCTTACTTCTGCCAGCGTTGCGGTCAGTTAGCCCTTCAACCATCGAAGAAGTGTTTTTCAAGAAAACAATTGGAAACGTCCCGATAACACGGCTTCTTTCCGACATGTACAAATCCAGTGATATCTGAATGTGCCCATTGACAACAGAGGCTCGTGTCTTCGATAGTCATTAAAATCGTGTTACGGACCGACATCACACACTGCAGTGAGGAGAGTTGCGGCTGCAGATCTGAGGACCAGCTCTGGCTCCAACCACCCCCGTCCAGGACTTGCGTTTTGAAGCTGGAAGTGTGATCGGGGTCCACTAGGGCAAGACAATCCACTTTAAAACAATAGCACATGCTTACTATTTTAATGCCGTTTCTTAAAAGGAGCTTGCTTCGGTTGAAGACGATTCAACACAATTGATTGTAATTGCACTGTTTCGGTTTGGTTTTAGTGTGCAGAAGGATTTTTCCATCCAAGTGGCCTATGAGGTGACTGTGAAGCTCTTATGAATAAATCGTCCGTCTGTTTATCTGAAGACTCAAAGACAAATGAGCTTTGCTGTCAATGCACCGCAGACACCGAGAGGACAGAATCGACGGCGGAGGCAGGTAGTCGCTGTCCCCGACACGGTGCTGAAACCAAAGGCCTCCGGGTCGCATCACTGACCCCGCGGCACAGCGGTGCGGTGCGCCTGGTGCGACGTGGATCACAGGCTATTTGAAGACCAGGATAACTTGGGAGCTTTTTTCTGCCTCGGTCATAGTTTTGTCGGCCAACAGGCTGCTGAAGGCAAAAGTAAGAACTTATTTTCTGAAGGAGAAAAACTTTTCCGCCTCTTTCCAATCAATGGCGGCTTCAAGAACAATTGCTTTGTAAAAGTAGACACTAACACTGAAACATTCAGCACTTGTTTTTTCGTTTTTGTTTTTTAATAGGGTGTATATTCTTCTCTGTTGTAAAAACTGAAGTTTTAATTTTGTGAAAGTTGTACTGATATATATTATTAGAATAAATAATATTGAATTGCAACGTTCTGTTTTTAGTTGTTTCAGCCACATCTTTGAAAGGAAGAGACTGACCTTGAGCAATTACGAAGTTTCACCTACCAAAGAATCGCAAATTACAAAGTTGTATTCTATTGGAGTTTATTTAATTGTCAGAGGCCACTTTGTCTTACTTTTATGATACAAATGATACAAGTTTGCAATTTCTGTTTTTTGTTTTTTTTTAGGTCAATTTTGATTTGGTCTAGGTCATTGACAGCATTTTTACAATATTTTTTGTATTCTGTCACTAGGTCCTGCTGCTTTCATTTTATAATTACAGTCTGTAATTACAGGCTAGGTGTGTAGACTACATATAACAGTTGAATTTAAAATGGCGTATTTACACAAAACACAAATGAGAATGATGATCTGCCAACGATGAGGATGATGGTAGATGTATCACTTATTTTTTCAACACAGATTTTGTCCCTGAAAAAGTGTGTGCAGATTTTCATTTATAGTACTATGAACTTTGAGGAAAACATTTCCTTAGACTTGCTTTAAAGATGGAAAAAATTACCTACAGAGGATATCATATATTAAAAAACAAACAAAACGAATCCAGACCCACAAAACTTGAATAATATGGTATTTTACATGTTTATCCATCCATCCATCCAGTTTCAAAACCACTTATTTTACATGTCCATAATACCCAAATATTTTTCATTTTAAACAATACAAATTGGTGCAGATTGTACTTACCAACAACCTTATCCTTTATTTAAATAGTCTAGTGGGTACAGGTGTAGATAGATATACATCTAGATATATTCTGGGTAGTACATAGGAGTATATAGTTAAGTTGGCTTTATTGAAGTATTAGGAAAGAAGAAACATATTTGACAAATGTTAAGTTGTATTACAATGCCTGTTTCCTACATTGTTTAACACAGAAAAACCTATCAAAGATTGTAATGCAACATCAAAGTAGTTTTTCTGTTGTTAAACAAACATGGTGTCTCAATGAGTTGTAATACACTTACACACATCCCCATCTAAAGATGGAATAATTTGAAAACATGCATTTAAAAAAACAAACTACCTTCTAACGAAAATAGATTGAAAATACTATACAAATCTCAAGATAGCCCTGCTGTCTGTGCTTGTTATATTTGAGTAAATGGCAAAATCGTTTGCTCTGCTTGAACTTCTAATAGGACACATTTCTTCTTTGGAGATAAATGATAGTAACTTAAGACTGTAGAAATTAAACAAGAATTCAGGTAAGGATGGTTTAGAAATCTTGATGCTTTAATTTTGTTGGTAGTATAGGCAAATAATGAAAACATTAGAGTGATCAGTGTTCGGTGTGGATCAGGTTATCCAGAGAAGACAACACTCCCTAGTTAGGTCAACACAGTACCCATTGTGAGCACAAAGAGAGAACGAGGACAGCAGACAAGCATGCTGAGAAATATTGTTCTCTCCAGAAAGCAGCACACAGCTACTCCTGAGAAACATGGTGACCCTCCTAAATTAGCTCAGGTGCAACCAATTGCCTTCAGAATTCACACAATAAGGTGAATGGAGTCCATCTGTGTGCAATAAAAGTGGTTCACATGATTTCAGATGAAAAACACTCATCTCTGTAAGGTCAGTTGGATAGTGCATTCAAAGCAAAGATACTACCATGAAGACCAATGAGCTTTCAAAACAACTCTGGGATAAAGTTGTGGAAAGGCACAGATCAGGTAGAGAGTATTAAGAAGCAGTGAAATATCATTGGGAGCACAGGCAAACCCATCATTAAAGTAAAGTATACAGCACCACCCAGAATCTGCTTGGAGCAGACTGTCCTCCCACACTGAGCACCCATAAGCAGTAAGAAGCCACCAAGGGGCCAATGATAACTCTGAAAGACCTACAGTGTTACATGGCTGTGATGGGAGACTGTACATGTATCAACAATAGCTCAGGTTCTTCACAAATCTGGTCTGTATGGAAGAATGGCAAGAAGGAAGACATTTCTGAAAAAATGATGTAAAATCCCACTTGGAAATTGCAAAAAGTTATGAGGGTCAGATGAAACAAAAATTGATTATGATTGGGGCAAACCCAACACAGCACACCACCCAGGTAACACCATCCCTACTGTTGAGGCAGCATCATGATATGGGGGTGCTTTGCAGCGGCAGGCACTAGGAAGCTTGTCAGGGTAGAGGGCAACATGGATGGCACTACATACAAGCAATTCTTTAGGAAAACCTGCTTCAGTCTGCAAAAGAGCCAATACTGTGATGGAGTTTCACCTTTAGGCAGGACAATGACCTGCACACAGCCAAAGCAACAATGGAGTGGCTTAAAAGCCTGGACTTAAACCCAATTGAGAACCTGTGCCAAGACTTGAAAACTGGGGTCCACCAACAATCCGCATATGACATGACAAAGCTTTAATTATTTTGCTAAGGAAAATGAGTGAATATTTGGACAATCCTGATGTGGAAACCTGTCTCACCCCAAAACACTCACATCTGCAATTACTGCCAAAGGTGGACTTGGGGTGGCAAATACTTCTTGAAGCAAAGCCTTTGCATTTTAATTGTTGTTTCACATATATTGGTTTCTAGGCTGGAAGTGTTGTGTAGGTTGAGTAAACGACCCATTTTAATCAAAGTTTCAGGTTATAACAAAATGTGAATATGTAGACACACAGTTAATAAGTAAATGGATGCATGCATTGGAATGTACACTCACTCCTTCTGGTAACACAACACAGGCAAGATATAAAATACATTTTGATTTTGTTCTCATGTTCTTTGCCTTGTGCAAGTCAAATATGGTTACAAAGTGAGCCCACAGAAGCAAGTTGGCTGGGACACATCAAAGGGAGTGGTTAAGTATAGTCTGCGCATACTCATTTTGGTTCAAATGCAGTGACTGACTGGACTTGTGCTCCCATTTTAAGGGCACAAGGGGCACAGTATTCCATTTAGTTCTCTTTGGACAGATTAATACTGCACTACCAACTGGGTTTGTACTCTCCCATTTAGTGTACAGCACTGTATGCTTCGAAATGCATCCAAAAAAACAGATCAACTGAAACAGGATAAAATAAGCCATTAAAAAAAGTAAGACCCGAAGTATATTTTCCATATTTCGAAAGCATAGCCCTATAGAATTAACCCTTTCCTATTGTACTTATCAATGTATACATCAGAAATCTGTGATTCCACTTAACAAAAAAATATATATAACTCAATCTTCCCATAATCCTCATTTATTGTAGCCTAGAGAATTCTGCTACACTGTTGCGGCCGATGTCTTTAGGAATTTATTCATCACAAGCAAACCTTACGCTTGTTCATGCTCAGGTGTAATCTCTAAACCACCTGCATATGCTCCACCAGGTCCAAGGGGAAATTTCTGATTAGATTTCAGGAAAGGTTGGAGGGAGGGGTAGAGAGAAATGTCACAACACATACTGGTCATGCATACAAGTGTTTGACCTTTTTTTTTTATTGGAAAATTTCAATGTAAACAAAATGGCATAGCATTATGCAAATTTAAATTTTACAAAGTATAAATGCTGTTATTCCCTCAATTTCTGCAGTAGAAAATTATTTATAGGCTTCAGGGAAATGCTGGCTGATGCACATACTTCATATTATGGATGGTGATAACCACAAACAAAATGATCTGGGAAACAAAAGACAAGTGTCAAAAACTAGCAATGACAGAGTTAAGGTAGTCTAAACATGGTAATTAAGGAGGGGTCTCTACTTATAGATTTTGTCATTTTAGTTCATTCTGGTTATGTGCAGTGCTATTGCTACTGACAAATACAATTAACATAAAATAACAAGTTAGTGGTGTAAAGAGAAAAGATTATCATTTATTGATAACAAAATGCATAATTGTCTTGAGTTCAATCTTAAGAGTTAAGACAAGAGCACTGCACTTAATAAAACCAAATAAAACCAAAAAAAACATGACCTATGTGATTTTAAAATAGTGAACTCTGATTAGTAAAGTGTTTATCATGTAATTGTCTGAAGCGTAAAAATTAGCTATGATCGCTGAATTCTGCGTAGTAAAAAAATTCAGCTCTTATTGGTGTGTATCCATCCCTGCAGTGGTCAGGCTTGTCTGATTTTGGAAGGTGTGTAATTCTTGTCCAAGGTCTCATCCTGCAAAAACATGTGGAGACAACGTTCGTTTTGGGCCAAGGGATGTCCAGCCACTCTGAAAGGCAATGTCATTGTACAGCATTAGCAATGGATAGAATTTTCAATTGCACTCCTGCAGAGACCATCAAAACTAGATACATAATAAAATGAAATAAAACATTTTGAATATTTCTGCAACCTTGCCTGCATTTCTGAAATACAACTGAGAAAAACAAGAACGTATTGTCAGTAATTACACCACACACTGACAATGCTATAATTATAACACAGATTGACAGATCGGGTTCAATGATATCTGGATTCATCCCTTAGAAGAAGCAGCTTGAGAGAAAAATAAATAAATAAATAAAAAAATCAACTTGCAGACAATGGATGTATCTTTCTGAAGAGCTAGTCACTTTGTATGTAACTCTGAATGATTGTCCTTTTTCTAGACACCCTTAGGTTGCTAGGGTGAAGAAATAAGTAAGAACCACACAGAGTATGTGAACTGAATGATTTCTTAGGATTGCTCAGTGGAAGGGAATTCAAATAATTATTGGGAAATTTAAAGGACAAACCCACACCTACAAACTCACTTCAAGAAAACAATACAAAAATGTATTAATAAATTAATGCAAAGGACTACTACTCTTACAAGCGAATGTAATGGTCAATAAGAGAGGGGAAAGAGTGAAGGACTATGCAAGAACACACTAGACAAACCTTAACAGTAAACCATGACCCTAAACCCCTACATTTTGAAATGATTTGCCCCTGAACTCTACTGATGAAGTGACCCAACTTACGATCAACTTCACAGGGGAGGGTCAAAGAGGGGTATTAGTGTAACCATAACCAGGGGCTATCAAACTAATTCCTCCTGTGACTGCAAGAAGATCTCAAAACACACTGGGCATGGAGGAACACAACAGATCACACTGTGAATCCTGCAGCCCTTTGGGCCTCTTAGTTTGAATACGATCTCAGTATGTTCAGTTTCCTCTGCAGTTACACGATAAAAGTACCAAATTAAGGCAAGGTAGAGCAAGACCACAGCATGTGAAATATTCTTATTTCATTTTCCACTCCAGGAAACTGCAAAAGGAACAGTGTAATATAATACCAATACAATTGTTGTTCCGCATATATCTGCTAGTGCACTATACAAATCAACTTTGAATTCACAGTTCAATTACATCTTCTGGATATGAAAAATCAACCCTAAATATGGGGGAGACAAAAGAGGTCAACTTGGTGTGAAAATGCCCATACATTTTCTTTTTTTTTTTTTTCTATGAAACGGTTATTGCAACAGCAAGTTTTGCATTTAATGGTCTATATTTTAATGGTATATTCTCTCAGTTCAAAGACAATTCTGAATACAAACATTACAGCAGTAAATAAGACATCTGTTGGCATTTTGACTTTGTATGCAATATGTACACTATTCTTCCATGAAAACTTCTAAGCCACAATCCAAAATGTGCCATCTCTCATTTGTAATTTTATTATTCTAAATGACCTTGTAAACATATATTGAAAATGACTGGCTCTAAGTGAGACGACAATGTCAAGTTATACCTTTACAAAACATTTAATGATACCTTTAGAAAACAGAAAATGTGTAGACTGTTGTATACGTATCTGTTATTAAGTCTGAACAATTATGTGATCAACAATATCATTTAATTCCCAGTTTCTGTTAAATTACTAACTATATCTACAGTTCTTTCTGCCAATTTACCAAGTTTTATAGATTAAAATTCAAATGGGCAGCTTTGCCACATTTGCACATGAAACAAAGATAATAGCAATGTCTGTAATCACAGCAAATAATTACAATTACAATATAACTTTTATTGTTCATGCAAAAAAGGAACACCACCTTGGATCAAAAAGAAGCTCGGGTGCATACAACATTCTTCAAAGAATGATGTACTGTAATTTCGTCGTAATTTGCATAAATTACATATGTAAAATAAAACAAATTTAAAACTCAGGTAGACTGCACTTGTGCCCCTTTCCTCAATTTTAATCATTCTCCAGGTAATTGCATAAAAAAAAAAAAAATTCTACATGACATGAATGATATATGTGCTTGTTTGTTTGTTAACTACC
Organism: Amia ocellicauda; assembly: GCF_036373705.1. NCBI lineage: Eukaryota > Metazoa > Chordata > Actinopteri > Amiiformes > Amiidae > Amia > Amia ocellicauda. Next base: position 30,067,083 of record NC_089850.1, on the reverse strand, counting down.
CAGATAGAAACTGGGGAAAAAAATCATATTGGTACAGCAGCGAGGTGCCGACAGTCACTGACAAACCTATACACATTAATGCACAACACTTCCACTTTCGGTAAGCTTGTAAAAATTATTAATACAAAAAAGTTATTTATATATTTTTTTTCGCTTTTGTTTTTTGTTTGGAAACCTCTAACCACACATAGTACCCTGTTTTACACCATCATAAATATAGAAACCATCACTACTTGAGCTCACTACTTATTTTCATTGACCTAAAATACTCTTCCTATTAAATATCTGAACTGTTTTTTGCAGCTACCGTTTCATGCTGATGGACATCAAGGAGGTATGTGTATGTGCCATCTCAACTATTTATTCGGGACCTAGTTAAGTGCTATAGAAGGCACAGGAAAGGGTTTATCTAAATTAGCAAAGATGTTTATCATCATCATTTAAATAGTGAACAAAAGAGCAATTGCTTTTAATAGGATTAACATCTTAAGATCATACTATGAATGCACTTATGCAAGGAGTGAGAATCTTCTGTGGTTGATAAAACAAATAGGGCTGGTTTCACAAACCTGTATTTTAATAGTCCCAGACTAATGCCAGTTGAGTTCTGTGAAAGCTGCCAATAGGGCTGGTCTCATTCACCCCACTTAGTATCAGCCTAGAGCTACACAGTCTTGTGATAAGTAGAGTAGTCCAAGTCTAGTGAATCCAGCCCAGGATGTGTTGGCTATGCATTGGAGTTAGGATGATGGAAACCCACAGCAAAACAGATATTTTGACTCACTTGTTTAGAAACTGCTCCAGCAATTGCCTCCTTTCCTCGATAAAAGAGTCATCGAATATTCCGTCATCTCCTCTGAATGGAAGCTGACGGAAAATTGCTTTCCCAGGTAAAGGAGGGACTACAACCTAAAGTGCAGGGAGACAGTGCAGGACGTCAGAGCTCACAGGTGTGGAAAAAAACCCTAGACACTCAAAAGTCAAACCCATTCCCTGCTGGTACCCATAACTGGCAGGGCAGCTGATCTGAGATTAAGCCAAACAAACCAATTTCAGCTCCTTTAGATACTTATAAATAATGTTGAGATCAACAAAGAATTGTTAAATATTCATGTATATTTCCAAAACTTGAACAGATAAAAGGGCATGTCCAAACCTACATTTTTTGAACGACTTAACGTTTAGCCATGCTTATTATGGAACTGGAACAATCTGACTAGCCTTAAGCTCTCATAAATTGTGCAAATGTATAAAATCAAAACCCATCTTCTGATTAAAAATAGGACTCTTTACTCGGATTAAAAAATTGTGTTTTTTGTTGGAGTGGCCATAAGACCATGAAAACACATTTCAGAGAAAATCCCCCAGGAAGTGAAAGTCCTCTATGAGGTAATGCTCAGAGGAATGAAGTGAAAGCAGATGAAACTACTCCTGTGTTTGATTAAGCAGAAGTAGACCAGTGATACAAAAACCATGACTGGTAATTTATCTTCTCTTTTACATAGTTAATGTAAAAGGAGTTTGGACTGGAACATCTGCTTTGATTTTTCCCTGGGGAATTCTGCACGGTTTTAAATAAGAATTCAAAATCAACTGTGATTTCAAATACTGCAAAGAATCTCTTCACAAAAAGACTAGTTTTTATAAAAAAATGTTGTCCCTCAACTAAACACTAATCACACTAGAAAGCAGAAAACAGGAAAGCGCTGAGGTACAGTACAGAAACCATGCAACTAGCAAGCAAGCAAGCAGTAAAATCAGGATATTGCATTGTTGTTTTCCTTAAAATTATCTAGACCCTGAACTGATATATGTACCCACGTGTGGTTGTATGCGTGTGTGTGTGTGTGTGTGTGTGTCAATCCAATTACCTGGATGAACTCACCTTACTTTCTCTTTCCAGCTCATTTCTCAGCCATTCAAAGTCACTGTATCTTCTTCTCACCTTGGATTCCTTCAACTTGAAAATGGGAAGATTGGTCTGCACAAAGCAAAAGAAAGCAAGCCTTAGAGAAGGATACCACTAAAAAATACATTTAAAAAAATAAATCTGAATTAAGTTTTCTATAGCTGTGAAGACCAAATCTTTGTGGGACACATCTTTCAAGGGGGACAAACAAGGACATTCTTCTACTTTGTACACTTCATTCCAATTCAAACAAGACAAGCAAAAGCATGTGTGGATGGACCAGCTCACAAAAGAAAGAATGCAAGTGAACGGAGGTGGAAGCGTGCACACCCTCCGTCAGGCCTTTGCTAACGGCAAGTCTGACCAGGTAATTCATAGTTACCAAGGACACATTATTGTTATTATTAAACTATTCAAAATTGTCAAAAAAAGGAAAAAAAAAAAGTTAATAAACTGGGTCTGTTGATAAGCTCCCTGCAATTTGGTATGCCTAAAAGCATGCACAGTGTGGATAGATAGGGCATGGCCAGACACAGCTCGTGGTCTTATGAAGGTTGTGGAAAAGCAACAACAACAACAACAACAACAACAACAACAACAAAAAAGAATAAAAATAAAAAATTGCTGTAAACAAAATCATGAAGATTGTCTAGCATCAGAAAAGCCTGTATGACTTTGTATTTAAGTGGTTTTACAAGGGCCATACTGGTTCATACTTATGTCTAACATAATAAGTCAGTATACCGCCCTTGAAATGGTTTCCTTGGCAGCCACGTTTCTTTTCGTTGTAAAGAACATTGTGCATTGCTCTTAGCCAAACTCAATTTAAAATGCATTTTATAGGTACAGCACATGAATTCTTTTTGGGGATTCATAATTGAAATACAATTTCACCGAAAAACCAATTATCTTAAAGTTAGGTCCATACAAAAATAATACATAATGAAAAAAATATATATGTATTTTTTTTCCCTCGATTCAGCAGCATTCTTATTAAGGAGAGTTTGAAGTTGTTCTCCCCCAGAGAGGAAAGATTAGAATCCTGAGGGAGCTAAGCTTTGGATTACTCTTTTGATTTAATCTATTAGCTTTTTACCTGAGCTTGCCCTCCCTGGCTTTAAATATCCTCCTGTCTTTGTGAGACTACAAAGGTGCTAATAAACAGGTACAACACTGATCTTTTTTTTTTCATTCAGGTGAGACTCTCCATGTTTAATTCCCTCCTCTCCAGTTACCGGAGAAGAGGCTTAGCGCTCTCTCATTGTCAGGCGTGTTAAGATCAGGTTTGTGAATGGCTTTCCCTCAGAGTTCTGTTACCTCTCAGCACGGAAGTCTATAAAGTTAATCCTCGAAACAACATATCATCGTTATAGGTAATACACTGCTTAAGAGGCACTAATCCACTTCAGTGTGTGCAGAAATTCCCTCTCACAATCTTGTGACACTAACCCAGCAACTGCACTGTAAGGAAATGTGTGGGGCAGGGGTCTCTCTGTATAAGTAAGTATAATTATATATATATATATATATATATATATATATATATATATATATATATATATATATATATATATATATATAATAAAATAATACTAATCAAACCGATAAAATCAGAAAAAGTGGTTTACTTGAGTCTTGTCCACAAGTCAACCCAAATAAAACCGTGAATTCCAGGGTTATGACCTAGCAGTAGCTTAAGGCATTCGGTAATACAACCTATTGATGCTTCTGCACCCAGTCATATGATCTCAAACAGTAAAATCGTGAAGCCTCAGTTAAAGTATAATATTGTGGACACAGGAATATGTGGGTGGTGATGACACCAAATAAGTGTCTGAAAGGGTTTTGTAAATAACTGTACAAAATCCCTAACCTTATGGGGTTGGATTTTCTTTTTTTATTAAATAAAAGGGTCTCAAACGATAATATTTCTAATGTTAGCCATACTTCCGCAAGCCCCTGTCTAAGACAGGGTGACAGCTGGGATGACCAAAACCTCAATTCCAGGACCAGCCCTACCAAACTCCTCCATGAAGGAATGGTGCCATGTAATAATGGCATCTAATGGCAAATTAATAGGGATCCCTAGTCTGTATGTGAAAACAATCCACTGATTGTATACGAAAGCGAGAGGAAAAAAAAAAAAGTCAATTTACAAGGGAGAGCAATGCATCAATCTGAAACCCCCGTTTTTTTATTTTTTTATTATTAAATCCATCTTTTTTCCGATGTGATGAGAAAAGTTTGCATTAAAATGGCAGCAGGATGTCCTGACATGCTCTGGTCACAAAGCTATGGTCCTATAAAAGGCACTAGGCCCTGAAGAGTGAAGAAAGTAAGCTTGCCATACTTGCACTTAATGACACCACAGGACACGTTCTTCAGTGGCTCGAAACACTAAACACAAGAATTGTACTGAAATAGCTCAAGGTCTCATACACAGTACATTTTTTTCTACCACTTCCGACTAAGTTTCCACTGTGATTTACTTAAATAATAAATCAATAAAGGTAGCTTGAATAATGACTCGCTAAAATCCATCCTGTTTAGATCTGCATTAATTAGCACTGGAGATTTGAACAACTAGGCCTATTTGGGTAAATCATAGTGCATTTCTTACTTTTCACAGGTATAGGAAAAATTGTAATTATAATTTGAAAAGGTGAGAGATGTGATTCAAGTGTTGTACTTGTTTTTGAAAATATAAAGTTCTGTACAAACTCCATTATCATCATTTTACAGTTCCTAATAATATACAAATCCTCAAGGGCTAAGGAGAAGGTCTTCTTCATGACTGCTGCAGACGAGGACTTAAGAAAAAAAATCATTACACATTCTGAAAAGCCTCATAAGTGACTGTGAAAAGCAAGGCACATCTTGATTGTTTCAAGCTTGTTCTTCAAAAGGGTAGTGCAACCTACACTTGCACCCACATTTCCACAAATCCAAAGCTCTGTGGAGATGCATCAGAAGAGAAGAATGATTCACCTTTTCAGATGAATATCTGCAAGAGATCTTCCACTAGCCTTTTCCTTTGGCATTTAGCCTTTTTATTTGTATGCTTCCTTCTTCAAAAACAAACATAAATAGTACCTGTACACCCTACTCTTAAGAAACACAAACTCCGAGACTACACTGTAAACTCAAACCCAACAGGCTTCCACTCCTTGATAACAGATCTTCATGTAGCATTTACTCTGAGTTGGCCCTGTGAGTGCAAACACTCTGCATTAGACACTGCAATGATGCAATGGTGAAAACATGCGAATATGTACATTATTTTGCCCATCACATATATATATATATATATATATATATATATATATATATATACACATACATACACACATATATATACATATATATATATATATATATATATATAAAAAGTACTGTGCTTGCCTCCAATAAATATTACAAGACTGACATGCTTCAGGTTTAAAATGCATACCATACATACAATATTCCTTTTTGAAAGGCTGTCTAATATGAAGTCACAAATGAGATTGTTTGTTTCATTCTTGTAAAGAATTTATATATACATCTATAGATATAGAGATTATATATATATATATATACACTCACCTAAAAGATTATTAGGAACACCATACTAATACTGTGTTTGACCCCCTTTCGCCTTCAGAACTGCCTTAATTCTACGTGGCATTGATTCAACAAGGTGCTGAAAGCATTCTTTAGAAATGTTGGCCCATATTGATAGGATAGCATCTTGCAGTTGATGGAGATTTGTGGGATGCACATCCAGGGCACGAAGCTCCCGTTCCACCACATCCCAAAGATGCTCTATTGGGTTGAGATCTGGTGACTGTGGGGGCCAGTTTAGTACAGTGAACTCATTGTCATGTTCAAGAAACCAATTTGAAATGATTCGACCTTTGTGACATGGTGCATTATCCTGCTGGAAGTAGCCATCAGAGGATGGGTACATGGTGGTCATAAAGGGATGGACATGGTCAGAAACAATGCTCAGGTAGGCCGTGGCATTTAAACGATGCCCAATTGGCACTAAGGGGCCTAAAGTGTGCCAAGAAAACATCCCCCACACCATTACACCACCACCACCAGCCTGCACAGTGGTAACAAGGCATGATGGATCCATATGTTCTCATTCTGTTTACGCCAAATTCTGACTCTACCATCTGAATGTCTCAACAGAAATCGAGACTCATCAGACCAGGCAACATTTTTCCAGTCTTCAACTGTCCATTTTTGGTGAGCTTGTGCAAATTGTAGCCTCTTTTTCCTATTTGTAGTGGAGATGAGTGGTACCCGGTGGGGTCTTCTGCTGTTGTAGCCCATCCGCCTCAAGGTTGTACGTGTTGTGGCTTCACAAATGCTTTGCTGCATACCTCGGTTGTAACGAGTGGTTATTTCAGTCAAAGTTGCTCTTCTATCAGCTTGAATCAGTCGGCCCATTCTCCTCTGACCTCTAGCATCAACAAGGCATTTTCGCCCACAGGACTGCCGCATACTGGATGTTTTTCCCTTTTCACACCATTCTTTGTAAACCCTAGAAATGGTTGTGCGTGAAAATCCCAGTAACTGAGCAGATTGTGAAATACTCAGACCGGCCCGTCTGGCACCAACAACCATGCCACGCTCAAAATTGCTTAAATCACCTTTCTCTCCCATTCAGACATTCAGTTTGGAGTTCAGGAGATTGTCTTGACCAGGACCACACCCCTAAATGCATTGAAGCAACTGCCATGTGATTGGTTGGTTAGATAATTGCATTAATGAGAAATTGAACAGGTGTTCCTAATAATCCTTTAGGTGAGTGTATATATATATATATATATATATATATATATATATATTATATAAAAAGCAAAGCATGATAAAGGCATGTTGCCATTTCAAATAGAGATTTGATTCCAAAATGTACAGCAAGAACTCCACATTCATGGCTTTCATTCTATGGACTAAGTTTAAATGAGCCTGTTTCTTACGAAAGTGAAAATTATAGATTTGGTAAATCCCTTTCAAATGAAACTACAATCTTTTTGAGAATGGGGGGGGGGGGGTTGCAGAGCGGCATCCTGATACAACTGGAGGGGAACTTTATGGAAACAAGGTCAGCCAATGACAAACAAAGCACCATGTACAAACTATTGTAATTATGAACTGCTTAACTGTATGTTGATAACGCTGCACCCTTCTTAGGAAAGGAAAAAGGAAAAAAAAAAGGTAGTGTGGTTTCTGAAAACAAGAGGCAGTAGACTCCCAAAGCTGCTCTTAATGTAAGGCCACCAAATCCTACATTTGGACATCCTTTAGGAAAGCAGACAGCTGAAAACATCCTATATTGGCCACATTCAATGTTTTCTGCCATCTAACCTGTGGTGTTTAACTGAACCAAAAAACAAAAAATATAGTTTGAACACGTAGTAGTCACTATAGATTTTTTGGTTTTGTTTCTTGGAGAGAGAAAAAAAAGAAAATCAAGAAAATGCTCAGGGAAGCAAGGTAGACATCAGTGTGGTTAAAAATAATATATGCATTACCTAGTTGTACAACTAATAACCTTTTTGCTTCTTTTATTTAAAATAAAAAAAACACGTTAGAAGGCGGAGTAAAACCTCTTTTGTTGCTCGAGTAGTACTGTAGAAGGCTTCAAAATGGATTCACTCTTGATTTTCTTTTATGAGGGGGGGAAAAGTAAAAGGAAGCACCCTCAGAATGTGTACTGCTTGAGCTTCTGGGTAGCTGGTTGAGATTTCAGAGGGTGTAGTGAGTCACTTTCACTTCTCCATTACCTCACTACCTCAAGTGAAACATGACAAATTTGTTCCCTCTATGAGAAGTACCTTAGCATCACAAGTACACCCTTTTCAGTTTCAGTCCCAGTCAAATAGTACTGAACTGGGATTCTGGACAAGAGAAAGCATTAGATATTTATAGTTTTCTTTACTGTAAAAAGAGCATTACAAGACTATTGTAGATTGTAGGCTGCTGTGGTTCGGTACATTCAGAGTGATGTGTGACAAACAGTTTGCTTTCTTAGGAAACGAACATTTAGCAGCCTCCCTGAAATGGTGCTCACAGACTTGTTTGCTTTGTGCCGACAGCTCTTTGTGTAAACTTTTCAATAAAATAAAACATACATCAAAGCAAGTCTTCCTTCTGTATTATAAAGTCAAAACAATGCAGTGAAACAGTGAAAACAGTGAAAATACTCATCCACCTACCAATGGTAAATTAAATGTGGGATTCTCTCTCTGCAAGTCTTTTGCGTTAATCTAATCATAGGTTAACTGCCTGAACTTCAGAACAGCTCAGCTACATGCTTTTCAAACTGTAATGCAAGGAAAGTTCACTTGAATGTATGGGTACGTGCAAGTAGCAATTGGCAATACCAAAAAAAAATACATATATATGACTGTGCCATGTATAAACTGGCATGAACATTTGACTATACTTTCAAGTTAGATATCATTTTAAAAACTGCCTGATGGTAAAAGCAAACACACAAGGCAGGCTTATACAGGCAGTGTGCTTACCCTAAATAAATAAAGCCAAGCACACTTTATTATCCAGCAAAGAGAGTTGGTGTTAAGTGCAGAAGTAATGTAAACCACAAGCAAATTGATAGACTGTTACAAAGTAAACAATCAAAGCCCACTCCACTCCAAAGAATTACAGTTGCTGTTAAAGCATTTCCTACCTCATTCTACACAGATTACTTGAAGGAACAAATTGTTCGCCATTTTATATTATGTTGCCAGACAGCAGACAGGCCTTCCTTAGAGGGATGTCGACCCCAGAGATCTATTTTATCCTCTATCATCTCAGTTTTTGTTTTTCTCCTCCGTGTCTAATGGTTTATTTTTACATTTTGTTGTAAATTACTATTTTTGATAGTTCATTTATTCTGTGAAGCACTTTGTCTCAACCTTGCAAAGGGTGGTGCTATAACAAATTGAATCAATTTAAAATTGACTTTGGCTACAAACAATTCCTCTTGTTTTTTTCACCAATAAATCAGTTTAAAACAAGCAACACCTCATATGCTTGTCTCAAATGCAGATACGTGATCTATTCCTTGCAAGTTGTTAGCATAAAATTTAATAAAAATAAAAACAGTACCAGACAACAAATATAGGCTTCAACGCTTTGCAACAAGGTTTTGAAAAACTTTCATTTTTCTGAAAAATGTCATTAATTAGTTCTCTTGTGTTCTAAAAACAATGCTAGCATCTAGCTTTACACAAGAAGGAAGATCTAGCCTTTTATAAATGTACAGGAAATTATATTTATTTATAATAATCATAATAAACGGCAGCTGAAAAAATGCCTGCATATATAAAAAAAAATAGCAGTTATTGATACTTCATCAAGGAGAAACACCACAATAAGCAGGCTGCCGATATGATATGATCACATAGCCATAGCTGACATTAACACCACTCTGCCTGTGACGATGCAATGATATTTAATAAAGACTGAAGGAGAGAGACCAGGCCAGCCTCGGTTCTGTCTATAGGACGAAAACACAGCCATTGTCCAAACATCTACTTAGTTCGCTTCTTCAAAATCTAGCCCCTACTGATCTGTTAAAAGCTCCCACATGGCTTACATAGGGGTTTGAAGCTGGCATTCAAATGTATGCATGTGTTAAAAACAATACCATCACTCATTAGAAAGCAGAAAGGTTGCACCACTTATCTGTGAACAGTTCAAGGCCGGCTATGCATTAGCTTTTAGCAGGATGGATCAAGTCAAGTTAAAGAGTCCCCTCTAAATACAAGTATGAAATGAAAAAAAATGGAAGGCAGGCAAAGCACAATGCCATCTCATCGCATCATATTCCAAAGAAAAGAACAATGAAGAACGTCTCTGCCTCTCAGCGCACTCTCCCCAGCCTAACACAGTTCGATTCTGCAGCAGAAAGCTGCTTTGTTACCATAGTATCAACTTCTACTTTTAATACTGTCATTTCAAGTAGGATATGGTAGCCTTGATACAATATGCTCCACATTTCCATTAAAATAGTTGTCTGAAAGGATGCTGTATAGTTTGGATTACACTTGACTGTGGTTGACAGGCCGCCCATTTCTATTAATGAACAGAGGTCATAACAAAACAACAAGAAAGCTGTGACAGAGAAACAGATTTTTCTTTTTAGTTTTTGCTAGGTTTTCCATTTTCTCCTCAAGTAAGATTTCTAAACTTGGTATCCATTTGAAACATTTTGCTAATAAGCTTATGAAAGTGTGCTCTTAAATGAGGCTGTACATATTTGGACAGAAATTGTGTTCTTAATATAATCCATATTTCTTTTTTTTTTTAATTTATAACAGCACTTCATAGCATGTTTACAGGAAAATAATGCACTTTTTTTTACCAGGTAAATATACGCATAATGTAAATAATTTTTTATATTGAAAAAATAAATTGACAGCTCATTCAGGATATTTTTCATCTGTTAACTTTCAAGAACGTAATGACTGAAAATATAACAACGATGATTTTACGTTACACAAAATGGTAAAATAAGAAATGGAGATTAAAAATATCTCAGATAAGTGTTTGTCGGTTTTTTTAAATATCGCAAAGCTGGGTTGTTCTTGATTTTAAACAATGTAATTTGCTTTTTGAATATATCTGGGGGAACACCCTTACATTTAATTATATAATATTTGTGTACTTTAATACTTTAGTGTTTTGCTACTTGAATGAGAGAGGAAAAAACAAAGTCCCCCATTACAATTCCAGTGTCATGTGAAATACAGGAACTCCAGCTCTCACAAAGGGTGTGAAGGAGAAAGGTACGTACACATTAATCTGAGCCAACACAGATAAGTTACTAAGCAATCCAATTCACTGCTCAGCAAAGGAACACCTTCTACAACTGGAGTTATCGTTGAGCTTTAAGTACTCGTCACTTCAATAGTAACCTAGCTATGTGCCAACAATTGTAGCCCAGTGAAAGCAAACATGTCAGTTAGTGTTCCTTGAGACACTACTTGCAAAATGTGTAAGTTTCACAAATCTGAGGTTTTGACATCTGACCAAACAGTCACTCATGTTACTGGTCCCCTTGGAAGTATAGTCTGTCAGTACATGGGATATGATATTTACATACGTCTAAACACATTTGCTTAAGTGCATCATTTCGTACCTCAGGTCACAGATCGAGGCACCTCAACGCACGGCGAAGCCCATCCTTCAGTGTGGCCTTGCGATTACTCAAACTTTCTTTGGGGGCAGATATTTGCAATATGATTAACCATACACACTATGGTTGTGAGCTTGCCATGAAGTAATTAAATGTGGATCTGAAGAACTCTAAAAGCCAGCTATGAAACCATAGCTCTGCAGCCTTCAAAGCCTTTGCAAAAAGGTAATGTCTCTTTGCTGTGCTGTGACTGTAAACAGCTGCGAGTTCAGGGGGGAGGATTCTTTTTGTGCTCTGATGGAGGGGGGAAGGAAATCTCTCCCCCTTGTTCATTATTCTCTCTGCTGAATGGGAGGATTAAAGTAGCTGTTTTAGTCCAGCAGTCTAGAGTTTAAGTTATAAAAAAAAAAAAAAAAAATTAGTAAGACTATCAAGTTTGGCTGAGACAGACTTCTGTAACTAGTTTCAGCACACACAAAAAAAGCAAAGCTTCTTCCTTTATATTTTGCTTTGAAATTACCCAAAAATTTTTATTAAAAAAAAATAGAGGATATATGTTAAATACAAAGTTACATTCCAGGAAAATGACGGGAAAGTTAGGTTACTTGTGGGAGATGCTCCCTTTCTGTAGTCATATGTAAAGCAGGGTCGCAGGAGGTTTCATTCTACACAATAATGCTGATTACACGCATATGCTAATTATTACACACAAATCAGTACAGTAGTTTTATATTTAACCTAATCATTGCCAGAGCTCTCAGACAAGTTCTTTAAAGAGGAAAGCAATTTACCTTCTGGAGGTAAAGACATGGTAATACTGGAAAGTCATTTTTCACCTAAAGATGATCTAATAATGGACACACAGGACTAAACAAATAAAGAACAGTGTGACGGTTATCAAATCAAATCTTAGTTTATACACAGATTTCTATAGTTGCTTAGTCTATATTGGGAAACCTTATGTAGATCTCCGTTATAACTAGCACTGGATTCTGATGGTTAAAACATTTTATTTTTCCTTTTCTTTAAGTAGGATTTTGAAATATGACTATTTGGTCAAAATTCTGAAACTAATATTCTCATAAAATTCAAAAACAAATACCACATTTTGATCTGAAAAGAGCATCTAAAGTAGCACTACTACTTTCCTACAGAACCTATCCAAACCTCTTGAATAATTTTGATATGGGCACATTAATACGACAATGCTACATACCTGCTCCCAGGAATGAGTCACTGAAAATTGCATTTGCGGACTGGATTACACTGAAGCAAGTAATGTACAGGCAGGTCATAACAGTTTAATGGATGCACTACATAGCAGTTGACGAATCCCACAATGGAAAGTACTGTAAATGGTCTTTATGATACCATTTTACACTAATGTTAGCAGGAACATGGAAGACCATTTTATGGATTTCGAGTTATATAATATCAATTTTATTTTGCCATCAAGCACACAAATACAATTATGCCAAAGCATAAGGAATCTGCAAAAAAGATTGCCATTTTTTAAATTTAATGAGACAAAATATACAAATTATGAACAGATACATTCTATGGATTAAAATGAGGTTCTTTATTAAAATAAGTATTTGTTCATATATTAGTGTTGTTTATCACTTTTTTTTTTTAATTACTTATGTAACCATGGTGATTTCTGAAAGCAGGTAGCTTACTGTTAAGTTGACAGTAATTGTAGCTCTGCTCGGATGTAGCCCAATATGTAGCAATTTCCTCCTGAACATCAAGACAAATGTGGGTGCCAGAAAAAGAACACTAACTTTAATGTGTGAATGTAACTCTTCACTAATGATTTAATTGCATAAAACACCAGCATGAATGATGAAATGGACACTCTATAAAGTTGAAAGTTCACAGTTGTACAAGACATTTACATAATGTCCTAGCTGATACTTTAATGCATGAACATTTTAAAAAATATGTATGCGTGTGTATATTTATTTTTAAATGCTTTTTTTTTTTTTTTTCTCAAAATACTAAAAGTAATAAAGAAAAAAAGATCATAATATGACTGATGTAACTGACTGTTTCCAAAATATAAAAAAAAGGAATGTAAAGGACCTTTAGACAAACATCTTTTCACTCACACATTTCCATAGTGACACAATTGTGCACCACATACAAAAAAAGCATTACTCCAAGTCATTGACCGTAATAGTACTGTAAATTCCATTTCTATTGAAATTACTTCTTTGGGAATGTGCCAAATTACAGATGACAACAAAGGTGGAAACACTGGAAGAAAAATTAATGATGGCTAAGAATCTGGCCAGTATTGCTGGAAAATCTCTAATAAACAAATAAATATTGCCTGTTGAATATCACAGCCACGCATCGCAGGACACATTCACATAGTTTTATATTTAAAGTCACAATATCAAGTCTGGTGATCCTTGGAAATAACACTGCAATTGGCCTTGTACAGGTACGTTTACAAATCAGAGACTTACAGTCCGAACAATCGGTGCAGTTAACACATTCCCCTGTATTTGACATATGGGTTTAATGCGAGTTTCAAAAAAATCTGTAAACAGAAAAATGACTTTGCATTCTTTATAACGTGGGTTGATATTGTTTACACAGTGATACGTCAAAGCAAAAGGGTAAGTCAGGGACAATAGTTCATAAACATAATTACGTGAAAGTGGTAGGCATGTTCGGTCACAGAACTGTAAGTATCTCTTCACAGTAACTTGATCTGGGACTCTTTGTGGGCCCATGAATAGGATTAGACAGCCCGACTCGAAAAGAAAATCCAGTAATGTATCTGACAAAAGGTCACGTCAATTAAAATATATAATTTTAAAGAGAATACGGTAATTTATACCTAATGTGTGGCCACACTCAAAACTTGGCACGATGTACTTAAGAACAATATGAATGGACACAGGGTGTGTTAACAAAACATTTATAGAGAGCTTTTTCTTTTTACAAGATCTCTGTGGCAAGTAAATAATATTCTACTGTTCACTCATAAACAAACATGGGAAGTATATGGATTTTGTACCGAGATCTGTTCACACCAGATGGTGTACTCGTACAACCCTGACCAAACCGAACACCCCATAATTCTCATTGTATCTTTAGGGCATTCACCTTTGAATGTAAAGCCAAAAAAACCAAAAAAAAACATAGGTTGTTCAATTCATCAATGTTTACAACAGGTTTGGCATCATATATATTGCAAGAAGGTGTTTGGGACAGGCGTACAGTAATGGACTGTACCACAGGTTATGTAAAGGTCATGTTACGTAAAGATGTTCAAGAACGTCACTAGATAGATTTCATGGCTAACTCAGGAAGAGAATGCAGCCAGTAAATATTCTTTGTGCAGTGAACTGCCCCCTTCTATGATTACAGCAGTCTCCAAGGGCAGGCCTACATCCTTTAAAATAAACAATGTGAGCAGTGGTCATTTATTCATTTTGGCTGTTGTCCCAGTATTTATTTTAAGGCAGTGTGGGATTACCTCTGCCATCAACATTATAAAATTCAGTAAATTAAGAAATCCCACTTTAAGTACAAATGGATTGTGTAAGAATTGAGAGTTTAAACAGCCTATTCCAGTAATGTTTCTTGGGATAAAACATTGGTTCATACATACCTTGTGAAAATCATACATAAGCAGAAAAAGCAAACAAAACAAAATCCAAAGAAAAAAGAAAAGAAAACATTCCTACGCATTGAGGAGCACTGAGCATTTAAAAACGTTGTGTATTTTGGCCGCTAGTCTGAATCCATTCAATGCCCAGTAGATTGAAAGCTGCAAGCTCTTCTACAAATTGTACTATGAAGCAGAAAACAAATACATTTTAGCTCCACATGCTTAGATACAAATATATTAAGCATAATGTAAAATGCTGGAAATAGGCAACCTTGGTTTCATCCAAAGTGACTTACATCTGCCGAATGAATACATAAAAATATGCATGTAGTAGCTTTAACAGATTTAAAAGATTTGTCTGTTTGTAAACTTGAAACTGGGCTAAGCAATTGGAAGCTTATTGATTTCATAAGCCCATATCATTACCAATTACAAAGCTAGATGCCTTCTGCTCACTATGCATGATGGGTCAAAGTAAAGCCTGAAACTGACACTAAGGCATCATATTTTTAGTTCTCTTCACAATGTCCATCATGAGCATGTGTGGATGCAAAGAACGAGTTAGGCAGCAAACTGCAACTGTGTAACTTGCAAGGTTTAAAAAAATATTAATTATATTCCAAACCAACAAATTACTTAAAAAAAGATTAACGAACACATCAGGATTTAATTATTTCTCTCTCACACTTGGTGTACTAAAATGAGGCTGACAAATGAAGATTGTTGCACTAGTCATCACCAGCATAAAATAGTTTTACTCAGGCTTTACGACCATGTATTTAAAGGAATGTGTGATTTTAAAATACTTTTATACATTTCACATTTCCTTATCATTATCTACAGTGAAACCAGCTTTACACTGCATTCCATGCGACTTAAAGAAATGCACATTATAACTTAAAAACGTACTTGAACCTTGGCCTGTACATGATAGTGTAAGTACTGCTGAGGGTAGATACTTTAGTTCTCCAAATCAATTTACACAATAGGAAGGAAATGTGGATGCAATGAGCGGAAGAGGGATTTCAGCTCTGGTAAGGACATCCCGTGAAAACATCCTGACTTCCACTATCATTCAGATTGGTATATAAAGAATGAAAATGAATATTTTCCAAAACTATGGATAAAGAAAAAGAAGTATTGCAACTGAAAGCTCGCCTAGCTCTCTGCCTGAACTGTGTCCTGGTTACATCACACCCAGGAAGCAGACCAGAGCATAAACCCCTGAAACCAAGGGTGGGGTTAATGCTCTGCTTCCTATGTGTGATGCTGTAGGACACAATCATTCCTAGAGCACAAAACTTCCCAGGTTGTTAAAGTACGTTTTTGTTGACTCTGTAAAATTGTGCTTTAGTTTTATAATTAATGAACTCATTGTACGTTTGTTTTCAAATGAGACTGACAGCAGTTACCCTTGAACTTATATATACACATACACACAGTCAAAGTCAGGAGGGTTCTGTGACTTACTGTTTTAATATTTGGTTCTTGTGCTCATTTCAATGCAAGCATTTACTTAAAAGATTTTCACATAAGTATTAGTAGTACAAGATCATTGTTTTTTTCTAACAAAAGGTTTTGCACAACTTAGACCAGAGCAATGACCCCACTGTCAGTTATTTTCTTTCATTCTGGTTTAAACAAAAATAGACAGTAGTTTCACTGTTTGATATGTTGAGACAACACATTGATGTATCATTGGTGGAATAATCAAGGATAACTGTGAACATTTGGCCCAATTTTGTATTTTGTTACCATGTTAATATTATCTGGCAATGGGTGGTCTTAGTATTTCAATGCCAGGGAGAGATGGATCATGTCAAGACGTTAAAGGTTGTGTGCTATCTGCTTTAGCCACATTGGAATGAAATGGGTGTGGCTAAAATAATACCCAACACACACACACAGGCTAAAATATAGATGAATATGAATACATTTTAAAGCTTTTTGTAGCCATTTAAATGGGGTGTCCTGTAGCAATACTTTGGATAATTAGAATGCAGATCTAGATTTTCTAAATGTTATTTCACTTTATTATACTTGTATCGCTGAAGAATACTTTAATTATATAACTTGTACAGCTTTATTATTTCTGATACTAATTAGCATTCCTTCAGTTGCGCCATGTTTATTTGACATTTAGTAACCCACGACCATTCCACGTTGCCAGATCAAATTATACTCCCTCTGTCCCAAGAAACACCCCGAAAACAACACAAAAAAACTAACATTAACTAAAATATGTTCATAACCTATAATTATAAGTTAACCTGTTTCGTGGTATCTGCACTTTATTTAGGCTATGCTTGCAACTGCCTTTCCCTCCAGTTCCCACAGTGTGCCCACACAAGGCCAGCTCCCCTGCCCCCGGTCCTGCTCACCTTCAGCCGGATCTCATAGGTGGTAAACCGGCCTCTGCCCACACCGACCGTCTGTGGGTTACTCACGTCGATCTCTAGGAAATTGCTGGGAGGTCCATAGGCATCGTTCAGGTTCTGCGGCTTGGACAACAACCTCCTGGTATCGGCTATGGCCTCAGCCATGGCTTACTTTTCTCCCTCTAACCTCTTCTTGAAGTCTCCTTTTTCTATTTCCGATCAGCTGAGGAGCAGCTGACTGGCAGATCCAGACAACAACCCAGAGTCCTTTGCCGCAAAGGGCTGATGGGAAATGTAGTTCTAGGCTATATAGCGTTATATCCCATATATTTAAACTAAAAAGTGTGGTATAGGCCTATCATATGTATGTATTTATTATGTGTTAGTTTCCAATGTGACATTAAGCAGCTCATACCAAATATATATATATTTTAAAAAGGATTTTCATGACTAAACTAAGGCACTTGGTATTTATGTTAACACTGTGCGCCTGTATGTAGTGTTCATTTCCCAGCCCAGGCAGGCCCGAGTGTTTTAATAAAGTTTGGTCATTTGAAAGGAAGATGGCTGCGCCCATGTTGCCCTTGGCTACCGTGAGATGTTTAAAGCGAATTGTGAATAAAGAAAACATTTTACTGCAAAATAAACTGTTCCGCACATCCAGGAGCACGACACGGGGTGAGCGCTGCAGTGTTTTTCCATAGCAAGAAACACATGAACGGAGCAAGCATGTGAATGAGCTGAAATGTAGGCTACAGACAGCACTTCTCTGACAGTGTTTTGAATGGCTGTTACGATTGCAAAGCTGAGGTTTTCTAGCCCATGCTACAGTATTTGTAGGGGTAAACTATGAGACTGTTGTCATCGTAGTTGTTAATCGCCGGTTTTTAAAACAAGTGATATAACGCACTAGCAGGCACATGATACGAGTTGTTTCTCTGATAGTGACTGGCACTCGTAGGCAGAACAACCTCACAACTCCCTGTCGTGTAAAATACCATCAGCCTTACAGTATAAACCTAGACCTGGACTAAATCAAAACTTTGAAATGCAAATCACAAACTGTCGCCTTTGTCTATGTTGCAATTATACCTGATAATGATGATTTAGTGCTTAGATCATACTAACCAAGATCTTTTGATTACAGCTTACTGTGCAATTAGTATATTTTATTTTAGATCTCAATATTATCTAATTTTTAACCTCATAATTCGCCTAGTTTATGAATATAGCTAATTTTTAACTGAAGATAATGTAATAAAGTATCTCAAACAGTGTTTTAATTGTATAATGTAATAGTTGTACATAGACTGTGTTCATCACTATGATCAGAAACACATATTTACATTAAAATAAGGTGCTTAAAACAGCGAGAGCCCATATTTTAAAGTGAAGTTCTATCTATTTCTAAAACATAACATGTCTGTGTGTGTGTGTGTGTGTTACTCTTTCTGTTGTGTTTTATCCCCCCTCATATAGACTATACAGTACATGCAGCAAAACCAGCAGCTCTTCAGGTTGTTGAAAGCCAGGCAGCCTTTAGTGCTTCCAGCTTCAGTGGCCCGTTGGAGCAATATGACAGTCTTATCAGAGCGGGAGTGCTGAGAGCAGATGAGCAACAAAGATCTGTGCTTCTTCAGCTAGACTGCTTTCAAAAGCACCTGAAGGGATACAGCAACACTCCCCCAAGTTTTATGTCAAAGGTGAGGATGATGGTGGCAAACATGGTGGAAAGTCAAAAGGTTCTAATCCAGTTTAAAGTCATACTATACAGATGTATGTTGTCCATTTCTATACGTTACCAAGTCAGTTATTTTGCCATAAGCTCTTCTGTATGACTGATGTCTGTTTCATAGGTCATGTCCCAAGAGAAAGTGATATCTCTAGCACTCTAGGAGGAAAAAGGACTTGCATTTAAAGGGCAACAGAAAACCATAAAGACCAAAGCTGTGATATTTATTTTGCAAAGACATAACTGCCTGTCTGTACAGAAGTATTCAAAAGACTACGTTTATTGTTATTTTGTATCCATAAAACATGAGTTTGAAGTATTAGTCCTGATTTATATCTTCCACCACTCAAAATATAAGCAAAAATAAAATATAAAGCCTGGGAGCTTCTTGCGTTTTGAGAACCTATTGATAGAGGTTGAGATTTTTTGTCCCAATTTCCCACTGGACTCCCAAGATGAACTCTCTTCAGCTGCAGTCTTATTTTTTAGTTTTTTTTCCAAGCTGTACCAGCAACATTGAGAACTTGTTTGTCTGCTGTGTACTCATGTAGTGCTGCAATCATTGCTGCTTGATGTGTAATTGCATTGCCTGATAATTAAGACTACACTGACTCTGCTTTTAAAACGTCTGGAGAGGAGACAAGGGCTTGCATGGGAATAGAAACAGATATTCGTTTCACTAGTAATGGGCATTATTCAAAATTCTGTAGAGTGAGGATTAGAGGAGGCATGAACTGGGCAATTATGTTGCATATTAAGAATGTCATAGCAAGGTTGCACAGTTTGAAAGAATGTAATTTCTGAATAGAAATGTAGGATACATCTTGATATGGGAGGGAGGAATGAATGAAAACTTAGATATTTAGGCTATGGTAAAGCACAATTGTAAGAAGCCTTTGCGTTTAATGAACAAACCAGTTCCTGTAAACGAAGGTAAGGGAAGAATGTACAAGCAATGTGATCTTAGTCAGAAACAGCAAACAACTTATTATAGTTGGCTCCTACAACTGCTTTCTGGAATCTCTCAACAAATAACAATGTTTAAAATGCATAGTGATAACAAGTTTGTCATATTTTGTGTAGTACACTCCCCGTGTATCTACTTGAAGGGAATACAAATTAGTGCAGTATAAAGAGAGTGTGAAACACAGTCCAAATTGTACAGAAGAAAACTAAGAGAGATAGAAATCAGATATTGGATAAAAGTAATTTCAGATGTCACCCCTAATGCACTAAACAGACACCAAGGCTTTGCAGTTCAAAATGAAACATGAGTGTGCCAAATTGTAGTTTTAATTCATTATTTTTTAATTTATTCTGCTCTCTGTAGAGTAACATGCAACTTTATATTAAAAGTTTGACCACATGTCCATGAGATGATTATTATAAGAATAATAATAAAGTAGTACAGTTTTTTTTTTTTTTTGCTTAACATAGAAATTTAGATTTAAATAATCAAATTCCCTTAGTTTTATTTTGATGTTAAAGAGCCTCTCAAGAAACAAGGCACTCTAATTTGTAAAAGTAACTGGAAAGCTGCCTTATAAATGAGAGGAATGATTAAGAATAACTGAACCTTTGTCTCAGCAGTCAGACTAGATGCAAATTAAATGGAGTTATATGTTGTTAATTCTTCAAACAAACAGCTCAATAAAGAGAAGTGTTTCATGTATTCTTTAGTACACCACTGTATATAAGAGCCAAACTTTATAATCAGGCCTGTTATAGATAGTACTGGGGATGGGGAGTTAAATTTGAGAACGACCTCCCACTGTTTTTTTTTGTTTTTTTACCCTGCATTCTTTCCACAGTAATGAGGGGTCCCTATTGTCTGGACATTGCTTTTAAAGCTGGACGATACTACGGAATTATGCTCCCAACCACAGTTCCTCAGCAATTACACTTGTTTGAATTAGGTCATGGTGCTGTAATTTTAATGTGCTCTTCACTACTGCAGCGTTGCTTTTGTCCGCCGATTAGAGAACTCTCTGCAGAATAGCAATCTGCTGCTTAAATATTGACCTGCTTGTTGTTTTATATTTCTGATGCAAGAGTAGGTACCATGTTTGTGTTTATCTACTAATTATACTTTAGGACTACCAAATGACTGTGGCAGAGCCGTGCTCTTACTAATCAACGCAAGGGGACTACGGTAATGAATGGGAGTATGAGTTCAAGAAAGAATGTCTCATCGTGAAGAACTTCTGAGTGAAGCTTTGCGTTACTTTCTGCTTATTTTTGAGTCTCTTGAATTGACCAATTATTTTGTATAATGATGTTGATAATTATTATTATTACTCATTCAGTCTACTTCTAAATAAGGTTTAATTTTTATTTGGCATCTTACCTATGTCATATATAGCCTCCTGTAATAAGTATAATCCTCCAAATGTTCACATTTACGCAGGAGGTAAAGATAAAAATCCATTAGTATAAGTTTTGAAAATGTTCAGGGTGGAGGTTAATGATCCAAGTTATATTTAGGTATTGCTCACACAGTGCATTAATATTTATAAGTCATGAAGCAAAAACACTAGAATAATGCCAATCAGACTTAAAGTAATTGCATCTTGTCTCATAATGCTGTTTTGTAACAAGACAAGCAATAGGAAGGATATCCACAATTATGCATTTGAGTAATTTGGTTAAGTCCAGGATGTATTTTTTTGTTGGCATAACTGGAGAAACTCATTGTCTTTTCATGTTTTCTAACCAGAAATTGTTTAATGAAATCTGGTTGTTTTTATGCACTCTGCCATGACCAGCTAGCTGGCTGGCATGCAAGGGAACAATGAGCAATAATGAATTTCTAAAGTCACTGAAAGTCACACATTTTCATGCTTGGTTGTTTAGCTTGTTGCTCTTTGAATGTTTCTCTTGTGAATTGTGCATTTCACCCCTGCTTGAGATGTTTCCTCCCCCCTTCCCGAAATTCCTATCATCTGACTTATACTTCACTTGCTGCTCTGAATGTAATTTAATTGTATTGTTTGTATTTGACCTATTTTACCAAATGTTTTATTAAAAACAACAATACGAATATCTTACATTTGCCCTCCTGGGAATACTTTGTGCTTCAACATCACTCTAAAACCGTGTTCCCATAACTTGTTTTGGGGACGAAAACCAGTCATGTTTCTCTTCCTAGCCAGCACCTAGTCATGTAGTTTTGATGTCTAATGTCCACTGTATACACACAAATATACATATTTATTTTTAAATGGATATTTGTATATTTAATTAATTAGCCTATTGCCTGGTGTGGAGAGGTGTGTGGCCAGGAAACATACTCTACAGCCAGTCTCTTCTGATTCTGAAGTGCCACAGATTGTTCTTGTTCCCATATTTCAGCTGCCCTTTCTCTTCATTTCATAAAAAAAAAAAAAAACTTTTATAACCATTCCCTAGTCTTTAGATATTAGAGATTTTCAATGCTTAGGGAACATGCAGGGGTTGCAACTATATTACAACAGGATTAAGTCTCAGTACACTACTACTATGCAAGCAATAATTTTACTACAGTATTTTATTATTGGATATTTCCTGTGTTAGATCTGTTTAAGAGGAAATAAAGAAAAAGGTGTGTATACTCTGCTAACCATTATTTATTTATTTTTGTTGAAATGCTTTATGTCATTTAATTTTAAAAATATAACGAAGGCATGTATATCTATGTTTTTTCTCTTTTTCAGCTTTTCACAACCCCCAAACCTCCGAAAGGCTTCTATATCTATGGTGATGTTGGTAAGTTATGCAGGACTGTAAGATCCTAACACTGGAGCTCAATATAATGTTCAACATTTGCCTTGAAGCTCCACCTATTCATTGACTCAGTCCAATCCATTGAGATTTCTTTTCCCCCCTTCTTTTGCTGAAGCTGAATACCAGAGGGGGGGCTGTTCCTAAAAAGTGACTCTAATTGCGGCAGATCCATCCACTTAAGCTAAACCTCCAAGACTGTTTGCTTCAAAAGTGGAAAATAGCCTCTCAATAAAGGGAGATTAATGGGATGCTTGAGATCACAATATATAGAAGCTTTATCCAGGAAGACAAAAGCAAGTCAGTGGCAGATAGGCGGCCCCAAAATAATCTGAGAATGTTTATTTCCTTGGGAAAGAGCCTCACAAATGGTTGCAACTGCTACATTGAATTGAATTGACCAGGTGTAACAACAGCTACTAACAGCAAGTTAGGATGTCAGTGCATTCATTTATCTTTCTTGCTTGCAGACGCACATTGCAATAAGGTTATTTCTCACAGGGTTACAGGCAGAGAGTACTCTTAGACAATTTGCATACCTTTCTCAGTTTTTTAGTTGTTGTTTTTTTTCCTCATAGAACCTCACACAAATCTGAACACAATGCTTTTCTTATAAAATAAACCAGGATGGATTTGTTTATTTTCACCTAAAATCAGATGTTGATACATTTATAGGGTAGCTTTAACTCTCATTAACATTAACAGTACTTTACTTTAGTGAAGTGAATTAAATTGGACATATGCAGTTCTTGAAATCCGAAGTAAAATAACTGAACAGATTACCAGAATGGTTGATTTTGTTGCTTGGCTCAATGCTATAGTAGAATAATCTAAAATGACAAAAATAAACATCTGTTGATGCTTAATTACAGCCTTTTTAAGTAAAATAAAAAATAAAATAAAAGATTGGTTTGCTATTTTCCTGCATTATTCATTATTACCTTTTTATATTCCAGGTACAGGGAAAACCATGGTAATGGACATGTTTTATTCTCATGTTGAAGTTGAAAGGAAGAAGAGAGTCCATTTTCATGGCTTTATGTTAGAAGTACATAAACGTAAGTTCCCTCAGTTACTTTGACTGTGCCTCCAAATTATTTCAACTGTCTTACAGTGAAGGTTCACAGGCCACAGAATTTCCCTTCAAATTATACCCTTTATTGTTCTAGAATCTATACAAATTATGAAAAGAAAAACAAGTCCATGAGTCTAAACCTTTGTATTTTTATAGGTATTCATCGCCTTAAACAAAGCCTACCAAAAAGGAAACCTGGACTGATGGCCAGATCTTATGACCCGATTGCACCAGTAGCTGGAGAGATTAGTGGCGAAGCCTCCTTGTTGTGCTTTGATGAGTTTCAGGTAAGGGGCACATACAGGTTCATTGAAATGCACTGTAACTGTAATTTCCCACATAATTTAGAATTTAACTAATCTAAGTATAACTCCTGCATATTTTTTTAAAGACTGTTTGGACCGTTTAATTAACTAAATGCTGATTTAGCAAGAAGATGCAGGTGATTTCTTTTTCTGGGACAAATCAATCAAAACATAAAGAATTGGATGGCCGTTAATGTTGTAAGCATCAATAACATATCTGTCAAAAACAGTTACACATATGTCTAAAACACAATATTCAGATTTATTCATAACCATATGGAATCAGAGTTTTTGTGATTCCAAAAAGGAGGCACATTCTGTAGTGTTTTAGTAAGTTGGTCAGCCTGCCGGGGGGGGGTATTTGGCCACATTTCCAGGTAGAATCTGTACATCACCTCCAGGTTGCATGGTGTTTGTTGTGGACTGCTTTCTTCAGCCTCAACCACAAATTTCCTATTGGATTTAGTTCTGGAGAAAGTGATTTACAATACAAATGAAAATACATGTTTTTTTTTTTTTTAAGCACCCTTAACCAATTGGTCATAGACTTTGATATATATTTTTAACTGTTATCATACTGTACTGGAAAGGCCAAACACAATTGAACTTCTTGACAAGGGACACCAAATTTATTTGCTCAGATATCCTTGCATATAATGGAATCCCACAATTCTAACACAGTCACCATGAACAGAGGATGCAAAACAGCACCAAAGCAAAACAGCATCTCTACCTTTGTCATTCACAGTGGTTTTGATCTTGTTCTGCACATAGGCTTCACTTTCCTTTTATCCAGTAATGCCACTCAGTCTGCATGCGTAAGAAAGAGGAATGCTTGAATTAGCCAAATAGCATCTTTCTTATTCTCAGGTTAATCGAGACCATGTTTTGTGGTGGTATTAAACACAACCAAAAAATGTAAACTCCCCTTGATACTAAAGCACACCAACTGAAATGTAAATTTTCGGCGCTCCTTCCATGCCAGTTACAAAAATAAAGGTTAAAAGACCTTGATTGACTTTGCTAGTGCCTCACATTGTTTTGAGCAGTAAACAGCAGTGTTTCAATTTGGAGAAATTATTTTAATCATCATTGTGGTGATCAGGTTGGTTTTGTATCTTTCCGATATGATCTCATTTTTTTCAGTTACCATAGACACATCTATATGTGGTAATTTTTCCAGGTACCAACTTATCTGCATCTCTTTAATGTCAATGTGTTCTTACACAAAGCGCTGAAGTGTAGTAACAAGATATTGTTTTTATGTGTATAGAACCATCTAACGTGGGAGTAAACTCCACTCTGTATTTCACATATCCTACACTTTAGATCAGAATGCATAAGCAGTTTATAATGTTGCTGGTATTGTAGTAGTTCACAGGGTTTAATCATACATACATAATGTATCTTAGAAAGTCCTTACATGGAAGGAGTTATGTCAGCAAACAGCTTGTCTTGTCTGTGGAATGACATCGAGTGAGTCTTGGCTAATTACTCCATAGGGTTGCTACTTTATCTGTTACCATAAAATAAAATGTTGAGTTCCAAATCAAACCTGAAATGCAAGTGTCAGTAGTGGACATTATCAACCTTATCTGTTGTCATGTGCTTAAGAAGCTGCTGACAAACAGTGATCCCTGTTTTTTTATTGCTAAGTTGACTGAACACTGAAAAATGGTTTGATACTCAAACTTAACTATTACCGAATGCTCTCTTGGTGAGCTGCTTTAACTGATATGGTGAAGATGTGGCCTCTTGCACTAATGAGTTAATGTAGAAATTATTTAATGCAGTGCTGACCAGTGTGAGATTAAGCAAACTAGAGATTTTGGGGTTTTCTTGGTTTTGTAAACTTGGCTTGCCTCTGACTTCTTTTCCATGATGTTTAATGTGATTCAAGCTTCAACATTGCATATTTTCAATTCATATTCAGTGATCCCAAGTGCACATTAGACACTTTTTAAAGTATTGCAGTTTGCCTCATTTGTAAGTCATACAATCATAATAATAAACAATGTGTTTGTTGCACTGTTTTCATTGTCATCAATACTGTTCTTTAGGAACACTTTACAGAGATGAAACACTTCTGTAAAAAGGACATTTTCTAACAACAGAAAGGCTACAACCGATCCACTCGGCACTGACCACTGGACTGAAGGAGTGTGAAGATGTGTTGAACTGTTATTTGTTCACCTGTTCAGCTCATTCTACGGATGTGCACCAAGAATCAACCCCCAGAATCATTCCAATGAATATTAGACTGTCATCTTCCATAGACATGAATAAGCCGGCTGTACTCCATCTATCAGTCAGGCTCGCCTCATGCACTTTTTCCTTGTCTTAAAGAGAGGGTTTTTAGGTTTAAAGCCTAAGAATGAATTATAAAGCCTTGATATTGATCAACTAAAGACGTAAGCCAAAAACATGCCCAGAATTAAAAAAAAAAAATCACTATCTTTAAGGAGATTTCAAACCATGTATTTGGAATACACTTAGAAATTCTTTTTTTTTCTCTCTCTTCTCTATCTTGTCAGTAAATGTGGAGCCATCTAGTGGTCTTCTGGACACTGGGCTGATAACATGTTATTTATTCTGGCTTCCTACTAATTTATCAATGTATGAAACCTTTGCAGAAGAAAATTATTTTTTCAAACCTCTTCTTGTTTATTTTTTATTATTCTACCATGGCAAAAATCCAAATCAAATGAAAAGCCAGTGGAAGGTGCAACATCTTCATAAATGTCTCCTCTAGGTAGCAAATCAGAAATGCTCTGGGTACTGAGAAGGTTTCATTTTTATGAATATATCTATCATTCTGTTTTTTTTTTTACCTCCTACTCAGTGACTACCTTTTTTCCTTTTAGGAGCTGTATTTGAACCTTTCTGTCAACTTATAGTACTTCACAAGCTCTCATTAGCTGCCTTTAGGACCACTTATACCCCCTTAGAAAGCATTCACTAAGAAAGTGGTCCTCTTGAGCGATGACTCTGATCTGATATTCTGCGGTTATCACCCCCTGTCATTTTCCTTTTACCTAGAAGAAATTGGTGGCTAACATTCACATATTCTACACCTTTTGCCACCATCTTTGTGTTGTGAAATATAATTGGGCCTGTTTTTTTTCTCCCCAGGCAAAAGCTAGTATCATTTTCCCCCCTGACATATTATCAGATTCATCTTTATGTGGATTGTGAGCCCTCTGCGTTCTGTTTTCAAGCCCTCTAAGATTGCTGGGATTTAAAAGTCTAAATTACAGCCAAGCTCTTGTTTTTTGTTGGTGCTAATACTGTTAGTGAAAACACATGCTCATGTTTGCAATGCATTATTGGTATAATCAACAGATGACTGAGCCCCAGGCACTCACTCATGTAAATGAAGGATTCGATTTTTTCCCCCTTTCTGTCTTAAGTGAGTCGTAATGGAAAGCAACTGTAGGTCATAAAAATCTTTTCTCTTAAATGCTAATGAAATTTCTCCATTCTTTTCATTAGCAGGCTACCATTATCAGTAATTTATAGCCTTCTCCTTTGTCCCCATTTGTAATGAATGCTAGGTATTGAAAGAGCTCAGGATAAGAAAATGCTTCAGCTATTGTCTTGTGCTTAGTTAGACTGTAAAATTACTCTTCTCTAGGGCTGTGTAAGTAAGGGTGTAAGATCAAAAGATCCTAATTTGGCACCCGTATACAGTACACAAAGTGACTCTTTCTTTAGTAATTGGATGCTGATTTAAATATTAGTGTGTTGTTTTGTGAAAGTACCACATATCCCCTCAAGAGCTTTTAGCAATCGCACCGGATAATGTATGTATATCAATTTTGTTCAAAAATCAAACCACTTGCCAGTTTTGAAATTTGCACCCGTTTCAAAGTTGTTGAAAAAACAGAGTGATGAAAGATTGTAACAAGAATGCTTTGTAGTTTTTAAACCACAAGATCCTCTTCAAATTACTGATAACACATTTTCTTCATGCAGAGGAGTACGTTAGGTTTTTAAAATATACAATAGACATACAACGGCTCAATAGTAAAGTGATACACCAGATATACAAGTATGTACAGCTTTTGGCCCAGAACGAAGAGGAAAGAATGCATAAAGAGACAAAAATGAAATGTTTGAATGTATGGTCTGTAGACAATGACTACACAACCGGACATAGACACATTGGTTTGAATACAGCTTCTGTTGATACTGGAATCATCCATAGCACTGGCATAATATGATTGAATTTGTTGTGGTATAAGATTTGCAGTGCAGGCTGTTGAGCGTTGTCACCCTTGACCAGGACAAAGTGTGTGAGGAGAGTCTAGGGGACAGGTTCTGTGTAGCCTTCAGACATGGCTAGTCACAGTATTCCCCAGTAGGGTTAATACTTTAGTGCAGTCACCCTGTATAGTGGCTTCACTATATACACATTTTGATTAGCTAAACATGTTAAATACTTTATTGCAAATGTTGTTAAATATTAGGGGGGGTTACAGTAAGGTACTGTAATTGCTCACTCAAACAGTCTTCAGAATTTGTAAATTAAATGGTGGTAAGAACGCAATGAGTATAACTGAGTTTTTCAACAAAGATATTGTATCAGGTTAACAAGGCTTTCTCTGTTCAACAAGTGATTATATGTAACAGTACACAGATCCCTCTTGGCTCTGTACACTTTAGTATCTTAAAGATATGGGTTTTCCAGAGGTGGTGCTTATGAATGACCTGTTTTACTTTCACCTTACCAGGTCAAAATCTTTGCAGGAGTCTTTGCAACCAGAATCAGACTTAAAATATATGTACAATATACTCAGTTAACACATTTAATTCTGACAATGTTGTATGATGTTATAGTTTGGTTGTATTTTAAAACATTTCACCCTGAGAAAAATGTTTTTAAAAACATTACCCTTATCAACACGTTGTTAAAGGTTTCTAATTGTTGCCCAGTAACGTTGTGCACACATCATAGAATTGTGTGTGTTAAGTATTGAAATTCTATCATTTTATTTTAGAATAGGACTTTATTTTGTTGTTTTTCATTTAAATTAAAAATGTATTTCTCTGTGATTTTTTTTTTCCTCTCTGAAAAGTACTTTATAAATATAATCTCTAAACCTTATTTTTGAATCTTTTCACAAAATCCCCTGGATTCTACACCTTTGTGTTGCCACATTGTTGTATTGTTCTGTGTATACCTTATTACAGTGTTGCATCAATGCTTAGCTGAGTACAAGTATACTATTTTTATGTTTTAAAAAGAAAACATGAAAAGACTAGTTAATTTCCACTAATCTCTTTGTCTTGTTCTCCCTTAACTCTTAATGTTCTGTCTGCCTGTGTATTAGTTGATATGCATATGAATGACAGCATTGTTTTTGATTATGATCTTAAAGTGAAACTGCATTTATACCATCCTAGCTGAAAATCATTTATGTTTTTATTGGTGTGCGCTTTTACAGGTTTAATTTATGCTTCATTTACAGGAGGTAAAATAAAAAAACAACAACTGCAATGCCTCTGATTATTCATGGACAGTAATGTAAGGCACTTAAAACACAATGAAGCCGCCTATTTTTGTGTTTGGCCATCTGTTGAGTTGTTTTGTCTGCCATTGTGTAATAGTTTCTATTTCATATCAATCCATTTTCAACAGCAGTTGATTATCTCAGCTCCCATATATCAGCTACTTGTCCTCATTTCGATAGAAAGCAGCTTCGTGACCATTTGCAGTCAGCTTTGGAAAAAGGGCCTTGGCCAGAATGGTTAATAGAAATGTAAAATACCCTGTATTTTGTTCTTCATGCTGTATCTCACTAATTAGCCCAGGAAATGGTGATGTGCATTTTATACAGTTCCCACCTGTAACCTCATAATGGAAGTTAAGATTGAGTCATTTTGCTACCCTTAAGGAAATAGCAGGTTTTATAAAGGAAATGTGTGAAGTTCGAAGATGGTGTCATAACTTTCTCTGTCCTGATTATTATTCTACCTTTTTTAAGCTAAATGTAATTAAAAGCCATAGTTCTCTAACTGTGATATTAAAAAAAGAAAGAAAAAAGGTAAAGTGTTTTTTTATAATTGTTCTCACAGGTCACCGACATTGCAGATGCCATGATTTTGAAACAGCTCTTCGAAAACCTCTTTGCGAACGGGGTGGTTGTTGTGGCAACATCCAACCGGCCTCCAGAAGGTAAGATTTGAAGCCTCTAAATTCTTCAGTTGTGAGTCTGATTTATTTTTCAAAGAGATAATGATCTCCCTGCAGCATCCTCCTCCATCCTCTTTTGTCTCTTTCTGTAATTTTGAGTGATTTGGAATAATGTCGCCCCCCCAACTCCTCACCAAACTTCAAAAAGAAGGGAGTCTGAATAATTACATGTACACCTGTCTATAGAAAAAAACAGTTGTGACATTTAACTACTGCACTTGTGGTATGGCGTTGCTCTAGCTTATCAAGTGTGAGATTATTTTATGCAGTCTCGTTACTAACAGAATGCTAACAGAAGTCTATTTTGCATTTCTAAACCAGAATAAGAATGAAGAAAACAAAACCAATATCGCCTACTCTTTTTTTGTGCATTTTTTCTTCAGTTTTCAGTTTATTTTATTGTTTTGCTTTTCCTCAAATCAGATTTGCAGTCACGTGTGAATCATGTCCTTTTATTATTTTTTCAGAGACCAGAAAGATCACAGCTCCGTTATGCTAATAGAAAGAGATGATGTGATCCTTCCCATAAGAGAGAGGTCCTTTGATTGTGTTATGTGCTTCTTTACAAAGTGATTGAAGACTCCTCAGTTCAATCGAGTAGACCCTCTCAAGGTGCAACATGGACACTGAAAAATAAAACACTTTCTTTAATTATAAAGGCAGTAGTATTATTTTTTAATTTCTGCTTTTGGGATCTAAACAGGTAGGGATTTAAGTTAATGTGGTATGTTTCTTCATGCACTACTTAATAAGGGTGATGCCTTATGATCAGAAAATCCACTTAGCAGGTAAAACCAAAAGAGTTGATCATATTACAATTGTTAGTATTATTGGTTTTATAACACCATGGAGTTAGAAAGCGTCAGTGGATTAACTTTAGTGGGGCTTTTGCCGAAATTCCAGGGAGAATATTTTCATTCCTTTTCTGCTGGGTTGTGGTTTTAACTGACAGAATGAAAAGAAATAACTTGTACAAATGTATATTTCTAATGTCAATATAGTAGGAATATGAACTTAAGAACTAACTGTACTTCTCTGTTGTGCTCTCTTTGTCATTTTCCAATCCCTCCATCCCAGCCAAATAAAACACCATCATTTATTTGCTTTAGCCTTTGCTGTAAAGAATTGGTTTCAGCAGATGTGCATGCTTAAATATACACTTTGCAAAGCTACCTCAAGTGTTGCTGTTGAAAACCTGGGTAAGGTTAATTAACATATCCTTTTGTCTAGGGTGAATACTCTTATGCATATTTAAGAGAGAGAGTAGAATAATGTTCTTATATCTTCTTAGAGAATGCTAATATTCGGTCATTCGAGTGCCCTCCCCGAAGTACAGTGTTCTCGGTTATGCAGAAAAGTTTAATTTGACATTGCTTGGTCATAAATAAATAAATAAATAAATAAATAAATAAATGAAGGCATGGACCATAAGAACTTAATAAAGAGCTTTTCAAATTAATTATGTAAATTATGAAAACAATAAAAAAAACATAACCACTTTATGGTGAGGTATAAGTTGCATAAAAGGCTTAGAAATTCCATCTGAACCCTTACATGCTAGCTAATAAGGACAAGATTAAGTGGGTTATGTGGTTGCACTTGAACCTTGAGAAGTCCTTAGATGGTGCTGCTATCCAAAGTGCTCTTTCTTCTCTCTTTTTTTTAAGCTCATCTAGTTAGCTGAATTTTTAAATTATGCATAATTAGAGGTTGAGATAATGTATCATGAAGCCTCATGATTTGCATACAAAGCCCATTTTGGCTTTCAGCATTGGAACAATTGTGCGCGACCTGCATCAATGACACTACTAGTTTCACAGCACGTAAGTTGTCCATGATAGCCCCTGATGTTATAGAGCATTCTTTTCTCTGAATTCTTCCCTGTGTGTCCGTTGATTGTAAGACATACCTGTTAGTGTGAAGGAGTGGCGGAAAATAACATACTGTGTTCTTGACTGCAGTTGGACATCTTTAGCTCTAGGTACACCATTTTAGAATAAGCTATCTTAATGTACACCTCAGGATTGCTGTAAGTAATGTTGTGAAGCTTAATGTTTTGGATGGGATAGCAAGATCCATGCATACCAAGACACCCACCTGGAAAATTAAAGACATCGTCACTGTATATACTGTATATTTATATCTACAAAGGAACATACTGAAATAGTTTGAAATCTGTGACTCTCATATGTGTGTTCCTGTTCTTTGTATTAGCAAAGAACAAAATGGTGAGTGATGTTAATAAAGTGTGAAATAGAGTGTACTTACAAGGGAAGAAAAGGAGGGTGTTATTGTTATGGACACTGTAGTGGAATAACAAGGAACGTTACCTCAAGGCTGAAATGCACCAGCTTTTGTCATCTGCTGTGGCAAGATGCAGAAGCCCGGCCTGGTGTAGCAGCTGTGGAGCCGCAGTGAATAAACTGTTCCTCCTCTCCAGCTCTCCTTGCACACCTACGCAGCACTGTGCAGTGTCAATGGCACCTGTATCTTCTCTCCTTGGGATTTGGTGTGGAATAACTTGAGAGCGACCCTCAGTAATCACCTAGCAGCCAGTGTATCGATCCGAATTACAGCCCCCTTGGAGCGAAGGCTGTTCGCTTCACTTGTGTGGTTGTCATCATTTTTTTTGTCATTGCTCCACCCAGCCCAGCACTCCACACATACAGATACAGTCAAAAGTAGAGAAATTTGAAATGTTTTTTTCCCCTTTGATTCAGTTAGTGTAATAATTAGAGATAATTGAATATATATTTTACACATTATTTTACATCAAGAGATTGTTGAACACTGATTAATCTCAGAGAAAATGGGAAAGATGCCAACTGAGTATCATCTAACATTATATTCACTTTTTTATTGAAGAAATGTAATTTAAAAAATATGATTATTATTATTATTATTATTAAATGTGGGAAATGTTGAGTTTAATGAAAGATGAGTGTCTTCTGCTCCCAGTCTTTATCTTTATTTCCTGTTTACTACAGCAGAGTGTTTTGCTATAGAAGGCAACACAGTTTCCTAATTTATTCTTTAATAGGAAACCTCTAAATCAAAGCATTGAATTGTACCTTGACCGTACGGAACAGAGCGCTCAGAATACAATATTATGAATAAATAGCAAATCTATCACCTTAATCTAAGCAATATCTTGCTTCCTCCTAATTAAATTAGTAACTCTGCTATGCTTAATCAACCCCCCCCCCCCCTTTTTTTTTAATAAAAGCAACCACTAGTTTTTGCTACTGTTGTAGAAAACAGCTTGACCAGTGTTTTGTGTGTTTCTCTGCTGGCGCATTTCAAATGTAATGTGTTTTACAGAGCTAATTGAGATGTCCTTTATTCAGCCCTTAGATGTTGTCTGTTCAGCGCTGCCTTTCTTTAGCTATCATTGTTTGGGAATGAAATGAATTTCATGTGTTGCCAGTAGAGAAATCAATTTCTGCTCTTCCTCATCGCTTTTGTTTTCCCTTCTCTTTTTTCTCAATAGAGGCTTTGTTTGCCAATCTGGGAGGGAAAATGACATTATTAGGGCTAAACAGCAAAGCTAATACCAATTTTCTCTTTCAGACCTCTATAAAAATGGGCTTCAGAGGGCTAACTTTGTGCCATTCATTGCGGTGCTGAAGGTAAAGAGAAGTCATGTTTTTTGATGTGTTTTCCATCTGACTGTAATATTGGTGAGCAGGCTTTTCTTTGATCTTCCCGGGGAAACTAATGATACAATTCCGCAAATAATTAAAGGAACCAAAAAAAACTGCTAATAATGAACCGGCTGGTCAGGGCAATTATGAGCCTGCTTGCATTTCAAAGTCAGAGAGCTTGCAAGCCGCCGAAGGTGTAGCAATGCAGTGGCCTGCTTTGCAATTTAATTGTATTAATGCAGGCTGGTATTAGTATTATTCAACTTGTTGCTTCTACAATTATGATTTTAATCTTTCTGTGCAATAAACAGGAGACAATATGATTAATTTGCATTAATCATATCAGATACAACATTCTCCTACATTTACATCTACATAAGGTTTTTAAATATAAATTGTATAATATATATACATATGTTGTGTGTGTGTGTCTTAATTTGACTGTTGTTGTCCAGTCTTGGAGCATGGAGAGTTTTTATGTCATTTAGGTAAAAGCTTATCTTACATTGTTGGGATCAAATATCGATTAATACATTGGATGTAAATATTGAAACTGCAGTAAAAAAAAAAAAAAAGTTGTATGCTTATTTATTCATGTTCAACATAAGGTACTTTTTGTAGAGGAATACAAAAAGAAACAAGATGTTGCAGCAAAGGTTTCGACATCTGTCTAAGTGACTGTTAAATAGCCCTTAATCAGCACTGCTTCAGAAGCAATTGAAAGCAGTTTTGATTATCTAGACAATACAGGGCAGATGCAGCTTCCTAATAATATTTCATTAATAACATTTGTAAAGCACCCTGTGAGTTTGTGTTTCTTTTATAACTCAGTATGTACACCTGATTACCTTGGGAAGTCATTTCTTTTTCTTTTTTTAAGCGCTTTTTAATCCACTCTGATTGAAATAATTAATGCTTTTCGGGTCTGTTTTTATTTTATTTCATTTTAAAGCCCCTTCATGTTTCCATGTTCCTTTTGTCATGCCATCTGTTTTAGTAACACAGGGGTATTCTAGCAGAGCAAAATGTGGTGGAAATCAGCCATTTCTCTCAGCGGTGTACTTTAATTGATAAAATTAGAGCTGTCAGGCAGTGTCTTCGTTATACCCCGAAAGTGCAGCAGCTTTTCTAAGGCGTGAATAGGCCTAGGCCGGGCCTTGGGGTCAGTGCCAGGACCCCCCTGACCTTTGCTCAGCTGTCACCTGAGCTGGAGTACCAGGGTTAATCCCCCCGTGATGTCTTTACTTATCAATTGACTTTTTATTACCGAAATTGCGGGAGGAACAGCAGGGCTGCCGTCTCCTTCAGAGATGCACAATGCTGCTGCGGCAGAGGGTTTGTTCTAAAGAGGTGTGTGGAGGAGGAGTTCCCACTGGGCAGCAAATGATTTCAGTCACAATGAAGTAGTCTTGTGGTAAATCACCGTGATTAGTGGTTAGGGGAGAAGTAGAGAGGCTAATGGGAAATCAACCTGGAATAAAGTGAGCCTGAGTGGAGCTGATCTGTTTAACCATTGATATGGTGGACAAAAAAGATCTGGATACACATCTCAGTATCACTTGTTCCCTTGCAAATGTGGTAGCCTCTGTTCTTTGGTATAGCAGGATTATAATATTATAAACAAATCATTACATGCAGGAATTTTCAGGAAAATTTAAATTAACATGCAACATAAAACATAGCATTACATCAGCCGCAGGATTCATTAATGTAATTGAATCCATCTTTCGCACACTGTCAGCAATATAATAATGTTCAATGTTCTGGTTATGTGTGGATCACTTTCTTGGTGAAAGTATTTTTTATGAAATAAGAAAAACATCCTAACAGAATCAGAGGTGGTATGGAATACCTTATTTAATGTTAAGAGGTGTACTAACTACATTTTAGTAGTTTGCAGTCATTCATGTTTCAACCTTCACATTTAAAAGTAATGCTTATAAGTTGGATTTATTACATTAATTACCCCTTTCTTTTAATTATATATGCAGGATTTGAGTTTCAAAGTAAAATTAGATATTGCAAAATTGTATGTGCCAGCAGTTAACTAAGCATGTGTGAAACAATGGGCTGTCACCATGTTATTGATCTGGTGGATAAACACACCTGTGGTTAGTAGCTAATTAAACCAAGCCTTTCTTGTTACACTGATCTAAAAAGTAACATCTGTAACAGACCATTTGTTGCTGTGGAATAGAATTTGAAAAAATTACAAATTAAAAAGGTGGCCAAAAGATATTTTGTTTTGTTGTTTCAATTGAACGTCTGCTATCTTATTTTGAGAGAACCAAAAAAAAAATTTGGATGTGAAAGAATGATTGGCTTTCCCTGTTTAAATGAACATTTCAATGGTGACTTACAACTGAATTGTACAGTAGGATAATTCTAGGACACATATTTCTCCCCCATGTTTTTTTATACAAAGTTTTTAAAAAGCATTGCCATTGTTACATCTTTTTGCCTACAAAGTTCTGTTTTGTATGTTTTAGTTTACTATATTTGTGTAATAATAATAATAATAATAATAATAATAATAATAATAATAAAGTATCCCTCGTGGAGTAATGGAATACTATTTTAGTCCACTCTTTATTCTGTGCTGTTCTCAAGACTGTTCACCCTGGAGGGGGCTCGGTACATATTGTGTCCACAGACAGGAATATTCAGAACTCTCTGTGTATTGTTAAGGACTTGTCAGTGGGACTTAAATGTGGAGCTTTTAAACACTGCGCTTTTCAGCACTGGAACATGTTATTAAATCCCTTTGGGAGTCTATTTTTCCTTCTTCTTTTTCTAAAGGACTCTGTTTATTCCATTTGACTGCTCAGGGTCATGTTTTGTATTCAAAATCTAGGTAAAGAACTGACTTTTTTATTTTGCTTTTGATGGGCGGTAGTGTACAATATTATGTTGGAAATATGATAACCTTACTTCAGTTCGAGTATCTGTGGGTTTTTCCTTTCGCTTGTTCTTTTTTCTTTTGTAAGTTAATTGCTGCATCAGCCCGGTTTAAAAATAAAAGGATCTAGTTAAACTGCATTCTGTAGAACAAATCTGTAGTACAAAATTGATGTTTGCAACTTGATGGCCTTCTCTTGGATATACGTCTGTGAAGCCATGACTGAAATTAAAAGTCCAGCATAGAAGAAAAAAAGAAAAGACGTTTGGCATAGAATTTCATTGCAGAGGTCATAAGTTTATTGCAACCGTAACCATCGAATTTCTCTATGTGTTTGCTTTTTTAACATCTGTAGCAGCATGTGTAAATAACATCAATGGTATTTAATACATTTGTCACTCTTTCAATATTTTGATCACCTCTGAAAGTAAAAAAATCAAACAAATAAACTTTGATTACAAGTCCTCTTGAACCTTCGTGAGTTAGGCTTCTGATGTAATGCGAAATCATTTTTCCCCCCTCCTTCTAAATCCCAAGGCAATTAGTACAGCGAGTGAGATTTTAAGCTTTTTGTCCCAGGCCACCTCAGAGCTCTGCAGAGAAGAACCTTAATCCAATAAACGTCTCATTTAGATCATGAAAAGAAAGCAAGAGGACAAGACCCACAGGACAGGCCGTTTTTCAGAGCTCCTGTGCTGGCAGCACAGTTGGGAATTGCCAAATTAACAACCAAGTCCTTATATTTTACATGCATCTCTGTTGCCGCTAATAATAGAACAGCTAGCCGTTTAGTGCAGGTGAACCTCATCCAGTACAGGAGAGGCACTGAGGACCGAGGAGGATGGAGGGAATTGAGGGACTAAAGGCAGCAACAGCTTTCAAAAGATGTTTCTTTAAGAGGACTGGACATGGCAGGGGGAGGTTGTGAGAAACCCATATAACAAACAGGCCTGGCCGAAGCTGGTCACACTTAAAGGGAATAGATAATTAGGCATAATTAGTGTGTATGCATTGTTGCCTCCCTGTCCTCGGACTGAATAAATTTAGCAGAGAAAGCCCTAGTAGTGAAAACACTTTGATGTAAGAAGAGTCGTCCAGGATTGGCAGCATAAAGGCAGTGTTTTAAGCTTTCTTTTCCTTTCTTTCCCCTCCATAGTGGCTGTAAGACACAAACTGGTGAATGGACTACAACCGCCCCTCTCTACCTCCCCCCCCCTTCTCTTTTACAGCTTCCCACCCCAAGTTCTTTGAGGCTAGTCAATTCTCTCCCAAACAAAAAAAGCATCAAATGTTTTCTGCTGTTAGTAATGAGGCAGTGGACCTCATCAGAGCAAAATAGTTAGCTATCCTTAGCTTTTGTTAGAGCTCAATGGTACTTTCTCTTTTAAAACTCGAAAGCATCTTACTTTAGGAAGAAAAAAAAGGGACTCATTATTATGTTTAATTGTAGTTCAGAAAGTTTGGACTGTCAGCACAACCATGCTTTGGGAAATGTGCATTAAGGTGACTTTTAAAGGCACATTCTCATGATGTTGGTCTTTTATCTATAACTTTGATGAAATTGAAATCTTTTTAAACTCATTATGAATATACAAAGGAAAAAGTCTTACATTTGTGATTTTTTTTTTTTTTAATCAGTGTGAAGCTACATTTGTCCGCGCTGTGCAGCTAGATTTTTTTGTTTTGTTTAATGTTTGAAAAGTTTGCTGGTTTTCTAGTCTGAAATCCCCAGTTTGGACTCCACTGTGAGCAATATGTAAGCAAAGTGGAAAAATGGCCTGCTCTGTGACCTAACAGTCCAGCTCAGACCTGCTGATCCTTGATGCTTGCCAATAGCTGATGAACTCAGGAGCTCATAACTCATAACATGCTTGCACATGTGTCGGTCATCATGGTAAAGTGAGAAAAGTAAACCCAAGTTCCAGCTGAATGCACACAGCAATGTTGTTCTCTTTTTGGGTACCCCACAACAGAATATGAACAGGGCCCATAGATTAAAACAACAAATACAGGTCAGTTTCTGCTGCCATATGCTTACCTGCATCTGTGGCTCTTGTTTCTCAGTTTTCCGCGCCTCCGAAATCAGTCGTCTAGAAAACAAATTAATAAAGGCTGTTTTAACCGTTTTCCTTTGCACCTCTTTACTTAATAACAAGGGTATTTGTTAAGTGGCCACTTTTCCTCTTTTCATTATATACTAATGAAAAACAAACATCATAACAGCTATAAAAAAGGAATAGAGTAAGATTTCTTCCTTAATTTTTATTTTTTTCCTGGGTACTGTATCATATTTCACTCAAGAGACATTTCGCACATTTGTCCTGATGCAGACTATACTTCATCTGTTCAAATGGATAATAGTAGTAATTTTGTACAAGATAAAAACTATTTTACAAAATTACAGCATGGAGCACGTTTTGAGCCATTCAAGACTTCTTCAGAACAGGTTAGACGAAGTGTGAGGTCATGTGCAAAAGCCGGGTGGGTGGCGGGGGGGAAATGTGTGAGGGGCACAAAGTTTTAATGAACCCAATAAAATTAAAATCATGTAATGATGCATGAAGACTCTGAGGAGCACATCTGATTATAAATAACACATGAAATTATGACTGATTGTGTTTCTTTTGCTGTAGGCCACGAAGTAATGCGTTCTGTGTCAAACTATACAGTACGCGAAACAAAGGAGAATGTACATTACCTGATATTGTGATGTGGCGTTAAAACTATTTACATCGCAGAATGGTGCAGGGTTGCCAAGGTTGATGAAATGACATTTCCTTTTGTGTCGCAATTCAGAGCATGTCAGGTTGTAATTATCCCTGATTCAACAAATTGCCTCAGAAAGGGAACTCTGTTCATTTAAGCATGGATCAAGATAAAAGTTGACAGCACGGAAGAATAGAATATTTCTTTCCTCTAGCTTTGTAGTGATTACTAATTATTCTCAGATCAAGGAGGATGATAGCAGAAATTCACTGATTCCATAATTTGCCAGTACTGATGTTGAATACTGATTTGCATTTGATAGTCCAGCAATGCAGTACTTTCTGTTCCATTTGAAACACAGGTCTGTCTGTGCACATGATATTTGTCCATCTGTCACATTTATTATTTGCATGGTTAGCTTACTAGGGT
This sequence comes from Amia ocellicauda, assembly GCF_036373705.1. Taxonomy (NCBI): domain Eukaryota; kingdom Metazoa; phylum Chordata; class Actinopteri; order Amiiformes; family Amiidae; genus Amia; species Amia ocellicauda. Next base: position 30,027,284 of record NC_089850.1, on the reverse strand, counting down.
GGTTTCTTATCCCTAAAAGCGATATTTGATATGCTGAAGTATTTACAGAAAAAAGTATGAAGGTTTATGTGATTAGGAAACTTAACCTCAATTGCTGAAGCTGTTGCTTAACATTCTTGAAAGAAAGCTAAACTACAATAAAAAAAAAATCCATTCATACAGATAGCATTTATCACTGGTTGTCTTCTTAATGTGCAGGGATATTGCCAAACACTGCAGCTGGACTCCGGGATTGACTACCGCAAAAGAAGTCTGCCTTCAGCTGGAAAACTGTACTACCTGTAAGTCTTTATATAAATGTATATGTTGTTGGAGGTTTTGTTGTTGTTTTTTTTAAATACATAAATAAATGGAAAAACAGATTTTTTTTTTAATTGCTAGTAGTTAGTATAAAATACCCACCTTGGTACAGTTGTTCAGTGCCTTTTGTTCATCTCCCTATGAGCTGACCAATTCAATTTCAGCTTAAGCCTGTGACTGTATTCTCCCTTTCATTGTTTCCATACATCTTTTCAGGTCATACGGCAAGAAAAACACAACAACTATTAATTCCCCATTTATACTGAACATGTTTAGGATGGGTCTAAGCCTCTTTAGTTTTTTTTTTTAACAATGTAAATGCAAAAAACTGATCCCAGGCCTTCCTGAAGTAAATGCACCCGGTGATTAGCAAAGCTCTTGTGGGGGGGGCTGTCAAAAAGCAGTGGCCCCTTGACATCATCACCTCTCCTGAGAAAATTGGAAATTTTAAATGAACTAGTGCCATGTTTATCAGAGTGTGAATAATGAGCAGAGCACCAACGTTTCTCTGAAAATAGGTTAGAAAGTCGAAGTTGAATTTAAAAGGAAACTTTGAAAACTGTCACAAACACCCCCACAAGTCTAATTTATTTTTGTATCATCTTTTAAAACATAAGCAATTTTTTTATCTTGTTTGCAAAAAAAAAAAACATTTGTTCTTTTATGATGCAGGCATTTTACATTAGCTGGGACATGACAGAGCAAGTATTTTCTCCTCTTTGGATAATAAGGTTAAAGGCATCTGGCACCCTTGCCTATGACCTATTCTGGACTGTTCCAAGTTAGTATGATGAGAACGGTAGGGAACTTTGTTGTTCAGAAGTAAACAATGTAACACGCCCCTAAATGTGTAGGTTTAGTGTATGTGTAAAGTGCGTTTCGGACCCCCACAGTGTAAAAACGGTATGAAAATGATAAAGATTGTGCCATGAGTCAGGTCAGAGCTCACTTTGATCTTTGTTCTAAGTCTAAACTATGTAGAAACGTCCTCAAAACGTTGCTGGTCCCATGAGGTAATCTCGTAGCACTGGACAATAGAAATAGACATTTTTCATGAAAGTGTGTATGTGATGTTTGAGGTATTCCTGCATTTTTAAGAATACAATTTCAGAAAATGGTACAAAAAAAACGAGTGCCACAATGCAAACTCACAATATTGTTTACTTCGTTTTTTATCATCCACTGGATATTTTTGCTCTGTTCATCTAAGAGGTTGCTAATGACCCTTAGGAGTTAATGTTTATTCGTTCTTTTTTGTGTTGTTTTGTTTTTTTCCACTCCGATTTTTACACACAGCTCTGTGTGGGGTACCGCTTTAGACTCCACTTGTCAATAGCTTTCACTTAAGCCATTGAGCTCCTCCCTCTGTTAATCCAGAAGATGTAAACCTTCTTCGGCGGGTCATTTGCCCTCTACCCACAATTTCATGGGGTCACAATGGAACAGAGCGACGCTGCTTCGAACACAACAGATTCTCAGGGCGCCCAGTATCGGTGCACATACACTGAGCATTTAGAGACGGGAACAACTGTCATTTGGACAATTGTCACATCTGAACATTCCCTCATTTTGCACACTCATTTAATAGCACCTCTCAGAAGGGTTTTCTGTACCCTAGCTTTTTACTGATTATTTTATTTTCTATGAAAAAAAAACAACGTATTTATTATTTCGATTTATTTAGAACAGGTACCTGTCATATGCAGATGTCTGTGTTATGCAGACATTTATTAATCATCAATATGTAAGGCAAGCAACTTTCCCCTGACAAGCAAGCAAGTTTCAGCCTCACTTTCATAACGAGCAGACGAACACATGCATGCACTTGCCCACTGTTGCAGAGGAGATTTCAAAGGTGGCTACTCTGGATGCTTGACTGTTTTGCCTATTTTCTCGTATTTTGCATGCAAGAGAAAAGCAGCAGCCTTTCTTCTCATTGTGTACACACAGCATTAATGGATTTGCTTTGCCTCTATTGCCTCATTACTGGCTTCAGCTTTCAAGTGTGGCCGTCTTTCAGTGTATGCAAATGAGGCAGAATCATCTACCTGAGAGTTAATATTCCCTGCTTTAATGTGTATTCTAAATCTAATGTTTGTATTTAGAGTATAACATCCTGTTCTTTCTAGATGGGCAAAAAGCTAAGCGGGCCCCAGCAGCTGTTTGATGTTGGCTTCAAGTGTTATTAATTTCATATTCTATTATTCTTTTCACTGTAGCACAAGTGAAGCTGATGTGGAGGCTGTCATGGATAAGCTGTTTGATGAGCTGGCTCAAAAACAAAATGATAGTACGTAAGTTAATTTCTCTTGAAAGAGAATACATTTAGAGCACAATAGCCCAATCTCCACTGACCAATTAATAAGTTCCATTGGTGTGCATGGGTTGATGCTGCACACTCGAGTGCCTGCCATTGTATCAGTATTTTGTCTGATTTATGTGTTGAATCGTGTGCTATTATTCAGCAACTGATGCATTTCCTAGCTCGGAGGGATGCTTTCCTTTTTTTCTTTTTTTTTTTTTTTTAATTATATATTTTTTATTGTTGTTGTAATTACCCGGACAAGACGCACTCTTTGTTTGTGTTCCCATAGTTACTCGGCCAAGGATTGTGAAAGTACAAGGCAGAAAGCTGCGCCTGAGCAAAGCCTGCGGGACCGTCGCAGACTGCACGTTCGAGGAGCTGTGTGACAGAGTGAGTAAAACGCCGTCATTTCTCGCCTCCCTGTGTCGGCGGCCAGTCGTCACCGAGAGGATTCAGATCACCGCCCTCGCTGTTCTTGCTTCCTTTCTCTGCGTTTCTTCCCCTTTTTCTTCCTTTCTCATGCACTCGTTACTGCTCGCCTTGATAGCATCGCTGTGTTGTTCATTTAGATGTGATGGAAATGCAACTACTGTCACTAATGAAGTAGTTAATACTGTGGTGATCCTAACATTATGCCCCTAGGTTCCAGTGTAGGCAAATGTGTATTCTCAATAAGAAAACACTCAGCAGGCTACTGGACATAAAGCAGTGCACTGTGGTAAAGCATTCTTCAGTAGCAGAATCTTCAGTATTGAATTACACTGTATTGTGGAACAGAGTCATGTGATATATTGAAAATGATACGGAGTTGCAGAACTCCTCCGCAGCCACAAGAATCTGATTGTTACTGGAAAAGGGCTTCATATGAGAAATGCTCAACACCTGTAGGAGGCAGAAGCCTGAAAAGCCAGAATCAGTGTCTTAATCCACCTGTTGCTGAAAGCACCTTTGAAGTCCTTTGGTTGAGAAACATGGACATGTGCATTTGTAAATCATTCAAACCTGAACTTCAGCATGTAGGAAACAACACATGTGAATCTGACATATACATGATGTGATAGTAATCATATAAACATTTTGTAAAAGGTGTCATAAAAATAAAAAAAATCCTCAGACAGCTTGAGACTCTGGTTTGAATGTATATTTTTGAAAGCCTTTGGTAATGTTAAAAGGAACACCTACTCAAACACAAATAATGACTAAACTAAGTGTCTGTAATTTTCATGTTGACCTTAAGATCTTCCAGTTTTTAAAAACCAAAACACATGTGCTTGGTTTATGTGCCTTTCATGTTTTCTCTTGAGCCATCTAGTGGCCATTACAAAACACAGCCCTTAGAAACAAAATAATTCAATTGAAAAGGTAAGATTGTATACATTTAATTTAAAATGTTGTTGTCACACCTCTGGTACAATCTGTGTTTATAAACGATATATTAAAAAGTGTTATTTTAAATCAGTGTCTGACTTCGTTTGAAATAACCTTCCTTCCTATTTTTGTTTTTTCATTTCTCACTTTTCAATAAAGCAACACATCTTTGTACATTATTTATTATTTACCTATCATTTTTTACACACTCAAATGTTCAGAGGTGAAGTAAACAGGAAAGATTTTTTACCGTTGAATCTGCTCATGAACCGGTGTCCTACGTTGTGTTGGAAATCATCCAGAAGGTAATAAAAGGCTCCACTCTTAGAGATTACAGCAGACCTTCGACAACAATCATCTTTTGTGCGAGTTCAGTGTTCTTACCCAGGCTGGTTTACCATTAGACACATCAGTCCTTCCCCAGTCTTTGTTTGATTGTTTGTTTGCAGTTCAACACTGCAGTAGTTATGGGACTTTTGCTACATTACACAATGTAAAAAAACACAAACAAACAAAAAAAACATAATGCCACCTAATATTCAAAGCATTCAGTATCTTATCTAATAATTATTTGGAGAGGCTATGTCAATGATTTGAAAGCTTCTAAAGAGTCAGGGGACTTTTTTTAATTTTACCTTTCAACAAGGGCTCTCAGAGCTCTCTCCAACAGGAAGTACTAATGTTTGCAAGATCTGTAACCTACAAGTATCGGTAAACAAGAGCACAGCGGAGACTATCCTTGAGTCAGGATCATGATTGTTGAACATGCATTAAATCATTCCTTTTGTTGATGCACTTCAACAAAAACAAGGATAACAAAAGCATGTTAAAAGAAAGCTAATATCCACTATTCTGAGGGGGTTTTGTCGAAGCTGTAGCAAGTAAGGTGAAAAGCAGAAGATATTAGCCTAATAGTCTTTATTAATTGCATTTACGTGTGGAGCATTTTCTTTTTTTATGTCAGTGGGGCCATTATAAACCTTCAGAATATGAGAAAAGCCCTTCAGTTCCCCTCCAAGTCAATCAGGGGGCCTATTTCCCCCTGCAATAGCTTCAGTGACTAGACAGTAACAAGATGGGCTCGTTTCTTCATGACATTAGTGCATTAGTCCAATCCAGTCAGTCACACAATATAGAGGAGATTTTTCGAGTTGAAGAAAATTGTTTCACCAGAGAATGTGTTATTAGTGATTGTTTTAAACTTTTCCTATCTTTATTAGTTGTTTTTCTTATTATGACTAGTCATATTTGAGTCATGCTATCGATCCAATGACCTGCTATACATTTTGAGACATACATGAAGCATTTTCCATACTACTTCTGCTGCTTTAAGGATACACCTTTCATTGTGTTGCTCTGTACTCTTCACATCTTTCGGTTTGACTTCTGTCTCTGCTCCCAACACTATCTAGTAGAGCTCGTGGATTTCACAATGTATTAACAGAACAAGTCAGGTTTCTTAGCATCATAGCTGAAACACAAGGAGACAACCATACATTTTCAATTGCATCAATGTTTAAAAAAGTAAAAGTAGTCAAGTTATAAATATCTTCTTTTGTGGTAAATATCTTAATTGCAAGGCACAGATTTTTTATTAAACATTTAATAAACTGTTATTTTGCTTTGCAGCCTTTGGGGGCCAGTGACTACTTGGAGATGTGTAAACTGTTTGACACCGTGTTCATCCGGAACATCCCCCTGCTGACGCTGGCCATGAAGACTCAAGCCCGGCGCTTCATCACCCTCATTGACACTTTCTACGACCACAAAGTAAAGCTCCGTCTTTCAGTGCTACCTTACGATGCCTTAATCATTTACCGCTGGAGTCATTTCAGATTCAGTTGAATTTTATTTTCCAAGGAACGTTCCTTGTGGTTTCAGTTTGTTCTTCATCACTAGTGTAATTTGTCGCCACACACACTACTTGAGGAGCTTTCCTTATTGTTTGTAGCTGTACGATTCAATCAACCCTTCAAAATATAGATACATTTACTTATTTTTAACAAAGAAGAAAATGCCGGTCTGTCTTGTATGTTAACATAAGTGATCCATATTAGTCCCGACCTTCTCTCTGTAAGATATTCTGTTCCGGTTGCATGAAAACCTTTGTTTAGGGTGTTAGATGAAGCAGGGAAAAAGTTTCAATACTCTGGAGGCGTTGTGGGTGTCAGGATACACATTATTCATTGTTATGTACTTACTATATACATTAATTTCAGTGTTGCCACTGTTTTGTCATCAGTTCTTCAGTTCATCAAAGGTTCATGAGACTGAGGCAGGAACATGTTGTTCAACGAAAGGAGGTGTCCACTATATAAATGTACGCAGTCTCAGAGAGAGAGGTTGTGGAGCTCACAGGTGTCTTTGCGCTCCCCAGGTGCGTGTTGTGTGTCTCGGCAGCGCCCCTCTGGAGAGTATTTTTGTACACGATCGTCATGGCAGTGATGACGAGGCTCACCGGATACTCATGGACGATCTTGGGCTGACTGGGGTAAAGACTGACTTTCCTTCGGCCTACTGATAATCAGCATTGACACACCGCACACTTTAGTCTCAAGGAAAAGCACCCCTCTTCTCCAGAATCAAAGCACGGATCCTGACTGTCAGAGTCGCTATTCTGTTCCCAAATATTACATACATAAATAAATAGATAAAAAATACATGAATCCTAGAAGCTTCATTTTCAGTCCTCAGATCAGCTTGACCTCATCAGTCTCGTAAGAGAGGTACGATGTGTTCTGTGTGATGCGAAAGCAGTCGTATAAGTGGGGACTTCTCAGAGCGCTGTCTGACTTGAGTCCACTGGCTTCGTTTTAGCACACTGTCACTAATTATGTCATGCAGGTTCTTTTCACATTCTTCCCACATCTGATCTGAACACTCACAATTACATTTTCTGGGCTTGTCTGCATGCTTACATTTCCAATTCACAGGGCCTATGCAAGTAATTGTTTTCTTCTACCTAGTCCTTGTAGCGTCCCTGAGGAAGCACTGACGTGCATGTGAATCCAGACCTTCTGCTTTTGTCATTTTGGCATGGTTTAAAGATGATTCCAATGATTACATTAGTTAATTGAAAAATACTTTTGATTTTCTTTGAACATTCCTGTATATACATGTAGAGCTCCCGATATAGTGATGATAGTAATATTTGCATTTGAGTTGACAAATGAGGGACATTTTTTTTAACTGTATGCTTGTCCACAGTGCACAACTTGAGCACTATTATAATTATTATTGTGAGATCCTTAGGACTGATATAAGACGCCTCATAAAACCGAAGAGACGCTAGTCAAAAACAATTATAGGAGACTTCTAATATCTATAAGCAGAGACCTAGTAAGATCAAATAAGTGACATAAATGGTGTTTGTGTTTGTCCAGAATACAGCACAGGAGCTGTCCATTTTCACTGGAGAGGAGGAGATCTTTGCGTTTCAGAGGACAGTGTCCCGGCTCACTGAGATGCAGACTGAGCAATACTGGACAGAAGGGGCCCGAAGCACAAGCTAGCCTCTGTGTGGAGACTCGGAGAAGATCATCTCTTCACAAGAAGTGGGAAATAGAATCTCAATAAGGCCCTATATGGAAGCAATGCAATATATTTATTATCATTATAGACACGTTAATGATCTAACCATTGCAGCTTAGCAGTTGTAGCATTAAATCATCTACATCACATTGTGTTTTCCAGAAATAGTTTTTATTCTGGAAACAATAATGAAATGTTTTTATTACAGGCACAGCATCTATACATCTGGTATTTGATGTTCATAGTGAAGATGAGGGAATGGTGTAGTATTTTTAATGATGTTTTATAGGAATTATGTTTCCAGTTGTTTAAACATGAAACATATTACAGTATTGCCTTAAACATGTATGATTGTGTTGGGAATTGGTTAAAACACAATTTGTATGGCTTTCTTACATACAGGAGCCACTTACTATGTTTTACATTTCTGGAGCACTATAACCGAAACACAGTCCTTAACAAATTTGACTTATTTATTGTTATTCTACACAAGAAGGATGAGTTTATTTAATTTTGTCTCATTTGCTGATTATAAGGATTCATAAATATCCATTTGAAATATGTTATACATTTAAATTCTCTTATTTATATAAAACACCTCTCTGAAATACTCCAGATTATTTACTATTTAATAGCATAAGCAGATTTTCATGATTAGTAGTTAAAGAAAAATAACTATAAAGTTCTACAAGAAGGCAACAGCAGTACGGTTAAAGCACCGGCTGTTTCAAGGGAATATAAAATGTCTTATTTTGACTGGATTATTTTGTTTAAGCACTTTTATCACAGGAAACTGCTGCCATCTACTGCCTTACCATATAACAAACCTAAATACCTGCTTCATTGAATGAGCACCATAAAGTAATGCATTTCCCCCTTTCCTGGCTACATTTCTGTACCCCTGGAATAAATATCAGCCTTCTGTGAGAGAGCCTTGCGTCAATCCCTGCAGAAGACATAGGGCCAAGCTGTCCCATAATGCTCATTCTAATATAGCAGAGTTAAAGCAATGCCACAGCTTATATAACAACTCGCCTTTGTTACAGGAAGTGGTTGGGGTTTAGACACAGACTACCTAGCTATGTGCACAAATCTCTGGGTACTTTGAAGACGCAGCTACTTTGACTTAATTAATTAACATGATTAACATGATAACTAGCAACAAAATGAGTAAATTGGCGGATCGGCCTCTTCTCGTTTGCTAATTGTGCTTTTGTTCTTCAGTTCTTGTTTCTAAGTGAAATGAACTAGGGCACTTTTCATTAAACTTGTGATTTATCACCCATCTGTGGCTATAATGCAGGTGTATTGTAAAACTTGAATATAATGACTTAACTTTGAAGATTACTGCCAAAAGGCTGTTATGTCAACATAACTTGTTCAGTTGTTTTAATATTAAAATATTTTAAATGTAATTTTAGACAATATGGTTTTGGTAGATGGTGGAATGCTGCACTGCAGATGGAAGTTAACAGAACTGTTGTGTATAGGCTGGAACAATTGTACTGTAAATAACAAAATAATATATATAATTCATTCCATTGGCAAGTTTGTTATTTTCTGGTAGGCTATTGGCTCCCTCTAGTGGTGTATAATCCATACATATCATATGGCCAACCTGTTTTATATATATGCAATATACAGGTAAATACAGGGAAAACTATGTACTACAAACTAAAATATGTACTGCACATAATAAATACTTTCAATCCTCATTCCCCTAGTGTCAAACTTGACATCCTCTGAGTGTCTTTCAAAACACTTCAAACCCTATACCCGAACACATGGAAATAATATAATGATCTATTTATACATGTTGTATAAAATGCTACTAGGCAAACTTGATGATTTGTTTTTCAGAATGACTAATAAAATAATTGATTCAATTGGCCCAATTGATCGTAATTACTATCTGTTCCAGGTATTTAGAATTTGCTGATTAAGAGAAACCTACAGGGCTGAATCTCCCGGACCAGGGTTGCCTACACCTGATAAAAATAGTCCAAGATCACGCCATTGGGTGGTTTGTATTCAAAGTTGGTAAGTCGAGGATATTGCAATAAAGGTAGTAATGCAGTGGATGGATAGTTTTTAACTGCGCATATGACACATTTGTATGGTCACAGTCACACTGACATATATATACAATATGTAATACAAAATGTGCTCCACAGAGCTCTTACCAGAAACATTTAAATTGTATTCTGCTCGGATAATTAAGATCATATTATGTCAGGAATGCACAAAATTCCAGTCTTTCAGATTCAGTGATGTTTCAATATGAAATCTATTCAGTGCGCTCTGACTGTGTATCATTGCAGAATGGTGTTTAGAGTGTAACTCCACAAGATGGCAGCAGAGTTTGCATCCCGTTGTGCTGCTGCTCAATTTCCTAAACTTGGGTAAAAAAAAGCACATGTGTGCTGTGGGTAAACAAGAGATCAGCTGTTGCAAATAATATCCCCCCTCAACCAATAACAAAGGAGCTGCAGGACTGTAGCCCTGAGTGGGTGGGGTGTGTTTAGGGGGTGTGTATCCAACAGATACTTTGATTGGAGAACTTTCAGGAGACGATGTGTCAAACTCTGCTTCCGTCTGTGCCGATTCTAATTGTAGACAGCAGCCTTGCTTTCACAGCTATCAGTGAACCTCTCCAGCCCTTGCACCACTACAGATATGCAGCATGCCAGTATGATTACCATTTCTGTGCACTACTAAATCTAAGCATATGCTAGGAAAGGTTTGACTTAACATAATAAGTGTCAACAAACAAAAAGGATTTTAAAGGATTCTTGCAGTCGGTACAAAATGACCACAGAACACTGGAAGATGCAGTGCAGTGTTTAATTGGCAAACTTCCTTTTATTCCCCGAAGGACAGCTATTTCCAGAGTGTCTTGTGATGATACAAATCAATATCAGAGCAATGTAACAACACCAAAAGATGAATTGCTAGGTTGTGCTATCACTTGACACACTCCCCTATTATAATGCCCATTTTAATGGCTGATGTCATGAGCTGGTTATGTGCTTCTCTGGAATATGAAAATGTTCCTCCATCATCGTCATCATCTGCCAGCAAACTAGATATCCGGAAAAGACCAGAGGAATTCTTAAAACGCACTGTCACGCATTATAGTTCGTTCATTTTCTATGAAAGGAAGAAAACCCCTGTCCATTCCAAGACTCACTCCAATGACATTTCATCCGAGGCCTTCGCCATACTTCAGAGAGGCGCGGTTGGGTTGCTTGGTTATGCTGGTTGTTTGTTTAGTTTATGCATATGGTATAAGACTTTATGAACACATATCCATCCACAACACTGCATTCAAAAGCATGACATTTGAAACATCGAATGGTGAGGAAAAGGCCTGAGGCTGGGGATTGACTCTGCTTATTCTCGCCCACGGTCTTGGTTTAAGTATCACAGTTTCCCTGAGCATCCCTGTATACTGCACACACTGATAGTCACTGCATTAGCCAAAAAACGAAACTAACAGGTCTTGCTTTTCAAATGAAATCTGTACCATTAGTGTGTGTGTTTGATTTTGAAATACCATGAATGTTCTTGTTTATTAAATATGTTGCCTTCCCAGAAGCAGATGATAAAATAAAAGTAAATCTTCCAATATATTTGTTTACTGAAATTGCAGAACAAATGCCCCAAAATGTCTTCCTGTCAAACACTAGCTTCAATGACTAATATCATACCAAATATATTTGTCATCTGAAGACGTATTGCAAGACGTTAGTGCAACAATAAAGACGGAAGTGCAGCCTACTTCATAGAACAAGATAAATCAAGATAAAGAAACCAATTACATTAAATGAAAAACAACTCCTCGTTAATTTATCAGGAAAAAACAACCCTCTTCTGCTAGGGTCGTTGTACAGAAAGGACAACATACCAAGGCACTCTTTTTTTAATTCAGAAACATATAGCAGTATTTAGGAAGTTAGGGGATCAGAGAAGATTAAAATTATCAATACCCTTCTCACCAAAGGCTCCATCAATGTTAGGCCTTTTAAAGTTTTGCTTGGGAAGACTTACCAAGTGACTTAGATTATGACTGCATGTAAAAAAAAGTACTATTTCATACATGTAGGGTAGGAGGGAAAACATATATCTAAATAACCTCAAAATCTATTTTTTTCTGTTAGTTTTCCTTTTTCCATACATACTCTTTCATTCAGCAGGATTTTAGTAATTTGCGGTCAAAGGCTCCCAAGTAGGAATTTCAAATTGTAGCACAAATTTTCCACTGTACCACAGCGTAACACCGGATACAAGGAATGGTGCTGTTAGTTTTATACACCCAATACAGTATATCCTTGGTATAACCAGAGTCATTGTTAGAGCAGAGTGCAGGGCTGTCTGGCTGGCTGTTTTCCCTTCAGACAGGTCAGACCCACCCAAGGCTGGGCTGCTATGCTTTCTGTGTTTATTCTGCATTCCTTCGTGTTTTCATAGAAATCAGAAAGTTTTTCGACACATTTCTGAGTTCTGCTGAGGCCTTTCCCTTATTCAGATACTATGACTGCTGGATAACTAGAACCCATCACCGGTATTTCAACATTCCTTGCAAACTGATTTATTGAGAAACTGTCTAAGAAATGCTATTGTTAATCAGGACAGGGGTTTTACTCAGAGGATTGGTACTAACATAGCAGACTGCTTCTGTCAACACCTTACAAAGAAAGCCATCAAATTGTAATATATTGTGTCCGGTATCCTTGTACTGCGAAGAAGGAATGCACTAATCAAATTATTTTGGTAGCCACGAGATCATTCAGTAGCATTTGTTCAACCCAGTGACCCTAATCCTCATGGTAACTTTATAATGTGATGCATTTCAAAATCTTAAGTCCACCCTTTGCCAAACAAAACACTCTTATGTCACTCTGAAATGCAATATTCACAAATGCAGGAGTGGCAGATACTCAGACTGTTGTCATAAACCTTTATTGTGCTATAATTACAGGCAGATTTTTGAAAGCAGTTTCCTGGTCTGATGAAGTCAATGTGGTTAATCTGGCTGACTCTAGCATACACCCTACCCAAGTGGCCATGAGTTAGCACTCTGTCTCCCAGGGTTCAATAGCGGTTGAATTTGGCATTCTGCTATGGAGACGTGAACGAAAGTGGAGGAATTTTTTTTATTTCTCTTTCTGTGTCTCAGGTTCCCTGCCTAATGTAAGACACAGAAAGAGAAATAGCATTTTTTCACAATTGTATATCTGTAGATCGTGCGGTTTGCTTTGATTCATGTTTAAAGGATCAGGACAGAATTAAAGGAACTGAAACCAGATAAGAGATACAGAAACCAGATTAGAGAGACTGCAGATTCTGGGAGAGGGGATTTCTGTCTCATGAGGAATGGTTTTTTAGGACCTTGTGTCTTAAGATGTCTAGTTTCTCTGCTCCCAACTCGTTCGTTCAGTTCGTCTCTTGCCTCCTGGATCTGACTGAGTGGAAAACTCCAGGATCCCTGTTGTTCACACAGTATGCTAGACCAATGTAATGTCTACCGGACACCTTCAGAGGTGTAAGATATAATAGATACATATTTTTCACATGTATTCAGTACAATCAGTCCTAAAGTAGCATACAAAAAGAAACTGATCCCCAGGATCTGAAGTTTGCTTCACGCACACTTTTTATAAATCCCTGTTTTGCACTGTAACCCTGTCTATGTGTTTCCTGAACCCCACCTGAGAGCCCTGGCAGTGCTGGCCCTACCCCTCCACACTGTCACGCCTGGTGGAGAATGCGGGCAGGCGTAGAGTGGTTTAAAGACACAAAAGAAGAAAATAACAAGAACGACAACAAAAGAAAACAATTGAGGTGTGACGTCACTATATTAAGACTATATATGTGTGTATATTTGTATATATATATACACACACACACACATATATATTCTACATATATACACATATACAATAAAATTGGTGCATAATTTCCAAATATCTCTTAATTTCTTTCACAAAAATACATGGCACTAATTTAGTTTCATGTCATAGTATAATATCTTAAGGTGAAGTTACCCTTTAATTATAATATGTCTCATTGGGACACATTCTGTTTGAAGGGGATAGAGGACACAACTTGCCTGAGGATAAATAATTTGTTAACACACAGAACATGGGAGGAGAGAACATTTTAAAAAGGGTGATTAACTGCCTGACAAATCACATCGATTTCACCATTAATTAATTTCTAAAAAAAAAGTAATCAAAAATACAACAAATGTAGCTCTGTTATAAGACGGGTAATCTGTTTTATGCTACTTTAGGATCGATCGTACTGAACAAATGTGAAACTATCGTGGCTACTGCTGTGTCCTGCAAATCAGAAAAAAAAAGATACAACATCTTAAAAGAAAGCTTGCATAATGTGCACAGTGAGAGTCTGACCACAGATCGGATGAATCATTGCTCACCTACACACATTCTGGTCTGCAGTGGTTGCTCTCAGTTGTGGGCGATGGACATTGAAATACAGCATCACTTTAGAAAACTGAACCTCTATGAAATTAAACAGTGTCACCTTAACAGTCCTAGCAACTACCTCAGACACGAGTTAGACAGCAGGAGGTTTTGTATCAAGGTGTGTTATCATGGGAGTGAAGAGCTGGGATCCTAAATGAGGGAAAACACTGAAATGTATATTATAGTAGAAAGGAATTTAGTTTTGTTGTTCTTTTGCGTAATATAATTTATTTATTTTTTGTAATGATAGGACCAATACAATTTTGCATGTGTATGTTGAATATCCTTGTGAAACCACAGTAAACTATGAAAAGAAGAAAGATTGACAAATAAAACACATCTTACTATGTGACAGAAGGAAACCTTTCCTTGCTGGTTTTACTCAGGGTGCTTATTGTTAAAGATAAAAAATACCTTTGGTGAACAATAATATACTTGACAATTGCCAGTAATAGCCTTTAATATAGTTCACTATAATAGTCTTCCAGGTCCAAGAGAATGACACTTTCAGATGGATTATATACCTTAACAAGATATAACATTTATATAACAGTTTTGGTCTATCGGAGATTTGTGTTTACAGGAGAAGTTGATTTATTGTTAGCTTTTAGGTTCTATACCAGTAGAACTATAGGTATTTTATTCTGAGACATTTCTACACATTGGAGTCATTTGTTTTCCAGCCTTTTCACTCTGAACATTTGATTGGGGCATGTAAGTGTCTCTTTAGCACAACACAAACCTATTTAATGATTGACTAAAAAATGATTGAAAAACAATCTGCACATCTTTGGCCTGGATTTGTTTGCATTGTGAAATTCAACCTTGACCAGATCTACTATGGAACCCGTCCTAAACCCTTTACATATAAATATATCTGCTGTTTCACAAACCCTGGCAGTTGTCTTCATTGGCTTTCAAGGATTAATTTAGTTGCAAAATGTTTTGTCATATGACCACACCACAGAGAGCCAAAGGTCTGTCAGTTTCTCTATGTACTCCTTTGTCCAGAGCAGCATCATCCACTGCTGTGTGTCTTTTGTGAGCCCTGCTGTCAAGTGTGGCATTGTATCATTATAGTTGTTAGATCTTCTGTTGCAAAATGACAGTTTCTCTCACTTTTCTCTCTGTGCTGTTCATTTCAGTAAAGCACAGTTTTCTGCCAGTTATTTTATATTTTCAAACAAACATTTATCCATATGCAATTACAGTCAGAAACTAAGCCAGAAGACAAAGGGCAGGATCCACGTTGGCTTAGCACCAGTCCATCTCAGGTTAGCACTAACACACACAGCATTTTAAAGTTGACCAGTATGGCTTTGGGATATGGTAAGAAAGCAGAGCACCCTGAGACAACCCACACAGGCAGGAATCAAACCTGGATGGCAGGAGCTGTGATGTAGCAGTGCTAACCACTGTGCTGCCCTTTAAAACAATCTTTGGTGCCAAAGCTTTGACTATGTTCATTAATGTTGGCTAATTTACATAAAATAATTATGATATCTTGATACCCAGAACGGCCATTAAATCGTCACCTTGTAAATGTCAATATCCAATACATTATCGGACTATTTCCAACTGCTGCCTAAGTCACAATTTCTGCCTATTTGAGGGTTTTGTCTGACCAATAGACTGTGAAATTAAATTAGTTCTTTAAACTGACACTTAATTGGGTGTGGGAAAAATAGCATTAGGCTCCACCATTTTAAACCAAGTACATTCCTGCAATGCACCTAGAACCCCAATGCTAATACTCAATAATCCAAGTAGTTTCGGACATTTATAAACCCAACTTCTGCTACATCCTACACAGTAGGAGATCAGTACCATCATTTACACTTCACACGTGCAGTTAGTTTGCTTAACAAAAATAGTCCCAAGATGACTTTTTTTTATATAGTACTATTACTATTAAATACACCGTGGAGAAATGAACTATTCCAGAAACAAAAACTCGATGTAAAAAAGTTGCAACAAAAAAATCATGGCCAGAGTGTTACATAATGTAGAAGACCACCCCTATGCCGTGCGCAGTGAGAAAGTACTCCATGAAAACAAGTGATCTGTGTAGTGGATGAAGCGCGCCTCTGCGCACATGTGCTTGAATCCCCGGTGCGGTGCAGAACAGTCCACACCTGCGCAGGACGTGCGTCAGTGCAACCGGGTTCATTTCACACTACTGTTTTGAATGCAATATCTCTTTTAATAAGAAGAAGAACGATCATTAATGGTGCTTTCATAGTGCACGATTTGAATTCCTCATGTTTATCTGGGGATCGAAGCTTCATGCAAACCTATATATTGGCTGAACGTCGACACCCATGTGCTGTACAGCGTGCAGGCTGTGACATTACAAGACACGGTATTTGGACGTGTGCATGTGTGCATGTGTGTCTCATGACTTCAGTCGCTGCACTGCACACGCATTCCCCCGCACACCTCTCTCCCGTCTCAAACAAAAGCGCCGCAGTCGTGTGTTGCAGTGCAGGTACAGGGGCGCCGGAGCACCGCCGCGTCACTGCGCAGGGCTGAACCGGCCCCTTGCCAGCCAATCCCCGGGCGGGCAGGATTTCTGCCGTGCCTCCATTAGACATACAATGACGTCATGTGTTTGAGGCAGTCGAACTAGCTTGAAGGGGGCGTGTCCGGCCGCTGATGACGCGCATGATTGACAGTGCGAGGGGGCACGCGTAGGGCCAGCAAGCCAAGTCGTCTTAAAGCCATAGCTGTGATAGTGTGCATGCATTCATACAGAGATGTATCTATCTGCTCCTTTTCTTGAGCACGGCATGTACGAAATAAGTCATTAAAATAATGTTTGTATGCATTACATTGTAGCCTATTTCTGGCAGTGTCTGAATGATGAAGTGGCTAGGAGCATGTGAAGCGGTAGGCATGTATCTGGGTTATAATAGTTCACAGACAATTACCAACACTTTAATTTAGTTGTTCCAGCGCTACATATGGTTCTTTATAATGTGTTATTGGAGTCAACACATAATTATTAACATAGATATTGGCACAAACCTCCCTCAGTGCTAGGATGGTACCAGCGGTCATGTGCTGCATATAGGGTGTGTGTAGTATATCAAGGTGATCTGCAACCAGTTATTACAAGCATGTTAATTGGGTCTGCAGTGCACCATTGGAAATATTGTAGATAAGTGGTATGCCAGGGTGAAAAAATGTGAGAGACCAGCCAAAGCACCCAAAAAGTGCAAAAGACAAAGAGGTATTGGGTGCCATCAGCAAAGATATAACTGACTGTGTAGGTGCGTCTGACAATGTGTCCACTGTAGGTTGGCAAAGTATCCATGCTTAGGGTTTTTACGCCTGGGAATCACCCACAAGGTTATAATCACGTGTAAATTGTAATATATTCCCCAGTTTTGGTTATTTAAAGTGGGGACCCCTGCTGTGTAGTGATGAATCCTTCTGAACACTGTTTGTTTCTAACTTGGAAAGTCTGGGGGTGTCGGCAGCTTGGAGAATACTTCAAACCGAGTATGGAATTGACTCTGGAGGTGGCAAAGTAATGGTGTAGGCGTGTTCCTCATGGTTTGGACTAGAGCCATGACTGCTTGCGAAGGACACCATGACCAGCAGAATATATTCTGTCATTTTGAGGTTATTTTATGGTGAGGGCCCATATAGGTCTACCAAGACAATAATGCCCCAATATCACAGAGCTGAGAGTGTAGAACATTGCCCTAAAAATGTTTCACAGCCTGTTCAAAGTCCTAACTGCAATCTCCTGGAACACCTCCAGAAGGAACAGGAACTGTGTATCAGGAAGAAACTGCACACATATCTCCTGCTGCAGCCCAAGCCGTCCTGAGGGACAAATTATACCGTATTGTTCTAAAGGGTGGTGGACGGTGTTGATTTCAGGATTGTAGGATTTAAGACAATGAATGGGTCTAAATCAGGGATTCCCAAAGTGCGGCCCTCGAGGATCTTTGGTGCGGCCCCCCATGAACCACCCCTGTCTGAACCTTAACTATATTTTTACAGTTTCTGAAAGTGTTCTGTTACAAATTGCACATGTAATTTTGGGGAAAATAATAAAACAACAATTAAAGTTAATACATTTTCCCTAACAGATATGTATAGGAAATAGGTTCATTTTCTACTGCGGCCTCCCATCCCATGCAACCTCCTGAAATTGGCCCTCCATCACCAGACATTGGGAACCCCTGCTCTAAATGTATTCCTATTGGGATAGTTGTTCATATACTTCTCGACACTATATAGGTGACTCAGCTGAACTGAACATGACGCTGATAACAAGGAGAGACAGGGTTTGATCCTCATTTACACCTAAAGTGAATTATAAGCCTAACCTAACGTAGCGACATCAAACATTAAAGACGTCAACTTTATATTCATATATCGGCTTCTCTTTTGCCATTCCACAGTAGATCATGTGCACGTTTCCTGAGCAGCTTTATGTGAAGGGGGTGCTGCAACACATGATCCGCACAAGCAGAAACTCTCCTCTACCTACAAAATAAAGAGTTGCCAGAAAATATGCATCTGGATTTCAATGTCCTGTAATATACAGTGTGTAGATATTTTTCTTCCATCCCAAATGCTCCTAGAGGATATTAACAGAAGAGGTCATTTTTCTGAAAGCAGCAATGAAACAACCCAAAACAAGACACCTCTGTCTTACTGAAAACCAACGGCATACATACATAAAACAGTAACACAATTTCACAGTATGAATACTAGACTCTATACACCCCATCATCAACACCTATGACATCAAATTCATTTTCTTTGAAGTAATACAAATAGAAAGACAACATTTCAGCTCTCTAAACGCAATCTCAAATGGGTAAAAGAATATATCCCATATCAGAAAACAACCAGGGTGTCTGAAACTAAAGGCGAACACACGTGTGGACACGGCCGCCTTTCTGAAGTCTACGTCCTCAAAAGCACACTTGCATCCTACATTAAAGATCGCAAAGGCTGGGAAAGGATCGCCTTGGCCGTGAACACATCATAAACCACTTTCGATCACCATCTGTGGAGGCCAAAGTACACGTCCCGACGCGTCCCCTGCGCGCCATGTGGACGCTGCCTCTTTAAAAGGCGATCCCACTGGCGGCTTGCAGGGGCAGGGCTTGCTCGCTGGGGTTAGGCTGAGTCTGGCTGTCTCTGCTGTATAAGTTGGTGCTTTGCTGCAGGCTGTCAGGAGACGAAATGCTGAATTGGATAATCATGCATATAAGTATATAGGAGGTGCAATACTGTGCCACCGTGCAGTCGCGTCTGTTTGGGCAGCTGGCACGTCCACCGAAGCGCAGGCGGACAGGAGGAGCGAAGTCGCGCTGCTCCGGTGCGTGTCGATGCGCCGCGGACGGGGAGGCTCGGTGTCCTTCTGTCTAGTGATTAAAAGGACTTGAGTGAAGGGGAAATTGTCAAGATGGCAGCGGCAGGAGGAATTGCAGTGCTCTGGCTGTAATCGTGAGGTTTTTATGGGGTTTTTTTCCCGTACGGGTCTTTTTTTTTTCCCGAGGCGTTGTGCGTTGTGAAAGCTCCCCCGGACCCTTGCGCGGATCGCCGGACACCTCTGGACCCGCAGAACCGGTGCGATCGGGGGCTTTTTGTTTCCAGTGCACAGCGGGTGTGTGGCGATGAGTTGCGTTTAAGATTTGGAGTTGCATTGCATCAGTGCGCCGTTGGATCTGTCTCGGTTTCAAGGATTGCAGGCAGGCGGTCTGTGAGCAAAGTCGTAGTAGTGCGACTGGCAGGAACCACATCGTAAGTGTTGCTCCTGCCCTGCAAATACAGTCCGCACAGCGACGGACTGGCGATCACGCCGGGATATACCTGTGGTGCAGCTGTATCGCAATTATAGCACTTAGCATATGGGATCTGACATGAGATCTGGGGATGGTTGTGAAGAATACTTAAACCAACGAATGAAACGAGAATTATTTTACTGAATGCATTTTTGTATTTGTTTTTATATTCTGCAATTTCTTAGGTGCATGCATGGTCTTTGAATTATAACGCGGATTGTGCTGGACTGGGTTTTTCCTGTTACTTTCCCTGGCATCGGAAACGCATTCATGGAAAGCAACTTTGACAGGTACCCCGCAGCTCTTTGTTGACCGATCCATTAGCAGAAGGGACGCAGGACAGAGTGAACACGAAGATGGCAGAAGCACCACCCTCGGACCCTCTTTCCCCACTGGATGTTGAGATAGACCCCGATTTTGAACCCCAAAAACGGCCGAGATCCTGCACCTGGCCCTTACCGCGACCCGACCTGCAGTCCAATGCGGAGAAACCCGAGCACGGCGACACGGGCATCATCCCGGAGGAGGAAGATGACGAAGACGACACTGCCACTTCCATGACCATCAATGCCAACGGCATCTTGGGCAACACCAGCAGCGCCAGGGAAGACCAAAGCAGCCCCGGTGCTCTCCTAGCGGACGGGCCAGGAGCGGCGTCCGCGGGCCAGGAGGGCTCCGGGTCCCCCCTCTCGTCCCAGTCTCCGGGCCCGGCTGGAAACGGCGCCAGCGCCAATGGCCTCGGGTCCCAGCCCAGAAAGTCCTCCTCTCGCAGGAATGCCTGGGGCAACCTCTCCTACGCTGACCTTATCACCAAAGCCATCGAGAGCACGCCGGAGAAGAGACTGACCTTGTCCCAGATCTATGACTGGATGGTCAGGTGTGTGCCGTACTTTAAAGACAAAGGGGACAGCAACAGCTCGGCCGGGTGGAAGGTAAGACAAACCCCGTGGTGTCGCGCAGCAAAACAAAAACAAGAGCCACATGGCGCTGCGTCCCCACTGGCGGGGCTGTGGTGGAGGCTGTCACAGTGTCACAATCTGCCACCACACGTATATTGTAAAGGATGGACATGAATCGGGCGCTTTTCAAAGGTTTCAGTTTCAAAGAGATGCATGAAATTACCTTACATCGATTGAACATAATTCATAACATATTTTTAACATGAACAATACATATTATACATCATTATTAGAGATTTGTTTTTCAAAGATATATCTTTAAAGTGATGCTCTCACTATATTTTCAGTTCATACGTTTCTTCTCAGGAAGATTAAGAACGTTGCCTATTGTTCTGGAATGTTTGATCTATAGAACCTACAGGCTTGCTGTCAACCAAGGGTTAAAAAAAAAAACTAAACTCCTGAAGATAAAGCTCTTGGCATTGCAAGCACTGACCATACAAGCCATATCAGAAGGTAGAGGGCAAAAGACTAAAGGTTAAGAATCAGAGCATGCAGCACAGGGGCTCCTGAATTGTTGTGTAGGCTGAAAGTGCAATAAATTATCATGTCCAGAGAGTAATCCAATCTGGCAGCTAGGCAAACTATCTGCCAGAGAACTGACTTCTGCAGCATGCACTGTATCTGCACTGTAGCCGAAGGAATTCAAATTGTGCACATTTTGTTACAATGTACTGGCTAGACTAGGGTTTTGCACAGGAGCACTAACCATTTTAAACATGTGGGCCTTTCTCACTGTCTCTGTCTCTGTCTCTCTAATATGCAATTACTTTGGGTAAGAACATAAAGATTTGGAAGGGAAGATCAAGCCCATCTGTGTGAACCTTTTCCCACCGCTTGGCCTGTGTGCTACTGTTGTTGGGACAGTTAAGCTAGTGAGATCTCTACATTTGGGGGGAGTTTCCTCTCTGTGTCTGACAATCATTTGCCTCTGCAGATACCTTCTCTGAATGTTTGAGCTCAATAGATTCAATGAGATTCAACACCTCATATTTACTGATGTGTCTTTGCTCAGTGCTGAGGGGACACTTAGTCAAATATTAACTTCACATTCAGATGTGCAATGAAGATATGGTGTGTGCAGAATGGCCTTTTATCCCAAATACCCATGGATAGTCTAACACTGCTGAAGCATTGTATATATGTTTGATTGGGCAATCTTTTTATAGCAAAAACACATATAAATAAATAAATAAATAACTCTGAAGATGCTTAGCATCTATGGAATCAAATCAAGCTGATTAGCTTATTTCATACAAATAAACATTGTATTACATTGATTATTATTTAGAGTATTGTTATAGAGATCTGTACATTGTTAATTCAAATACAGACTACCAGTCAGCAGACTAAATTGAGTTTTGAACTAAAGTTTGGGAGGAATCCAGGCCCAATCTCACACCTGACTTCTGCCTTACCAAGCATAAGTATCCAGCAACACGTACTTTCGCAGCATGCATTGCTTTGCATCCCTTCTCCGCCCCCAAAGACCACCTTTGCAGCAGCAGGGTGTATAATAAATACACATATATAAATACACATCAGAAAGATTATTGTAAAACACCACATTCCTCCATTTCAGCAGAGGTAGACCAGTGTCATGGTTCAATTTTTTACAGATAACATTTCCCTTCAGTAATGTAGACGGAGCTCTGCAAAGACTGGAAGAATACTGTGTTTGATCATCTCAAACCCCAAAACAGTAGTTCACACACTTTGTGATAAAAGCTTTAGTGACGAATGTTTCCTAGCTAGTTTTGATATTACAGTATTCATACAGCACACAGGAAGAAGCCAACAGAAACTTCACAGAGGGCTTTTTAGCACTGTAATTTATAGTGTTGAAACCTTGCCCAGACATGTTCCTATGATCCTTCAGCTTTAGGTTACTTAACCCTCCACAACACCCTTGGTCCAAATTCCTATACATGCTGTAGTTGGCAGATCATGTGAAATATCAGTACTTAGTTATGTCAGTCCCTATATATAGGTGCTGTGCCTGGAGGTCATTCAAAATAAAAATGAAAAAAACAAAAGTCAAAACTCAAACCAAAGATAGAATCTGAGGCCAGGGACTTCAGTGGGGGTTGGGGGCAAATAAACAGAATTTAATGACACAGAGGCTGCCAAACCATATTGCATGTGCTTTCGCTTGACGAACCTACATATTGACTACATGAACTCAATTTGTATATTTACCCGCACTGGCTGTTGGGGTTTAACGGATTGAAACGGAATTGCTGAAACGGAACATGTAATTCATCTTGTGTTATTTTCACATGGCTTCCGTGTTTTAATTGTACCTTCCATATCCTTAATGATTTGAGATGTCATTATGTATGTTTGGAGCCATGAAAACTGGCAATTATGAAATGAGTACATTTATGTAACCTAATCAATATAATTATAGGCAAAAAGCAGAGGACAGAGACATCCTGTACAAACTGAGTATTGAAACTGGGATAGCACAGAGCACCTGTATTGTTTTGATACACTCACTGTTATTAACATATTCTTAAATGTATCCTCTTAAACGGCAAAATAGTAACCCTGTATTCCCATCTGTTTCATTCAAGAATTTAATAGAACATGCGTTTGATTCAGTTGTAGTTTTGTTGTTATAGTAAGAGAATAAGACCTATTTGGAGAAACAGTCTGTTTCCACTCAAATTAAATTTGCACACTGAAACTGCTCTCTCACATTCAAACCTTTACACCTCTAATGACATCAGTGCTATAGCTCTGCGTGATGACGCTTTCTGGAAAGTACTTGCCTCTCTCCCAGGTGTTTCTCCTAAGTAATGTTTGACTGACTACACTGACTGGCTGTGAGCCGATTCTGTTTGTATACCTGAGCCAAAATGAAACTTTTGGTGTTTTAGGCCTTATAGCTAGATTGGTCTTTGAGGAATTTAAACAAATGCATATAAACCAGATAAGCTGGTTTTCTTGCGATTTGCATTAAAGGTAACCTGTGAAATGATGATTTAATTATTTTTGTGTAGTCTGAAAAAAATGTTTTCAAGACCACATTCTTATCTATTTGTTTTCCGTACAGTCTGGGCTGATATGGTTCGGTGAGTAACTGTCTTTATATGGTAAGTCATGAAGATTAAATAATGGGATGTCATAGAGAGGGAATTAATGACTGTTAACTATGTAGCAACATAGGTTAAAGGGTTTTGTCCAGCTGGTGTTGGGGGTGAGCGATGAACTTGTTTTGCTGTGGAAACATCTGGGCCGCGGACTGATTTGGTAGAATTGGTCCGTGGGTGGAAGGTGGTTGTAGTGGGAAGTACCTTTTTGATTAATAGCGGAAAATGTAACCTTACTAATGACAACTGTTGAATGAAGGTCAAGACATGCAGGTGGCTTTCTTCCTTCTGAATGTCGGCCCACGTTGGCACAGGCAGGCAAACAGATTACACAGAGATCTGATGACAGTAGGGATTATGGTGGAGTTGATCAGGATTATCAGATCGAGACTATAACCTTTTTTTTATATATATATAGTGTGTAATAAATTAAAAGGGAGCTCTGGTCACTGTGTCGGTCATTGGGGGGCCAGGTGATACTGATCATTCTCCCTATTTGGATCCAATGCTTGAAAACATATTTCAGTGTTTCTGTGAGAATATCAATGGACAGCCAGGACAGCGACTCATGTAAAAACAAAATGTTCTGGGGACAAAGGTGTTCAGTTTTACCTTTAAATTAACCGAAATTAGCTCAATACTCCTCATAGTAAATTAAGGTTCAGATCTGCAGGGGTACTAAACTCTGCAGATTTCATAGGTCTCTCTGAATCATCAGCTCTTTCTGAACGGGGAAATATTGTTAAATTCATCTGAATAAGCCAATTATGAGCTGACACTGCAAGTCTAGCACCAGAGCTGTGCACCCATGTATGATGAACTTTACTTCAATTATTGTGAAAGACGTTAAATGAATGAATTTAAGACAATAATTCACTTAAAGTCCTCACAAAAAACGCGTTCACTGAGCTACCTGCAAGTTTACTCATTTATTTTTTGCCTTGTAGGTTCATGAACAAGACACAAACATCTTGAAGTAGCAAGTTATCACAGTTCACATCCCAACCAGACGCTGTGTCTGTGGTGGGATCGACCAGATGTTGCAGTGATTGGTTTAATTTAGAGTTTGCACTAAAACAGATGCATGTTAAAAACACAGTGAATAACGAGGTATTTATTTTGCCTTAGGTAGCACACACTCCTCATGATTTCTTCAACTGTTTTACAAAGTAGAGTAGATGGTAGGATCCAAGGACTGCTTTGTATTAGATTTATTTATTTTATTTTAAATCTTATTATTTACAGCAATTTGTGGTATGTGAAACATCTCTGCGTGCTGAATCGCATGGATGGTAGATTCTTGAGGATAACCTGATGCAATTCATGAGAGTGTGTTAAGTTACAACTCTGACTGTTTTGTGTGTGATACAATTGGTTCATTATCAAAGTATATTATGCAAAATCTGGCAATTAATTAAGCCAGTTCAGGGGAAGAAGAAGAAGAAGAACAACAACAACGACCCTCTGACCTCTACATTTCCAACTACTGAATTAAAGGGGTAAAACAGCAGACTCGATAAACTATCAGTTATCTGTGATTCTATGTTAATGATCGGACTGTACCTGTGGCATTCAAGACCTTTTTAAATGCGGAAGTCTGGTTCTCACAGGCTATGTGACATCATAAAAGGACTTTCTTGAGCAGCTGCATATGCCTTATCTCATTATCATAATCTTTAGCACATCAAACTTCTTCTTGCTGTTTTATATGACATGCCCTGAATCCAAAAAGCTAACCTTTAACCATCTGTTTCCTTGGCCTAGTTTTTATTTTAAGCTCACTTGCATCTTAAAAGGCGTATATGAACCGTACTGTACATATTGTCCTAAAGCAGATTCAAATGGCAGGATCCCCAACTGGGCTGCTCTGATCTCTTTGCTGAGAATCTAGAATCGGGGGCAAGTTGTGTCTCTCTCTCCTTTCGAAGGCCCAATTCAAATCCACATTTTTGCATCGGCTCTCAGTTGCAATGTCAGGTTTCAGTGGCAGTGTTTTGGTTGAAATTCTTCCTTCTAATTGAGCCAACCTGCTGTCACGTGCTGTGCTTACATTGTCATTCAAGACACACCTGTTCAGACTGTACCTGCAATACCGCATGCCTAATCTCCTGGACAGCTCAGCACTTTTTTTTATACTGTGCTCCCTCATGCACCTGATGACTTATGCATGTTTTTGCACTTTTATTATTTTACTGTATCATCTCCTCTTCCTGTGCTTACCCCACCTCTTAGCACACACCAGGGACTGAACTTTATTCTGTCTGCACTCGTTGACTCATTTGTACTAGGATGTATGCTGATTTGGCCTTGTAATATATTGAAAATGTCACCCTGGGTAAGTGCGTCTGGTAAGAAAAAATAAAAATAGATACATTCATAATTTGAGATTGGTGGATTGGTCTAATTTTTGAATCCACCAGACCCAAGTTCCAATATTTCCTGTTTTGAAATGGATAGGTCTACATTTTGAATCAGAATGGGGACATTCTTCACACCCAAACTGAGAACATCTTATTGTGGCAACAAAACAGTTGATCACAATCCTTCTCTGTTGGTATTTCCCATCACATTGTGGCTTTTGATACCAAGAGCTACATATTTTCATTTATTCATGAATGGTTTTGCAGGGTAGGACAGGGTGAGAAGGCGATTAACATCACCGAAAGGTCACAAGCGAATTAATCAAAATGCCATCCCTGTGCTCTTTGTTCTTTAATGAGGCAGATTAAATGATGCAGTGTCATAGGGGGTTTTATCTGCAGAGAGGGCTGTGCAGCTGAAGAGGGTGGCACTGAGGTCAGAGTTATAGTAGCATTCAATTGAGATTGTGTCTGTGCTTTGCTCAAGGTATTTATTTGTATGGCATTTCAGGAAAAAAAGAAAGAGGAGAGTTCAGCATGGCGGATATTATTGACTACTGGTGTGTGGAGTCCTGACATTCATAATATCAGCCTTCCTTAGTGGTAGAATTCTGGTGAATTCTCGGCTGATGGTGTGATGTTTTGCCAGTTTGTGGTTAGTCAGTTAAACATGGTGCTGTGAGAAAGGGACTGACACAATATGACTTACTTGTTATTAGTCTTCAGTAAATGGCACCGGCACAGAGGACCTTCTGAGCCAGTGGTGCCCTGTTCCTCTGATCTATTTCATTTGTGAATATTGCTTCAGCCAGCTCTTAAATAATTGAATTGTTGAGTTATTAATTCATTTGTGTTATTAAGGAGCTCTCTGTAACGGTGAGCTGCCTTTGAATTTAGTGCAAGGTCTGGTATTTGGAAATCTCTCTCTAAAACCCCAGGCTGCACATCTGTTTCCGAGCCAGTTGAGTGTTTCTTGAAGAGAGAGGAATGGTTTCTTTAATGTCGTCAGGTTGTCACCTCTCTTATCTGTAAGCCTCATGTTTACATTCAGGAAGAGGTCATAAAGTACACTTTAAAATGGTCACAAAAGCCATTGGACTTATTTCAGCACTCGGGGGATAGGGGTGTATTAACTTATTTAGCAACGTGTTTCAAAGGAATGTGGGTAAAGCAATCATTGTGCAAAACTGGTTAGATACAAGCTATGCATCCAAAGCAATTGCCTGGACTATTTGCAACGTATTTGTGTAACGAGGTGATTCACTAAGTGCATTTGTGTCATGCATATTTACAAGAATAAATCAATGAATCAATTGGTTTTTTCCTAATTAGTTTCTTAAAATGCTGAAAAATCTTTCCTGATTATTTCATAGATAAGTTCTTTTTTTAGAAATACTTTTGAGATGCATTCTTAAATTGGATACCCTTTCCCTGTAACCTTTCATTTCCAACTTTCTGAATAAGTTGTTTTGCAGATTACACCTCACAGCTCACAGTCACAGGCATGGAACATTTCAAAATGCATTTGATATCTTTTTGGTTTGATACCTTCCTGACAGGTGTTCCAGCTGCAAAACTCTGTCATTGTCTGACATTTTCACACAGCAGACAATATACAGGTATCATCTTACAACATACACGCTTAATCTTTATATTGGATAAAATGGTTGGCATATGTGATGTCAAAAGAAAATGGTTTTATCCTGAAGCTGAACTAAGCACCTGTAGCACAATCCCTTTTTCTAATCCAGGTCTTCACGGCACTTTACAGAGATTTTAAATATTAAAATTCAATCATACTGCCTGCCAAGGTTCCCTTTTGCAGAAAATGACCTTGAGTTTCCTCCATTAAAAAATAATGTTAGTGTATATAATATTTTTCTGATGCAGATATGAATTGCAACAGTAAAACATAATTTGGTGTCTCTTCATTAAGGAAACCTCAAAAGTCTTTCCATGGCAAGAGGTTGTTGTAGCTTAATGCCAGTCTCAGAGCAAAACAGTGGAAGAGCATCCATAGCATTCAACAATTACAAAGAATAAACATGGTCTGCTGAGAAACCTTTTGGTATTAAGCTTTGTCAGTGTTATAAGTAGCTTTCCACAAAATCAATTTTCCTGAGCAAAACATCTTTAAACAGGATGCAGTTTAGCCCATTCCTTTACATGTCCCAGGCCCATTCACTCTTTTTGCTTTGATAAACTTTTTATTATAAGTGTTTTCAATAACTTTAAATATGCTACTGTGTTTATGTGTAGTTTCACAATATAAAGAACAATTATGCATGTGTCTTCATAGTACTTCATAGAAATTCCAAGGTTCTATTCCTTTTGTTCTTGTTTTTTTGGAATTGGAAACTTTTTTGTTTTGTTTTTCTCCCAAAACCAGTCATGTCCAGAATGTATGGTTCACTTAGCCTCCTTTCTTTCTAGTAACAAGCATCTTGTTCCCTTTCTTGAGGATTAAGGCCCAAGTCAGTGTTTGAATTCCTGTGCTCTGTACGTTTGCTGTCTTCATGTCACTGAGAATTCAAACCCTTGCTCACTTTTTCTCACCTATCGCCATGTACACTGATTTAACTAGACATTGACAAGTCCATTGCCCAAACCGGGAACACATATAATTCCATAGATGCAGGAGGCACGTATATGACCATGGTAGACTGGTACAAGACAGATGGAAAAAAATTGCTGATCATTCTGAAATTATCTGATTTTCAGCTGCCAGGCCTTGGGTCTCTCTCTCAAATTGCCCTTTTTTACCCTTCAGGCTGCAAAGGGAAGTCATCATTATACTGCTGCCTGACTTAATGTTTGTGGTGCTAGCCAGTGGTTTAAATGTGTAATTTAATAAACCATTGTGCAGTAGTTACTATAGAGTAGTATTGGTGTCATGCAATAATCAGGCCAGTCTTACATTTTGTCACCTGGTAGTTGGTGAGGGTAGAGCTCGTAGCCGTGCTCTGCTTGCGTGCTTGTGAGTTCAGTGTAGCATGGATATCTGAGAGAGGTTCTATATAATTGATGAGCAGCAGTCTTAAGTGGCGTGTGGGTGCTGTCTGATAGCGCATGACCCTGTGAACCAAGCCCTGTGCTGGGGGGTGGGGGGGGGGGGGGAGTTCTGTGGCTCAGATAACACCACAGTCGGTGTGTGCCAGATAAACGGGCTGTTCTCAAAGATGTCCTTGATTCACTTCCATGCTGAGCTGTCACATGAAAGCATCCATTTTCATCCTTATTTGAAAGAATAGTACTTTCTAGCTGCACCAGATGTGAGGGTGCTGTCCAAAGCCTCAACAATGGAGGCACTTCCTTTTGACACAAAACCAAACAAAAGTGTCACTAGCCCCTAAAAGACGGGTGTGACCTCTTAATTTCCCATGTGTAACTTTTGGGAAGCTGTCGTGGCACTTTGACCGGGGCTTGAACTTTCATTTTTCTGCAAAGACTGTCTCTTCCAATTATTCAGTTTTGCTTTGCTCTGCTCACCAGTGAGGAGAGTTTAATCCTTCTCTTTCTAATTGAGTATTAATGTAGCTTTCTGTGTCAGGGAGTTGGACCGTGAGCTATCAATAATTGACGTCCAGTGTTGGGGAGCATGGAAAGGAAAAATGTTGGGAGGGGTCTTTCTTAATATGACCAACATTGAGACTTGGCATCTGAATTTAAAAATATGCCTGTGTCCTAGTAAAATACTGTGTTTATAGATAATTTAAACTGACTACTTGACTACTTCAGGAAAGGTATGCAGCTCCTGAGAGATCAGCAAAACCAAGCAGATTTGCTAGAAAAGCTTTGTAAGCGATTTTAACACTAAAATTAGATTTGTTTTTTCACATTTCTTTCAGCTTCTAGGATTAGTAAAGGCAATTCTGTGCGCACTGTCCCTTTCGCTAATAATAGCTTGATTGGTGTCTGCCAGAATTTCCTGCACAAGGGTCTGTCACTCTTGGGACTCCAGCACAGAAGACGTTTGTTGCTGTCATTGTTCAAGGAGGGAGAAAGAGCAAGAGAGAGGCAGTGAGAAAAAGGGAGCAGGCTTTCAGTGTTAATCCCACTTCTTTATGTAGTAGCTGTCTTTCTAAGACATCAAAGACTTTGGCAAGTTGAAGAGGGTCTTTGTGGTGTGTGTACCATCCTTCGCTAAACAAATGGTAGAGTCCAGCGGGTTATGGTAATGTGCCAGTCCATAACCTGGGATCAAGGCATTAAGCATTTAAGATGCAAGGCTGTTCATTGGTTAACTGAAAGAAACATGGCAACAGGAGGAAACCCTGTTTACAGTAAATGTTTCCCTCCTTGTGTGCAGTTTTGCCGGCCACCCTCTTTGAAGTGATTTAACAACTTACAGGTGTTTGCAATGCCAGGCCCGTGGCACTCTGTGTTGTGTAAGGACCCCAAAAACCACAGGAATTCTTAATGATGTGAAAATTAGACGATCTCATTTCCCGTAGAAAAGCGACGTTGTTTACTATGCAACGCTGCATAATTACATACTGTTTTCAGTTCCTATTTTTGAGTAATTTCACTTAACAATAAGAAGGAATGGCAGATCTTTTTTCCTGTGTTTTTGTCCATCATACCTTTTCTTTCCTTGTTGCTTTTACATTTTATATCGCCACTACATATATGAGCCAACATTTCTTTCTGTAATAGTTATACATTTTTTTTACAGCTGCTTATTTCCCTTCCCATTGCTCTCTACTGTGCTCATTGTGTTAACTGTCTACTGTGCCATTGGACATGTCAACCTATGTTACTTAATTTAGCCTGTTACTTTACTTACATAACAAACATTTCAGCATGTAATCTTATCAAGGAAAGTTTTTGTGCCTACTTGAGATAAGAACAGCGAGCATTTTAGTTTCACTTGAAAAAAAGTGATCTTTTTTTTCTTGACTCAGCAGCACAGCAGTACCTGCCAGTGATTTTTCATTCTCCCGGTTCCCTCAGCGCAGAAAGAATAAAAAATAAAACTTTTATCTTGGGGCTTTTTCAATTTATTTTGCAGAAGCATTTCCTGTGGAGCAGTCCATTCTCACTTTAAAAATAGAGCAAATAAAAGAAAATCAGGGGTTTGCTTCTGCTCTTCTGCTACCTGCCAAGTGTCAAAGCAACCTTGAGTGTCTACTGAAGATGAATTTGTCAGACAACCAGATTAATAAAAAAAAATCCTCTCGTGACATATTTTGGAATACCCAGGTGTACGTGTGGCTTTATTTTGAGAAACAATCCACTTCTCTTAAAAGCATGTAGGCCTCGATCTTCAAGAATTAAAAATGCCTTGTAAATGCAGAGGCCCTTTGCACCATAAGGATTTCAGCATTGCAGAGGGATCTGCTTTGGACCACTTTCCTGGGTGTTCAAAGCCAACTGCTCCCATAGCTACAGATGCATGTGTACAGTTTAGTGCTTATGGGAGCATGAAATTGCCATAATGCTCAAAGGCATCTTCCTCCACAAGACTCCTGCTTCTCTGAATGGAATATTTTAAAAACTTCTCCCACTGTCCTACTTAGCCTTCCATCGTTTCTCCCTCTCCTTTATGAGTTTGTCTCACGGTTTGGGACTGGGTAAGGCAGCCGATTTCTACGGGGGTCTGCTGTAGTTATTGTTCGTGAATGTGGTGTGTGCCAACAGAGCGGTTTACATTCCACTGAGTGCAGCAGAAAACAAAACCGAGCCAGTGCTCTGACTAATGCCAGCTGATCAAAAGAGACCCTTTACTAGTTAATCCTGGAGTTAAATTATGACACCAGCAGCTCTGTTACATCCTTCCTTTATGTTTTGAGGACCCGGGACACACAATTGTGCAACCGCCTCAAAGGGGCTTTATTGGAGTGCTGAATCTTGGCAAGTTGCTTAGGAAACCCCTTTTTTTATATTGCTTTGCATCAGCAGTATAAGCTTCAGTGCCAGATACAATTTGCAGCCCGAGATGACAATAGTCTCGTCAGCACAGACTGACAATAGGCTGCACTCAAAGAAGGGAAAAATGGGCACTCTGCGGCACTTGCACCCATTGCCCACCTTAACATTGGCAAGCTATATAATTACGAGGAGCAAGGTTTTACATTACTTACAAGATAACCTAATGAAATTGACAGGATCGTTTGGAAACTCAATGCTCTTAATTCTCCAGCCCAAGACAGCGGGGCCCTGTCACACAGTGCTGTCTATTCACAGCACCGTGCTCTTCAGCTGTCAGCTTTCCTCCTAGCCATTGTAAAATATGATGAATCTTTCCACAAAGGTTGCATACACATGAACTTAACTTAGCTGGTTGATGGCAGGCAGAAGGGCCTTCAGTATGTCAGCGAGGTACTTGGCAATCTTTTGGTATCAGGGGCCAGCTGTACTTTACAGAATTGAAGAAGCGATCAATGTGACAAGCAATGTATCTTTATGCACGTTTTTGTTTTAAATTAATAGTTGTGGGCTTCTCATTTTGCCTTATGCAATGAAGCAAGGTACTTTTGCTTTCAGTGAGCAATGGTTTGTGGGATTGTAGCCCATTTCTGATACACAATATATATTCAGGAGTTCGGGTGAACTGTCTATATTATGATGCTTCTCAGCGATCTTGTGTGTTGGTGTTAATAATAATAATAATATTACTTAGAAAATGCACATAAAATGGTTATTTAATAATTTTTACATACATTGCCAATTTAGCAATCTAGGTAAAGTACTCTGCAGTCGTGTCCCCCAGTGTTAAGGGGATCTTTCCAGGCTATGGCACAGTTTAATGCCTGAAATATTGATACAAATCGTCTAATGCTTCTGGACTATAATGCAGCCAGACATTATACCCCCTGAGCCAGACTGAATTAGTCCACATGTTCACACTAGAAACATTTCTGTTTGAAGTCATTGGGAAAACTCTGTGTTTTAGTAGCATTTAAAACAATTCAAACAATCCTCCAACAAGTGCAGCCTGTGATGATCATGCACTGACTGTAAAAATTTTCTTCCCCTGCATAAAACAAGGAGTGTGAAACGTTACTTAAAAAAAAAAGTATAGAAACCATTGATCAGGGTTTATCTTACAAATAGTCTAACTTTGCTGTGGAGAGAGACGTGGATCTCTCTGAAGCGCACATGTGAGAGTTGTGCCTCATTTCGGGAACAGCATTCTTGACCTGTGAGAACCAACAGGCTGTTTCTCTGATACAGTTTGGATTTCAAACACAAAGGGGCCCCTGACTCTGAGCTGGGTGGGGGTAGGAAGCAGTGGGGGCCCTGCTGCAGTGTCCTGTTATTTCTTCGAGTGAAATCCTGCCGTGTGTGTCAAAAACACAGCTCTGGGTGACATGAGGTGACAAAAAGCTGGGGCCCCTTTCTCGCAGAGAGTGAAAACAACACTGCATTACTCCAAGGGGAAAAACACGGGCCCCATGCATCTGGAGAAGCACTGGGGTCTTTCTATTGGGACGTGCCTGGGATGTCAAACTCAAGTGCAGATAGGATGTATACAACATTGTGGGTCTCTGGTATGAAAAGTTGAAGAGAACATATACTACTGTAGAGGTAGAGCTTTGTCTCCTAGAAGTCCCCATGTAATATGGCCCTGTATTATACATAAGTTATGTCAGTCTGTCATCTGTCATGTTATCATTGCCTGACAAATTGATGATGGTCTTTTACCTTGGAGTGGGATTTTGCTTTCACTTATTGCAGGGGTTCCCAATTTCTGGTGATGGAGGGTAAATTTTCCGGAGGTTGCATCGATTGGGGGCCCGCAGTAGAAAAATATTTCCCAAATCATACCTTTTTATTTCCTATACATTTCTGTTAAGGAACATACACTCACCTAAAGGATTATTAGGAACACCTGTTTAATTTCTCATTAATGCAATTATCTAACCAACCAATCACATGGCAGTTGCTTCAATGCATTTAGGGGTGTGGTCCTGGTCAAGACAATGTCCTGAACTCCAAACTGAATGTCTGATGGAAAGAAAGGTGATTTAAGCAATTTTGAGCGTGGCATGGTTGTTGGTGCCAGACGGGCCGGTCTGAGTATTTCACAATCTGCTCAGTTACTGGGATTTTCACGCACAACCATTTCTAGGGTTTACAAAGAATGGTGTGAAAAGGGAAAAACATCCAGTATGCGGCAGTCCTGTGGGCGAAAATGCCTTGTTGATGCTAGAGGTCAGAGGAGAATGGGCCGACTGATTCAAGCTGATAGAAGAGCAACTTTGACTGAAATAACCACTCGTTACAACCGAGGTATGCAGCAAAGCATTTGTGAAGCCACAACACGTACAACCTTGAGGCGGATGGGCTACAACAGCAGAAGACCCCACCGGGTACCACTCATCTCCACTACAAATAGGAAAAAGAGGCTACAATTTGCACAGGCTCACCAAAATTGGACAGTTGAAGACTGGAAAAATGTTGCCTGGTCTGATGAGTCTCGATTTCTGTTGAGACATTCAGATGGTAGAGTCAGAATTTGGCGTAAACAGAATGAGAACATGGATCCATCATGCCTTGTTACCACTGTGCAGGCTGGTGGTGGTGGTGTAATGGTGTGGGGGATGTTTTCTTGGCACACTTTAGGCCCCTTAGTGCCAATTGGGCATCGTTTAAATGCCACGGCCTACCTGAGCATTGTTTCTGACCATGTCCATCCCTTTATGACCACCATGTACCCATCCTCTGATGGCTACTTCCAGCAGGATAATGCACCATGTCACAAAGGTCGAATCATTTCAAATTGGTTTCTTGAACATGACAATGAGTTCACTGTACTAAACTGGCCCCCACAGTCACCAGATCTCAACCCAATAGAGCATCTTTGGGATGTGGTGGAACGGGAGCTTGGTGCCCTGGATGTGCATCCCACAAATCTCCATCAACTGCAAGATGCTATCCTATCAATATGGGCCAACATTTCTAAAGAATGCTTTCAGCACCTTGTTGAATCAATGCCACGTAGAATTAAGGCAGTTCTGAAGGCGAAAGGGGGTCAAACACAGTATTAGTATGGTGTTCCTAATAATCCTTTAGGTGAGTGTATATGAACTTTAATTGTTGTTGTATTATTTTCCCCCAAATTACATTTGTAATTTATAACAGAAAATGTTCATAAAGTGTAAAAATATAGTAAAAGGTTCAGAAAAGGGGTGGTTGAAGGTTGGCTTTGGGGGGCCGCACCAAACATCCTTGATGGCTGCATTTGGCCCCTGGGCCGCACTTTGGGAACCCCTGACTTAGAGGAATGGGACGACCACTGGTTGGCTGTCTCAAAGGTCAGTGACAATTTTCCATCAGTCAGTAAGAAGTTGGCATTTTTTTGTTATGTTGTGTATATTGCTCTGTTGCCTTGAATATAAATGATGACAGTAATTGGCTCAATTCTATTATTATTATTACTTCCCTCACAGCCTTGATATTGGATGGTTGTTAGTGACTGGTTTCTGACAGGCACTCTTTTCATCTTTCTCAAGTCATTCTCAGGCTTGGTGGCGCGGAGCTTCAGTAGTTCACAACTCCAAACAAAAATGCAGATCTCCAGGCTAGTATTTTTGAACACTGGATTTAAAGGATTAGTTTGGCTTGGAAAACCAATTTATCTGCTGGAGAGCCACATCTAATGAAAGCACAGGCTTTGGAGGGAAAATCTGAAACTCGGTAAATAGGTTTTTAATCCTGTGTAACTGTTCAAGTGAGAGGGGGTGGGGGGGACTTTCTCATTGGTCGTTTCCTGTGATGCCAAAACCAACAAAACACAGATAATGATAGCATCAGATGCTACTCTGCTAAACAAAGTCAGTCCACTGATAGCAATAATACGTCTTGAACAGTAGCTCAAGAGGAAGTTAGGGCCCCAAGACACAGGTTTTCACATACTATCTGTATACTGGACATGTACATTCACGTTTTTCTCTGGGTGTGATCACCCTCTCTTCGGGTGGCTATGCTGGCATGCAGTGGGCAGTGAACAGATGCGTTATGGGAATAGATTGCCAGTCAACTCAAATTTGCCCCTTGAGGAGTGTCTGTACATGTTTGTGCACAGCCATTGACAGGTGTCTGGCTTAGGGACAGGGTGGTTCTGCAGAGGACAGGGTGTGTCTTGTTGAATATAAAATCATACTGTCATCCATCTGAATGGCATTCTTGACCCTCTCCATGGCATTATATTCGTATATATATCTCCTCTCACATTTAAAAATGTTTGCACATTGCGCATGTGACTACTTGGGAGCAGGACAAATTAAGTGAGGAATTAATCTTCTGTTTTGAAGTTCCCCCCACACACACACACAACCAAACACAAAACCCCACAAATACTGCCTTCACAGGAGGATTTTAATTCAATGGGTAACCTATAAATACAGCCAGAGTGATGCTTTCAAGTACATATG
Organism: Amia ocellicauda; assembly: GCF_036373705.1. Taxonomy (NCBI): domain Eukaryota; kingdom Metazoa; phylum Chordata; class Actinopteri; order Amiiformes; family Amiidae; genus Amia; species Amia ocellicauda. The sequence goes on along the minus strand of NC_089850.1, from coordinate 29,990,683 downwards.
TCAATATCAGTCAAAATACATATTCATTGAAGCACTTCAGCAAAATAATGCATAATTCATTACAGTGCCCCTTCCACCACCCCCAACAAACACACATAAATACACTCCCATGAGATTGACTTGGCTATTGATATCCAATACAGAGTAGCATCACATCATCAGGCCCACCGAGACCGGATTGTTGATTATCACATGCTGGTGACATCACTGAAACACTGAAAAGCTTTTAGGCTGATTAATTTACAGTGGGGAGCTGTGATCCCTGAATAAACAATGTAGAAATCCACATACAGTAGGCGCCTTTGTATCTGTGTCTTACTGCTGTTTAAAAATATAGCCTAAAGTGATGTCCTTAACACTGTTTCTGCTCAGCGGACATTTTAATTTGCCTCCATCAGTGTAAATGTAGGTTAGTGTGCCTCGGTTTTGTTTAGTTTTCTACAGGAATTTGGCAGCAGTTACAGCTGAAAAAGTGGTGATGGGGATTTCTTCAGAAGACTGTAATTACAACCAAGCTGTATTTCTAAGAGTGTTTATTTATTAAATGTTTATTATTGTTATTATTCTACTTGGTAAAGATACTGAAATAGTAGCAAGTGAAGAAACCCCTTTTAAAGGACATTTGAATATTTATGCAGAGCCTGATATGTCTTTTATTGTATTTACATTTCTGACAAGACCTCAGGTCTTTCAGCAAGCTTGGCATGAATCTCCAAACCCGTTGTTTGGGGTTTTGGGGGCTTTTCTTTTTGTCCATTTTGGTGCCAAGTGCCATTTTAATCCAGCTGAGTCAGCACAGAGTTGAGTCTTCACCAGGGTATGGCTCTTTACACTAAGCACAAGGTGAGGTTGCGTTCAACGCTGTTGGTTTGATTCTATAAATATATTAATTTGTTAAGGTCTTGCTCTGCTGAAGGGAGGCTAGGTGACATTTTATATGTTTAAATATGTTTTTAGTTGACATATTTCTGCAAAGAGATTTACCAGGTATACATACAATATATAGGCCTGTGTATAATGGTTAAGATCCAGCAGTTTATGCAGTGTAGTAAAAGAGTGAACTGAGAGCTTGTGTACAGTGGCTTAATTCAAGTGGGCCAAAACCCAATATGAATGTCATACCTGTTCACAGGGCAGCTTGAGTCATTTGTTTAGGAACTGCACAGAACCGTTCTTACTCCATGCAGAAAACACTACAGTCCTCTTTGGTTTAATAACAGTATGTGACATTGCACGAGATCTGTCCATGTGTTTCTAAGAATTAGCAATCTTCTGTGTGTCCAAAACAAACTCACCAGGTGGTATTATTGGATGTACAATTCATTAGATTTCCCTCTGATTCTGTGATGAATCTCTTTGTTAGTAGTTTGTTTAGAGCTGGGCTTCCAGTTGCTGTTGATTGACCCACTTCTGTGTTTACGTTACCCCCGGGGAAAAGCTTGTGGAGAGACCTGACATGATGCAGCACAATACATAATGTATTTAAATGATAGTCCTGCTTAATGGTTTCTTATAGTGTTCAATCATCATGAAAGGTTTACTACGGTATGGCTTGGAATGTGTAGTCATTTATTTGTTTGGTGGCAGTTGATGATTTTCATATGGAAGCTTGAAGTTTTTCAGATTTATTGAGCTTCTGTTCCCATTGTGAAAAATCTGCAGCGGTCTTGGATATTGCTTGTAATAACCTCATGTAATTATTTTTTATGTCACACTGTAATGCTTGGTTCTTACAGTTCAGAAAGAGACCAACTAACTAGGGAATGGTTGGTGATATAATTATGAGCCTAAGCATCCTCGCACTAAAAACATCTAAGCTAGTCTATTGGTTTATTGCCTTGCGTTCCTTCAAACAGCACTTTGTCACTGAGAAAAATGGCCTACACGTCCTTGTATAAATGGGGAAAGGAGTCAGAATATTTGTCAGATTACACTGCACTGCATGTATTTTCTAAAAGTCTTCTGAATGCGGTACAGCTTAGAGACTCGCATGGCAGCCGCCGCCGTCATCAACACAAACATGTTCCAAACAAACAGACAGAAGGGGTTTTAATTTAATAACTTCAACCCTTGCGTTTTTGCCATCTATTATCCGGGCCTTTTGGCAGAATCTGCCATTTGTGTTGGGATTTGAAAAGCCATCTGAAAAGCCATTTTAGCAGAGTGGCTCCTGCGGGAGAGGTCTCTGATGATGTTCAGTGAAAGCAGTAATCCAGCAAGCCCGGGGGGGATAATAGCAGTCAATAGCTCAACTTCCATTCTCTAAGCTCATTACAGCAGTCTTGAATTTGACAATATTTCTCTCATTCGCTCCCCTACTCCCTACTCTAATGCGGTTTGTTTAAACAGAGTTTGGACCATTGCTTCCCTCCCTGAGCATTTCCAGCGATGCCCATAGCGAGACTCTGCTTCTGTAACCCATGTGTTTTTCCACCATGCCTTCCATCGTGAGTGAGTTTCATTACAATGACAAAGAGCCGCGGCCCAGGTGTGTTCAAGTTTTCAGTATGGGTAGACTCATGCTGGTAGACTCCTGGGGGATAAAGTCAAATAAATAATGGCTTCTTTGGACAAATAGTTTCATCACAGATTACCTTTAGGATCTGAGGGAACATTAAGTGATAGCATTTCCAAAACAAAAAAAATGGAGATGAAACTTATATGAGAGCCGTTTGTGAATGCAAAGTAATTAAATGGCATGAAGCAGGGACATTAAACCTGTGAAGACTTTTCAGACTTGAGAGAATCGGCCCATTTGACTATTTGTATAATTTGAGCATTTTAATTCTCTTTTACAAATATATGATGCCTTTTTTGCATCATAAAAAGACATTGTGAAATCAAGCTACTGTAATTACTGTCATATATTGCATTTACTTTATCTTACCACTACTACAAATATGACAACAACAGAGATGCAAGGACTACTACCTAGCTCAGCACTGTCCATATTCTAAAGTACCTTTCCATTCCAGATTGAACTGGAGTCTAAAGGTAGAAATTGTAAAAGGTATTTGTTAGCTGTGTTAGTCGGAAACCTGCGATGCTGACCGTGACCTTTTACACATGACACTTTGTGGTAGGGATGACTCCGAAGTCTCACAGGCACTCCAGCTACAGAGCATGTGAAATACTTCATGATTCTGAAAGGAACTGTGTTGGAAGGTATTCATGTTGTATAATGAATGCACTGTATTCAGATCTGCATGGCAAAGTTAATAGAGCGGCCAGCAGTGGGATACACACAGCTCTCTGGCTTTAAGACCGAAGGTAATGATTTGCATATCTTTTGTGTATTAAGAACAGTCAGTGCATTTCATCTGCAGAGATATGCCCCCCTTTTCCTTCTGTGAAGTTCAAAATCTTCCATTTAATCATTCGGTTTGTGATCTGTCGTTTCTGTGGCACCAGATGAATGTAAGACCACAGAAAGAAATCGCGATGATCGTTTCTTTATATCCTCACCACGGGCTTTTATTATACAGAGAACGTTCACTACTTTTGTATTGCCGGTGGACAAAGGTACAGAATGAAACAGTATTCAAATGAAAATCAATTCAATCAAATGCTTTGCAGTGCACAATACAGTGGCAGGGAACGGGGGATTTTATTTCTACTTTTCTAGAAACGGACAGAAAGAGCAATGGCATAGAAAGGGCTAGGACTGAAACTGCCATTTAATCCCCCTGAAAGCTAGCAGTATTTAGCAATCCATTTCTAGCAGTGTTGTATAAGGTAAAAGGAACTATCAATTTAGATTAGCCCCAGCCTTAGCTATAGAGCTTTTGCACTTATTTGACTGTACCTAGTGATTATTGAAAACTGTATGGAAACCATGGGCTTCTCTTCAGCACGGCTGCTGCAATTGGCTGCCACGCTCTCCACCCCCGCACCTGATTGGCCGCCGACTCGAGTGGAGAATCAATGGGCTGACTGGAAGCTTATGTAGGTCAGTGTGTAGCAATGTGAAAGTGGCTGGCTGTTCTTACTCCATGAACTGGCTTTGTGTAAACTGGCAGCGATCCAGCTCCTGTTAACTACTCCAAGAGAAACTGCAACGTGACTGGAATGGGGGAGGGAAGGGCAAAGTTTTGTCTGCCTTGACGTTGTGCTGGCTGTATTAAAGATACTTTTGTACTGCAGATTAAATAACTCGCCAACCGGTTCCACTAACTCTGTTCATCTTCTTTCTTTTCACTTCTTTCTAAGTGAATGCATTTATCTGAAGCAGAGAAAAAATACACATATGGGCCAGTGACTCCTCTCTCCTTTCTCTGTACTTAAATGAACTCCTAAGCTTTAGATTCTGATTTAAGTAACACTTAATTAAACTTGGCAGTGACAGGATATAATGTATTGATTCTCACAGATGTTGTTTTTGTTTTTGTTTCTGTTTGTTTGTTTGTTTCATAGCCATTTTTGTGACCTTTCTCTTTCTAAATGTCCAACAGGCTTGCTGCATGTGTTGAGACAAACCGGTCTGAATTCAAACATAAAAGCCCTTTCTTAATGCCACAAATCCAAAAATGGCTACTATTTTTCAAAACCATATGTGGCTCCCCTGCTAGAGAGCTCTCCTCTGAAGTCCAGGCTTGCGTGAAAGATTTGTTCATGGCTCGGTTGGTAAATGGTTTAGTAAATTATTCACAAATACCTTATTGAACTGTGCTTCAACTCCCTGGTTGTTTCCAAAAGCCCAACATATAAATTAACTAGAACTATTGCACCCCCTAAGCCAGAAACGAGCCCGTAGTGTTAATGAGACGTCTTTCAAGCAAGAGACGACTGCCATAGAATCGCCGCAAGTAAAAAATAATGTCTTCTAAAGTGAAAGCACTTCAGTGTGGGATTTTATGATCTCTTTGGTAGAGATATTAACTCCGAGCCACTGTATTATAGTTCAGGACGTTGCTTTTTGCACTGTTGAGCAAAACTGGGTATAGTTTCACAGGCAATACCTACAATATAAAAAACCAACCAACAATAAAACCTGAAATAGTCTTGACAGATACTGAAGGAATATTCAGTTTCTACCCATGCACAACCTTGAAGACACAGAGACTAGAAAGTAAACAAAAAAACATGTGCTTTGCTTGTTTATTCACCTTCCTGGAGCATTTCTAACAGATTGTATAAACACTGGACCGCACTGGTGTATGTGTAGCTGACTATAATAAAGTCTTCTTTCTCTAACTGTATATCTTGATCTTACAAAGGGAACTATTACCAAATCATTTGTGTCCGCATTGGCACAGAGCATTTGTTTGTTTGTGTTTCATGTTCAGCTGACAAATTATACGTTGACCACAAATTTGAAGCAAACCCCAGATGACTCATTTAAATGTTCTTTTAAAATTTTAGATCAAACTTCTTGAATATACTTAAGGGCGTGGAGTAGTCTGACTTTTAAAAGATGATGTGGATTTTGCTGAATGACAGGCCCAAGCCACAAACTCAAACATTAGTATTTGGTAGAACTTCTGAGGTAACGGCTTTGTTTAGATTGTACAAAATTGAGAGATGCAAAACTATGCAACATCTTTTTGTACAGCTTTTACTTGACCGTCCTAAATCACATACCAATCTGGGTCCTGCAGCACCATCACCGAGATGAAGAACAGTCTCAAACATCCCCCATTTGCTTTAATTTAAATTTAAAAGGATTTGAAAACAATCTAGAAATATCTGTTGATGTTGATTTGGTTACATCCATATGATTGGTTAACATGTTCCTGTTCTATAAATGTCTGTTGTAGTGTAGGACAATTCACAACCACAAAGGAAGAGTTAATGATATATTCTGCATTAGATAGAAACCAGCATGTGAGTGGTAGGTTATTTGGAGTAAGATATGTAAATGTACATTTTGTGTACACTTTGTGTAAATGGCTACTGAAAGGGCCAGTTGAGGCTGAGGGGAATGCCATAGGGCCAACACAAGAACATTGTGGTTTTGTGGTTTTCAAAGTTAAAGCTAAATTCTTTGTAAGGGAAGTAAATTGGCAGCACCAGTTAGGAAAGATTGGAGATGTCAGAGCTTTAGCATTTATTAGTTTCTCAATCGACCTAAAGGGATAACTGGGTGAGCTTTTTTAATTTAGATAATTGATCAATTTAACATGTTTTCTTTTAAGTTTGCTTTTTTCCATAGCCAGGTACTGGTGTGCGATTGCAGGATTATGGTCTGCTGCTTGCCAATGGGAGACAAAGGAGAGAAAATAGGGAGCAGGTAGACGCTGTGCTCTCTTATGGGTACTAAAATCAATCTGCCTTCTGTTTAAAGCTCTCAGTTACTGTTAGTCACCAACGAGAGTTCAGCTGTACAGTTATTGAGGTGCGTCTTGGTCAAAGAGATAGAAATATAAGACGCGGGGGGGGGGGGAGACATTGAAAGCAGTGGTTATCCCGTTGGGTTTTATAGTGATCCTGTCCAGACAGTTTATGTTTCGGGTTAGTGCTGCACTGGCAAGGAAGATCCAAGTTCAGACAAAACATTCAGTTACCACACTGTGCAGTAAATCCTGTAATAAGCCTCTCTTTAAGGGTTGAGCCACTTCAAATGGTATTTCAGCCAGACTTATGCCGTGTGTTTGAGAGCCTTCACGGAGAACTATTACAGACATATTGGAAAAAATGAATAGCTGTTCACATCAAAGTGCCAATAGCACATCAGTTTTTTTCTTTTCTTTTTTTCTCTTTAGGATTATAGCAAACGCTATTGCAGGAACGACACTGTTCTGCTCAGTAACTTGATTCAGAGGCTCTTGACGCTTCTCGGTTTTTGCATTTCCTGATTCGGAAAGGGAATGTCCAATGAATATTTATTTTCTTTAGATCATTCTAGTGAACAAAATGTTTTCATAGTGTTTATCCAGTTCTGTTCTAGTGAGCCTTAATGCCATAATATTCATTGAGGCACTTGGCATTCGTGAATCTAGTGCAACATATTAGACTGTTCTCTACCTCTTTGATTTTCTAGATATGGTAAGTGACTCATGAGATTGTCTCCATGGTAACTGGTAGAATTCCCTTAGTTTACAAAAAAAAAGCAGGGCTTGGTACGCTCTTTGAGAAGTGACACTCAGGATTGCTGACTGAAATGATTAAGCTCATTGTGCAGGAAATGGGGATACATCTGTTTTACTGGCATGAAAAGGGGGGGGGATGTATTAACAAAGCAGATAGGGTGATATGACTCATATAGGCACCTTTGCCTGAGATTGGCAGTGCCCGAAGGCTCTCCCATTAACTCACAATATTCACCAGCACAATAATATAGGACTTTATAATGGAAAAGTGAGGTGGGGAGGCAAAGGCGTGAGGGAAAGGGTTACAGGGAGGTGACAAATGGTTCTATCATTTTGAGTCCAAGTTGGCTTTATGCGTGCAGTTGTCAGTGGAGATTTGTAACTCATTTCTTGGTTCATTGTTCCCCTGGTTTGTGTGCTCTCCCCATTCACTAGAGCCAGAATGAAGATGAACTCGGCCTGCTTAAATAGGCTCACATTGTTGGAGTAATGGCATGGCTGTGTAGAACTTGGCCTGGGTCCAGCAATGCTTGCACGATATACTGCAAACCTATTGTCATATGATCTTGCAGAAAAAGAGCCTTTTGAAAAGGGAAAACCGCTTTAAAAAGACAGAGAGAGAGAGAAAGAAAAAGGGAAAAAAAACACTAGCTAGTGATTTTCTTGTAATGAATAATTTAGATCTGCCATGTAAATTAGGCCTAATAATGAATTAAAGATCTTAAAATAAACATAGCAGTAGTACTAATGCAGGGCGTGCGAATGTTTCATCTGTTCACTAAATGTATGTTCACAGTAAGAGAAATGAAAGCACATAAACTTTTTCTTCCAAGAGCAAGGCTGACATTCTTGTCTTGTCAAGTCCTCTGATAGTACCATGTGTCAGGACAAAAAACAACAATGCATTCGTAGTTTTCCATGAGTAGCCCATTGGTGCTGCAAAGTTGTGTTATGTGCCACCTTTATTTCAGGCCTCGCACGCAATACATATCCATTACAACACTGCAAGAACTGAACTCCTGCAGTTATGGAGAAATGTGCTTCAATTACAAGCATAGTGAGGGATGACATGAGGTACATTTACAGCTCTGGAAACAATTAAGAGACCACTGCAAATTTTTCTTAAATCAGCATCTCTACATGTATGGCAGCCATTCCATTCCATTCATATTTTTATTTGGAATTTGGGAGAAATGTTTATAGAATAAAACAAAAATGTTCACTTTACCCAACACATACCTATAAATGGTAAAACCAGAGAAGCTGATAATTTTGCAGTGGTCTCTTAATTTTTTCCAGAGCTGTATATTTGAGTTCTGATTTACTGAGATTACAATGAAATGCACCAAAACATTATAGCATTTGTAAGACAAATGCATTATTTTAGCGGGCAGAACTTTAGCGTTCTGAGGGACATATTTTGTCTGTTCCATTACAATCTGGAAATAATACAGTAACTAGTTTAGACGTGTTATGATGTTTGGGGCCTTGCGTTAAATGCAAATAAGGCCTCATCCCAATTTGGTTCATGTTAAAAAAATTAAAGCTACTTCATCATTAGGGCATTTGCATCTGTTGATAATTCTACCAAAAGGTCATCCATGTCATCTGATTGGATTTGAATTCAAGCAAGTGCAAACACATTTATGTTTATTGTAATGACAGAATTAGGAAATTGTGATTAAGTCAAAGCTTTGTGCACTTGGTCATAATATTCCTGCAGAAATCCCTGCAGGGGTTTATTAAAATAACTCGCCATAGGTTGTGTCTTCCAGAACATTCTTCGCAGAATACATTTTACTTATTTTTTTGTAAGCTTGTGTTCCTTGTGCAGTTATTTATGAACTGTATAGAATGCCTCAAAGCTGGACATTTGTCTAAGGGAAGATGCTCATACTGTTGGGCGAGTGGTGTTATTAGGTTCGGTACCAGTGGGTTATATTAGGTGCTATTCATTGGCAGGCCAATGTTGTGTTTCATTGATTTAATTATTGTTATTAAATAAGTACCCCTGTGAGTTGGTCAAAACATTTGAGGCCTGAAATTATGTTCTCAGATTAATTACAAGTACAGAACCCAGTTCAATGGTGTATTTAGATCAGGTTCTCTTAATTAATGCTTTTGATATCTCTAAACTATATGCAATCACTTATAATTGGGCAGAGGTATCTTTATGATTAGAGTCTTGTTGTCCGTTTCAAAAGAAGCCATGTCATCTGAGCGGTACGATGACTATTCCTTCCCGCATTTTGAATGATGGGGCAGTTAGATGAGTGGCATGCAGAAGGGGGGAATGACGGATTATGTGTAAAATTGTGGCAGAGTTTGCACAATAATTCCAGTAATGAGAAGAATCTTCTGGAAATGGAAGGTCAAGGAAGCGAAAATAACAGAAGTGTAATAGCGTATCTGAAACTTGAGTAATTAATGTCCTGTTAGCAGCAATGATTCCATATTCGGGCAAAATGTAGTACCCTTCATGTTTGGAGCGCAGCTAGAAGAAAATGAATTAAGTTCTTGTTTTGTATCTGCCATCGTTGGTTGGGACTCGGAGAAACCTGAAAGATATGCAAAAATGGGTCTCCTGTTTTTTAAAACCAACTCATGCACGAGAAATTTGGATTTTAAATGGCCTTGCGTGCAGTTCGTGTCCTGATGCTGCATCAGAAAGATCTTATTTACGTCGGCCTACACAATGCACCTGCAGTGAGGGTTATATATTTCTCTGGCGGTGTGTGTAAGTGACAGACAAACACGCACACCTAGCTACCATTACGTGTGCCTGGTCCTTTCCTTTGTCGGCTTGTCTCAGGTTTACACTTGAGGGAGATGCATGATGGACATATTTTTTGTCATCCTTTTTTCCTATAGGAAAATCTTGTCAACACAGTAACTAAAAGAAACTACAATACACCTGAAGCACCAGAGCGTGTCATTATTCACTGTTGCTGAGCTGGAAGTCCTGTAGTAAATAGACATTCAGATTCTGTATATAAAATATCTCTGCACTGTAAGTAACATGGGTTATCTTTAAGTTGTACTCGACATTTAGTCATTCCAGCAGCACATCTCTGAAGTTTTTTTAAATCTCGTATGTGAGGACGTTTATTCAAGTTCAGTTATTCTTGTTGTGTTGTTGTTGTTGTTGTTGTTGTTGTGTTTTTTTTTTTTTTTTTTTTTTTTAACTTAAGTGCTTTAACAGCTTTAGACAAGACCGGCTGCCTCTCTCCAAATATATACTTGAAAGTTGTAAGCCCATAACTGGCTTGTGCTGGAGGTTACTCGAAATGATCTGATGACACCACATCAGCCAGATGACCCACAACAAGGCAATGTGTAGGGGGTGGGGGTGTTGGAATAGGGTGCAGGAGCTTCTGGTAAAGAGCTGGATAATTCTCACTAGGTAAGTCCAGTTAACAGATTAGCTGTAAGCGTTTCTATTGTGAGCACCTTCCTCAAATGGGCTTCTGGCAAGCCCCGTTCATTCTATTATTAGACAGTGGAAACCTAAATAAAACGCTGTGTTTGAGAAATGTCTGGAAGGGGTAACTATCTGAAAAATCAATAGAAGACGCTGTTACCTAGGGTGAATGGTTTCTCAAGCTATCCATGCTTGAAGTAGGAGAATAGAGCGCAAGAATGCCACAAAGCCAAGTGCACATCTCTGAACGCTTCAGAGACCCAAGACAATGGCTGGCCTTGATTTAATGCAAGAGCAGACTGACTTGGTATAACGCAGCTTTGACCTCCAGTTATATTTCCTGATGCGTGCTTTAGATTGGAGTTGAAGGGGTTAGTCCTTTGGAGGCTTTGTGTGTTTTACCTTGCCTCGCATTCCCTCTGGGCAGCCCCTTTGAGTCAGTGTCATCCACCGCTGACACTTTTTTTCAAAGTCAGAATTTGATGCGTCTGAACATCCAGCGCTGACAATCAGAAGGCAGATGCCACGTATAGTATCCGCTAGTGAAGAGCGTGAAGAAGGATGCTTAGCTGCTCGGTCTGGGGGGGTAAACCCCATGCAGCTTTACTTTAGGTAATGTGATTGGTCCACAGCCTGTGATGTAAGAAAGTCCCAGTGACCTTAATTGATTTCAAGCTCAGGCCGCTGCCAAGGAAAAGTGCTGGAAGAATGTGGCAGAAAGCACGTCTATCTGAGCATATCTGACTAGATTAGTCACGTCTACATTTAGAGCGCATGTAATCTGTCCGATACAGACCAGGTTTGTCATGGGCTAGAGTGAAGACAGTCGGATCAATATACTGTTTGAGCGAAAATATAAAATAAGGAAGACTTTGAGATGGGAACAGAGTACTTCTGACCTTATGTGTTGGGGTCATCCTGTTTCCTATATGCATTTGGTTGTTCTTTAAAGATCTCAAGATTAATTATATGTTAGTTCCACGGGCTGTACATTTCAGCACGTCTCACAGCCCCTACTCAATACATGGAGTACCACGAAAAAGCAACCACCTACCAAGAGAGTAGATGCTTTGATCAGGAGTCCATCATGATATACCATATGTATTCTGGGAGGTCTCATGCAAGTGTGGCTACCTATTAGTGCAGGGTAGAAGTACACCGAGCCAATGCAGAGGGAAAAGAGACTGCTCTGTATATAGGTTACATGTGCACAGAGAGACAATTAAAAAATCAGTTACACCTTGTTGATATTGGTGGCATAAAGGCTTTATCAGTCTGTATGTGACTAAAGTTCACTGTGGAAGGTAAAAGAATGGAATGAGTAGACTACTTATACATTTGCGGTTTGAGTGTTATCTGTGATTCATTTCCCATGAAGTTAGAATTCTCATCAGCTGGCATTGCAGCCCCTTAATGCTCGGTTTGAATGCTGAACTCCTTTCCCTGTAGGTCAAAGGACTAAAGTTACATACATTTTTACAACCGTGTCTCTATGAATAACTCTAAGCCTCTGGGGTTTACTTCAGTGAGGTAAACAGAAATTATAAAAGCAATCACCTGTCAGCAACTTCTGTATTAATCACTCTCGCAACATAGGCGATTTGATTTGTCTCTTGATTTGTAATGTCAAATTCGGCTGAATGCTCTATAGAATATCATTCTTCATTATAGAGATTGTTAAATGCCTGTCTATGAGGGGCCTAGAGGTACAGGACAATGAAAATCAAAACGGTAGCAGCAGTGCATGCTTTGTCCTCAACAAGACTGACTTTCTGAGAGGTGGGTGTTTTATTTGTATAAATGAATGTATTTCTTAAAAAGACAAATGCGTAATTAACATAATTCCATCAATAGTAGATATTAATAAAAGACCTTGGACTGTTTAATGAAATGTATTTAAATTTTGTAAAATATTATGTTTTGGAAGCGATTTGAATGCTGAGGGAGGTTGAGACTAATTTGGTTGCAAATTTTAATTAATTCAAACTAATCTGAAATAGTCAAATACTGGTAACTTACGCATTTGTGAGTGCGTCTCTAATATGACTAATATTTACAGTTAAACAACACACTGGTTTCTGGGCTCTGTACTCAACAAATTCTGTATCAGCCATATTTTTGATGAAGGCTAAACATCCACAAAATCTGTCAAATTAATGAACAATCAATCAATCAATCAAACGCACAGTATCTGATATCTAAAATGTATACACTGTGTCCCAGTTCATTCTACCTTTCCTTTGTAGTATATTACTTAGTATAAAATTAGTATTATATTATATTAGTATAAAAAGTGTCAATAGGCCTAACAGTGATTAACGCAAGGCGTAGGTTCAGGTTGATTATACACTGCCAATCCAAAAGAAAGGGTAAAACACGACGTGTCGGCTATAAGTCACCTGAGGAAGGTTCTACAGCAGGAATGTGTTTTACTGCTTTGCGTCGTGGAAACAGCATTAACTTGTTCCTCTACAGTTTGCACGCTGAAAAGTTGTCTGTGAATGCATGGATGGACCCTGAGGCTCGTTCTTATAGATACCAACCTGACATTATATATATTTACTCAGATGCTTCAGTTTGCGTAGCTGGAAACAAATGTTCTGGCAGGCACTGTGAAAGATTATCTACAATTCAAAGCTGCAGTGCAAATATATGAATAGCTTACTTTAGTCCCTGCCTTTGTACCTTGTTCACAGAGAGTGCTGTTTGATAGTGGTTAGATTGCACATCTAGATTCATCAATTAATTAGCTGGATCCAGCATGTGGGGTAATAAATAGTATTGGACAAATTCATTTATGAAAGTCAGTGCCTTTGTTTAAAACAGTTTTAATTTTGTTTAAAGGGAAATTTCCATGTCCTTGTACACAGGTCTGGGAAAATGCAAATAGCAACTGATTGCCTGCAGGCTGTCTGGTGTCTTTTTCTCCATGTGGAAACAGAGCTGCCTGCAGTGTTTGGTTATTGGGGTGTCAGTGTTATCTGGGAGCCCTCGTCCAGTCTGCCATTCCCCATAGCCATAACAAACCAGTGTTCAGTGGAGGTGTAGAAACAGTGGTGCTTTACAGAGCATTGCATCATCTTGTCCGTCACAGTGTATCAAGGCATTACACATATATGTTTGTGTGTACGTGTGTACGTGTGTGTGTGTGTACTGTATACATGGACTAAAGGGACTTACTACCTTTCTCGAAGTACAGCAGACAGCAGAGCGACGTGCAGTGTGAGGTGATCCACTCTCTCTCTCTCTCGCTCTCGCTCTCTCTCTCTCTGCCTCCCCGGACGCACGTCTTATTGTGTGCTGCAGTCACTGCTGTGCTGGAGCAGACCAAAATAAGCTGATTTAGCATTTGTATCTGCAGCACGTCACCTTATCTGGAATCATGTGGATGTGATTAATGGTCTTAAGGTATTTGGTTTGGGTAAGCCCTGAGTTGCTTTCAAGGTAGATTGCAAAGCCTAATAAGTGCAAAATGCAATTTAAAAGAAAAAGCATCAAAGAAAAATAATGGCAAGGGCAATGCTATGAATGTGTGAGTATGACGATTTCATGTTTACACAGATACTGCACTTTGCCTCCCCTGGCTGTTCTTAAATGTATTTATTTTTCATCATGGATCAATTCAGATTCACGTGTGTACTTGTTCAAATGCATCTCTGGGATAGAAAGAGGAGAAGGCTTTATGACGTCTTTTCTGACATTTCAGTGCTTCCAGAAAACCTACATTCTTGTGAGCTGTCTGGGCAATTTGAAACTGAGAGCTGTGGTCTTTATTTTTGCCAGCCCCCCCCCAAAAAAAAAAAAAAAATCAGAAAAACACCAAAGTAGTCAAAGCCATTAATAATATAACCCAGGGTTTCTCAAGTATATTGAACTAATTGCACCGCTTTCTCTTCTGTTTCTAAGCCTAATTTATAAGACTCATCTTTTTGGTTTCCTGTAGCTGAGTCAAGCAGTTGAGTTTCACTAGGGGCAAGGCCTTAAAATGTGTGCAGGGCTAAGAGCCTCTCTAGGGAATCCTTCAGACCTTTCAGCGCAAATGAAAAATAGGTCATGGAAGCGGAAGAATGCCAGTGTGTAAAACAGAAAAAAAAAAAAAAGACAAGGAAAGGTTTAATTTTTAGTAAGTGGAATATACTAAAGCAAAGCCTGTTGCCCTGCTACCCTGTTTACTAACACGGCAAAGGGATGTACAGCGAGACGAGAGTGGCATGAGCTCCTTCTCAAATCTACATGGTGCCTCATGTTGTTGCTCTTCACATTAGACAAGATGCCTTTGCCTTTTATCAGTCGTATTAAACCTGTCAGGGATGCGTGTCACCCTGCCGAGCGACTCCGCCATGGTACGCAGTAGGTGTTTCAAGAGAGAGTGAGGCTGGCCGTGCCAAACCAATGCCCGATGTGTGTCTGATGCTGAGAGATTATGGAGTTCTTTTGCACAGCAGGTTTGGCATACAGGACTAGTTTGGATATGAAAGAAAAATGTGATGGCGCAATAAGGTGACATTGGCATCGTGTTTTCACCCCAGCCCAGGTGACACCCCCAAGTCTGCATCACAAGTCTTGTTGTGTCCGTGAAGCATGCTTGTGTCTGACTTGATTGGGTGGTTGGGCCTTCCCATTGGCTGATTTCTCAGATTGTTGCCTCTTGGTGTTAGTTTCATAGAGCAGGTTTAGTGGCTTTTCTTCTTTGCTCAATCTGCTCCTGACTGGTTGGTTATAATTACCATTTCCTGTGCTTTTGTTGGCTTTTTATTATATGAGGATGCTGTCAGAAATGCATACATAGTCCAGTGCAGCTAGGGGACGGTGCAAGCATCGTTTGGGTCTTGATACAGCCGTGTCTGACATCAGATGTTGACCTTACACGGTACTTATGACACTGAAATGTTAAAATCAAATTAGTTTTAAAGTGTGCAGTGTTTTTATATTAATATATTAATGAGAAAGAGAGATGCATGCTGCAGAGAAAATGATGACCGGAAAAAACAAAAAGCTTCTACAACCTGCTGCTTTACGTGCTGGAGAGATTAGCGAGTTACCGAGAGGCCAGATCTGTTGGCCTGGAATCCCATCTCTACCACAGAGTTCTGCACTTGACCTCCCAGTGCCTGAGCTCCACCCAGCTGTAAAAAAAATGGGTACAGAACACTATGTTCAAGTGTGCGTTGGAAACAGAAGTACGTCTCAGCCTGGCTGGAGCTCTTGGCCTCCAATGAGGTGTACTTTCCTTTTTCTACTTGAAGTTTTTCATGGAAAGCTGTGTTCCTGTGTCTAGAGAGAGGTTCTTATTCTCTGCTCTCTGTTTTTTCATTCCCCCATTTCTTTTCTTCTTTTTTCCACCTGTTTGGACCGTGCTCTTGCGCACGTCATACTTCATCGAGTTGGTTTTATGTCCAGGAAAAATAGGTTTTCGATTTCTGTTGAGGAGGTGGGGTCGCAACTCTCCCACTTCGTATTTAGCGCTCTATAACAACCTCCCAATTAAACACTTCTCTGAGAATAAACACATTTCAGATTTTCAAATTGCTTTCAGGTTCACTACCTCCAACCAGGATGGTCAGAATCTTTTGTAAACAGTAGTAATAGTTTTTGGGCCACGTATTTTGCCTGTTCTGTGGCAACCATCACAGAAAACTCAATGCAGATGGTATTTTCCATCCAATCTGCTTTGCACATTGCCTTTGAATCAGTGACTGGGACTAATGATTGGGCAGTGAAGAGGCTGGAATCATTCTTGGTGGAAAATTACTATCATAGCAGTGAATAGCTTGCATGGAGAATCACCTTTAATGCTCTGAATTGTAATTCCAGGTGAAGTTAGTTAATATACTCAGGCTTTTCTGATTACACCACCTGATTTGGTTGGGCATTTTGGAAAATGCTGCTGAGTATGCAACTCTACAAGGAATTTCCTCCATTGCGTTTTAATCCGGGCCCTTCAGTTAGATTTGGCAACTTGATTTTTGCTGATGCATAGTTCTCCCTTGCAATGAAGGACAGCTTTGCGTGTTTTATTTATTTATTTTCAATAGTATCTCATGCAGCTGTTGCATTGTTCTGTCAGGAGAAATTAGATCTACACCAGGCACACAGGCACAGTGGACGTGGAGTTCAATCTCTGACATTGCAAAGTGCTAGCTTAAAGAAAGCAAGAGAACCACATTCATATGCACTTACTACACTATATTGTTAAGCCTTTGCCAGTATGCTAATGCTCCTTTGAGTATTGTCCCTCGTGTGCTTGATGTAACTGCAGTACTTACCACGCTAAACACTAATGAGGTACTATATTGAATGTTTATTTTAAAGAAATGTACAAAGATATTGTAAAAAGGGCCCCCTTGCTAAACTGTCCCAGATGTTCGCTGTGGTTTTCTGGAATGAATGAGGAAGTCAACACAGTGACTGAAACTGCATTTCTAAAAAAAACAAGCAATTAGAAACTTTCTGTGCTAATCTGAGCATGCAAAACGTAACGCTAATCTCAGCGCTAGGTTTCGATGTCTGTCTTAAAGACAAAGCATACAAGTAGGACTTAATGCAGTCACTGAGGAATTTAAAGAGAGCTTTGTGTATAGATAATGCTGTTTTCGTTAATTATTTGAATTGCATATTATATTGGAAATATATTGTCAAGAGTGTGTCAGTTGTTCATTTTTCCACAAACCTCTACTGTGTAGATGAGGTAATATAGAAGTTGTGTCTTTTAACATTTTCTACCAGCTTACTACTATACAAAATGATTGTATTTAAACAGCTTAGCTCTGAGTGTTCCAGTCTGAGGGAAAAGCCTGTGTTTGCTGGAAAGAGCTGCCCTTCTCTGAACTCTTTGCTGGAGCCCTGCTGGAATAGACACTTAAAGCAAGAAGTCTCCAGGGTAATTACAGAGAACATAGCTTGCGGTCTGATTTGCAAAATGAGGTTACTGTGTAAGGCTCCACAGTAAATAACCTCCAAGGTCAAGCTGAGAACGCAAAAACTAACCACCGAGATTCTTCTTTAGACTTTAAAGAGAGCACTAGTTTCTCCAGAAGCAAACCTTTTTTTGACAGTTCCACGGTTGACAGTGTTGCAGTTCACATTACTGCACTTCCAAAGCATCGGCAGCCAGACTGAATGATTTAACTTGGAGGATGTCTTGACTGGGACACATGTTGCCGAGTGGAGACACTGGGGTTTCTAGGGGGAGTGGCCCTTCAAATTAGTGAGAGGGACACTTCATTAGGAACACTAAGTCAGAGGCATTAAATATTTTGAGAAGCACAATTAACCCTTAGTAACCCAGCATGAAATATACAATATGTCACACACAGCTGCCTGGGATATATATTTTGTCAAACTTGTTAAATGGGGTAGATGGGAGGTAACAGGAATGATTGCTTTAAAGTAAGGTACAATGTGAATTGAGCATTTTATCTGACACAGGGAGTTTTTTTTTAATTTCAGAGCATCTATAAATAAAGAATCAATGAAGTAAAACCTTTAGTAAGTTGCAAACACTTTAAATGATACAGAGGAAAAAGTTATTTTGAGCAGTATTTTAGGTAATGTTTAGGTAATGGTGCACTGGTGAAGCTTTCGGTTCACTTGGACTTGATTCATCACCCAGTAGTTTCACAGGCCAGCAAAAAAGGCCTCACAGAGTCTGTTCCTTTCTTGCAGTGTGGCATCCAGAACTTAGATTTATGATATGACTGATCACCAAGGAGATAAAAAGTGATTAAAAGGTTTAATAGCACAGGTAATGGATTGCAGTGGCCAGCGGAGATTCCCTGCTGGCACGGCTGGTGCTGACGGTGCTCGTGTCTGTGCCCCATCCTCCTGCCGGTGCCAGGCTCCTGCTGCCGACGTGTGGCACCAACAGTCTTGCTTAGGCCTCGCTTTGCTTTCATTTTACATAAACTTCGGTTCAGTAACTTTCCCTTGCAGATGAGACACATTGTCTAACGGTATCTGTATGCAGAAATTTGCATTATAGCTGATCAGTATCTGAAGAAAAGAGGACAGCGTTTTTACTGAAAGTCCCCCCCCCCCATCTATCATATTTTCTTTCTGTGGCTAAAGGTTTGTATGTGTGTATTTATTGTTTACAATTTGTGTGTAAATATATGGAAAAATACACCCAGCAACTTTCTTCTTTATGTTCAATGTCCACAGACGCTTTGTGCTCAATACAAGTCTAAAGTATTGTTTTAAAAAGCGGAGGTTTGGCAGTGCGTTTAATCTTGCTAGTGCACCCTTAAGTACAGTCCCTTTCATGGCTCAGGCATCGCTGTGACGGCGAGTGTCCGTTGATTGCTGTACTTTAGTGATGTAGTGGCTGATTGATGCACACCTCCTTTGTAAAAATGTCTTGAAAACAAATTACATGAACTGAAATTGTTTTGGGGGGGAGGAGGAGGTGATTTAAAAGATTAGTTATGCCTCGGTTGTGGGGACAGTGTCAGTGAAGCTATTCAAACACGTTTTTCGGCAGTAGCCCAAGGGGAATAATACTTAGAGTGTAACTGCTTCCCTCCTTAGAGCAGATTACACGGCACGTGACAGCCGTTAACTCGAAGGTGCTCTTTTGTTATTCCACCTGTCTTTCCAGTTCACTCTGTCGACCCTTTGTTTTGATACCTCTTAACGAAATAGGAAAACCTACTTCTCTCCTCTGGCTCTCCATGTGAATGTGTTTTCGACAACTGTGACTGGAGCAAAGCTATTGCAAACAATTAAAATGTATTAGCTAAAATGTATATGCATCTTTTTATGTATGTATTGATTTAATGTGCACACTGGTGTCTGTAGGAGGCCGTTTTGGTGGCTGTTCATCGTTAGAAGGTACAGTATTCATGAGTCATGTGTTTCAGAGAAATGTCAGTCAAGTAATTGTTTCGCAGCCAGATTAAATGCAGCAGTAGCTGTGTGTGGAGCACGCTCTGTTATGGAAATAAAGGATTAAGGACTCAGACTTGTTGTTCATATGTGAAAATAAATTAGAATAAACTATGAATAACGTGTATGTCCTTCTGTTGATGCTGGCAGCTATTGTATATGGTCACTGGTATATAATGAGTCTTTATAACAGTCTTCCCTTGGGTTTGCAATACAGTGAATGGCCAGATTATGTTGCCGTTTCAAGGGCAGGTCAGCGATGGCTTTGCTTTCAAAGAAATGAAAGGGTTTTGACTATTTTGAATTAGGATCAGAAGATAGTTTGCCTTTTTGTTTTGTACTAAAAATTAAAATCAATTCAAATGTAAATAGTTTTCATTTGTTCTTGAATTGCTTTTTTATATGGTTATTAACCATGAAAACTATAATGTGGGTAATATCTGTGCAATTAAAAGCTGATACAGACTGAAGGCAGTGTTGAGTTAAATAGTTCATATAAATCAATATCAAGACTTGGCATTCGGCAGTGTGATTTATAGATGTAAATATGAGCCTGTCAAATTGAAATCAAAACTGAAGTTGAAGGAAATGTGAAGTAAAGATATTCTAGTCTATAACAGTGTTGTGCTAGATGTCACAAGGCTATTTTCAATTTCACTTTTGTCTCTTTCTGGAAGGGCGAGTTTCCATAGCCTCTGAAAAGACAGGCTCATTAATACATTTTAAATTGTCCACCAGAATGCACATTTTGGAAGAACAATTTAATCAAATTCCATCAATTGAGGATCCCGACAAATACGAAAAGGTGTTGAATATGAAATTCAATTTACTTTAAACTTTCAAAGTTTGTATTGGTTCAGTGCCCTTCAAGTTCTACATTGATTTCTGTTATATGGATTTCAGCAAATCCTGTTATAAAATGAATAGGATCATTCAAATATAAATATATCTTGTAATGAGGAACTCTGTAGGTGGCTTACTCCTACGCTTGAAGATGAACTAACTGGTAAAATCACAAGTAAAATTAAGCCAAAATTTCACAGAGTGTACAGTATTGTGCATTGCCTTTCTAGATCAATATTGTTGCCAACTGCTGACAAAAATAGTGTGCAACTAGGCCTAAATAAATTAAATAACTTATTTTACAGCTATTTAATTGACATGAATTCAGAATACTTAAAATATAGAGTTGTTCCTAAATTATGTTAAGCCTCTACTTAAACTAAACCTGTAAGAAAGCGCAACAGCAGTAAAACAGAAGGTCTGGTCTTGCACTGCATGAAACTGAAGAGATGCTTTTGCTCACAGCTGAGGGACGCCGACCGTGCAACATCGCCCGTCCTGCCAGACCGCCACATACAGATTAGAGACTGTGACACTCAATTTACTTTTCAAATTGGACTCTGTCTCTTTAAATCTGAGAAAAGGCCTTTGAAAGTGTTCCTGGGCCTCATGATAAAGACAGGACTGTTTATCTTCCTGCTAGGCTTGAGCCCCGCTTTTTTTTTTCCTCTCCCAACTCTTAAGTACCCACCCAGGACATTATGTTCCCAGTGCAAGTTAAAAATACTGCCTCCTTTGTTTGATGTAGTGGACAGCAGCTTCTCTTTGGCAGATTCCCCAACTCGGTGAAGCAATTTGTTTATCCCCAGACCCCAGGCATGCACATGGTGGTGGGTGGGTGACAGGCAAGGCCAGGGACAAATGTCAGCAGTCTGGCTGTAAATATTCAAGGATTTAATGGGACTGAGCCTTGGGGGAAGGGAGGCATCGGGCATCATTGGACAAAGCTTGCCTATATAGTGCATCTCTCTGCTGACAGTTGGTACAAGAGATGGAAGCACCAAACCTCTGCAAAACATCCCATCCTGCACTTGGAATGAGTGCTGGTTGACTGCTTGTTTACACAATTTCAAATTATTATAAATGGCCTGAGCTTTTTTTTTTTTTTAACCGTTTGTTTTAATGCATTTCCATGAATTTATCCTTATCAGTTGGAAAAAGCCTACTGAGATCAACAACTCGTTTGTCCTGAGGGCATCGGCACAGAACAAAGATTTCAGAAACATCGTTATTCAGTTAGTTACTGTACAAAGTGGCAGAAAATACTGGGCAAAACAGCAGCCCTTTTGTGTGATGTAATTCCTCATTTAACACAGAGCCAAAAGTTCCTTCAGCCTTTGAAACAATTATATTTATTTCATTTTGTGACGTAAGGGATGTTATTTGATGCAGACTTGAAGTTTAAGCATCAAGCTGTGCTCTATCTCCCCCCCCGGAAAGTTGATGATAAAGCATATTTTATTTTTGATTTATAACAAAATATCAGACATTTATTTCAGAAATAATAAATTATGTTGAACAAATATTATACTCCATGCATTCTACTGTAATGATTTCAGTTCAGTTTTATTCTTTGGTTTCTATGCTATTGTGCTTTTTTGTAGCAGGGCAGTGACCATATTTTATGAAAATAATAATAATTTAGGCCATTTTCACTCTTCTGGAGTTAAGATACTACAATGGCATGGATACTCAAATCAGAGTCCCCATAATAATTAAGATAAAGTAATAAAACATACCACAGAGCAAACATTATTTTATTTTTTTATTTTATTTTATTTTATTGATCATGTTATCTGATTTATATGACCGTTATGGGTCACATATGCAGAGCGAACCAATGCAAAGCGAATACAAAGTGTCTTTGGGAGGGAATGCAGCAGCTATTCAGCATTAGCACAACACACAGTGGCCACATTACAGGAATAGTGCCAGTGGAAGAAGTGCATGGGAAGCCCACATATTGCATATTTTAATGGTCCCAGTGATAACTTCCTTTCCTCTGGAAGAGAACATTTTCCATACCAGTTTTCTCAGTCATCCCAGTGGTTTTGTATTTATGAGTCCAGGAACACCTGAAGAACTTTAATTATTCCATCCCAGAACCAATCAGACACAGGCTTATTTTGCAGCAGAAGTCTTTCCAACACAGGCATAAGCATGGAGCGACTGACAACCTGAGCAGCAGACTAAACATCCTTTCAGTGTAACATGGATCAAGGGTAAAAATCTATATATACAGACGTACTCATGATTGCACACAGCTCAGTGTCGCAAGGGATATATATATATAATATTTTTTTTAAATGTGGGCTCTTCACAATCATTTCCTCCATTTAGAAATAGCTTTGTGTGTCTGTCTGTGCTGCTGTGTGTGTATTGGTTATATTTATTTATATGCAGACTTTATCTGGGATTAAACTTCCCTTGATCTCAAGATCCGCAGCATCAAATATCCGAGCTGCTTATAGTTTGTACAACAGAGGACATGACAGATTCCCAACCGTGTAACGCCCACTTTGTGGCAATATTAAAATGGAGAGGAACAAAAGCATCATGGAATATGAAATGATCCAGTCGCATATTTATCCACAAATGATATACACAGCCCACATCTGCTCAGAGTTTCCTTTACCCTTGTGCAGTGTGCCTCAGAGACGGTCACATGAGCTCCACTGAGCAGTTCATGAATTGAAATCCATTGTCTGTCAGGTTACTTTATGCTAGTTTTATTCATCAATGCTTTTTCTTTGTTTCTTTTATGTATCGTTTTCTAAATTAGCGTGTAGTACGGTATCCGCAGTTTACATTTTCACTTTGGGAAGAAAACTTGTTTTTCTTTTTTTTCCTCCTTTTTTTGCCAAGTTTCTTTGTTGTTCTTAGTCAAGATCTCAATTGTTTCTTGCAGCTGTTGCTGTTATGATGAAGGATTTCTTGCTCTTGAAGTCTTTGCCAAATCTGGGAAGCAGTAAAAGTGGAGATATTCTGTTTATTTAAGACTTCTAATGGTAGCCCATTTTATTTTTCCCCCCTTTCAAATTTTTGTTACACAGCTGTTACTTTTTAGACTTCCAATTAGCTCTTAGCAAAAGAACAACTCTGTGCACTACTGAATTGCATGTTTTAAAGTTACAAATGTTTTTACCGTGCTTTTTTTATAGTAATTAAATGAGGCGAGAATGTCAGAACTTTAATCTGCGATTTGTGCTTCTACCCTTTATTTCTGTTTCGTTCTTGGTTGTGTTTAATAGTTTCTTTTGTATAGGCCTCCTACCTGCCCTTGCACAACATTTTCTTGTCTTACATCATCTTATTATTTTTCCTTCATTATTCAGCCCTAGATTAGAGTAGTTTACTGTGCTGCTGAACCATTCATAATCAAAAACATTGACATTTCAGAAAGTGAGACCCTGAAATTCAAACCAGGCTGAAAATGAATGTTATAAACAATGTTTAATCTCCAACTTCAGAAGAGTAAAGTGGCCGTGTTGACCAAACAATACACACGAACACGAAAAGACAAATACAATACTGAAAAAGAACATTGAGGGGAAAAAACAGATGGTCCTAATCATACAGATGAGGGCACAGAAGTCAGAGATACAGCGATTTGGTTTTGTGTATCCTCTAAAGTTTACTTTTTACTTTTCACTCTTGTTTGAGTCTCAAAGCTCTGTGTGCTATTTAATCATTCTGCTATACAGCTGGTGCTAGCATTTCTGGAGAGGAAAAGAAAAGGTAACCAATTTTAGCTTTTTCTGCATTACCTGCAATGCAGAATTAAGACAAAAATATGACTGGTTATTTATAATATTACCTACATTACATCCTCTACTGCACTGCAAAACAGTCATCATAATAGATATCATGTATGCTTTAATTTAGTTTAGGGCTTCTACTATGTTCAAAGCTTTTCTCAACCTGAATAAGAAAAACCTAGAATATAATTGTTTCAAAAGATTAATATAGAGAAGCATTTGATTTTTAGTTTTCTTGAAAACCTTAATATTAGCTACAAAATGGGTAGTCTAATAGCAATAGGAAAAATAGTTTATCTGTGTAGAGTACGATTTCCATTTTAAAATAACAATGTTATAATTGTAGTTAATTTGTAAAATAAATATAAAAACCTAATACAGTTCATGTACATTATTAAAATCATGGAGACTAAACAAAAACTTGATAGGTTTGAATTTGAACATCTATTGTAAATGTACAGTACTGTGCAAACATTTTAGGCTGTAAAGTAAGAATGCTTTCAAAAATAGACATGTTAATAGATTATATTTATCAATTAACTAAATGCAAAGTGAGTGAACAGAAGAAAAATCTACATCAAATCCATATTTGGTGTGACCACCCTTTGCATTCAAAACAGCATCAGTTCTTCTAGGTACACTTGCACACAGTCAGGGATTTTGTAGGCATATAGTCAGGTGTCTGATTAAACAATTATACCAAACAGGTGCTAATGATCACCAATTCAATATGTAGGTTGAAATACAATCATTAACTAAAACAGAAACAGCTGTGTAGGAGGAATAAAACTGGGTGAGGAACAGCCAGACTCAGCTAACCAGGTGAGGCTGCTGAAGACAGTTTACTGTCAAAAGTCATACACCATGGCAAGACTGAGCACAGCAACAAGACACAAGGTAGTTATACTGCATCAGCAAGTCTCTCCCAGGCAGACATTTCAAGGCAGACAGGTTTCCAGATGTGCTGTCCAAGCTCTTTTAAAGAAGTACAACGAAATGGGCAACGTTGAGGACCGGAGACGCAGTGGTCGGCCAAGGAAACTTACTGCAGCAGATGAAAGACACATCATGCTTACTTCCCTTCGCAATCAGAAGATGTCCAGCAGTGCCATCAGCTCAGAATTGGCATAAAACAGTGGGACCCTGGTACACCCATCTACTGTCCGGAGAAGTCTGGTCAGAAGTGGCCTTGCGGCCAAAAAGCCATACCTCCGACATGGAATCAAGGCCAAGCGACTCAGCTAAGCACGAAAACACAGGAACTGGGGTGCAGAAAAATGGCAGCAGGTGCTCTGGACTGATGAGTCAAAATGTGAAATATTTGTCTATAGCAGAAGGCAGTTTGTTTGCCGAAGGGCTGGAGAGCAGTACACGAAGGAGTGTCTGCAGACAACAGTGAAGCATGGTGGAGGTTCCTTGCAAGTTTGGGGCTGCATTTCTGCAAATGGTCAGAATGAATGGTCTCCTCAATGCTGAGAAGTACAGGCAGATACTTATCCATCATGCAATACCGTCAAAGAGGCATCTGACAACGACCCCAAACATACAGCGACAGTCATTAAGAACTATCTTCAGTGTAAAGAGTAACAAGGAGTCCTGGAAGTGATGGTGTGGCCCCCACAGAGCCCTGATCTCAACATCATCAAGTCTGTCTGGGATTACATGAAGAGAGAGAAGCAACTGAGGCTGCCTAAATCCACAGAAGAACTGTGGTTAGTTCTCCAAGGTGTTTGGGCCAACCTACCTGCCGAGTTCCTTCAAAAACTGTGTGCAAGTGTACCTAGAAGAATTGATGCTGTTTTGAAGGCAAGGGGTGGTCACACCAAATATGGATTTGATGTAGATTTTTCTCCTGTTCACTCACTTTGCATTTAGTTAATTGATAAATATAATCTATGTTCATAATCAGCATTTTTTTCATACCTACCTAAAACTTTTGTACTGTACATTTACAATTGATGTTCAAATTCAAAGTTTTTGTTTAGTCTCCATGATTTTAATAATGTATATGAACTGTATTAAGAGGTTTTACTGTACAAACACACAGAATTCTGATTAATTCTGAATCAAGTGAACATCTGCTCACTTTTACATATGAATTATTGGTAGACTTCATGCTCAGAACATGCTATCTTAATTGAGGTTCATTTTCTCCCCCCCCCCCCACATGATTCTATCATGTACTTTACTCAGATTTCTCAAATAGATGACTATTGGACAAAAGTATACCTAGCAAACTTCAGTGCAGACAAAGGAGATGGGGGGACCACCATGAACCGGCAACAATTGACAAAACATAGCTGGGTGTGTGTGTGTGGGTAGTCACAGATAGATGAAAATACTAATACCACTTTGCACACCAGCATTTATAGGCAGCTCATACCAGCTGTTCAATGTAATGAGTTGGTAAGGCTTTATTAAATGTGGCTTTTCCTTTTGTCCTTCTGCCAGCCTTAGTCACACACTATAAGCTTTGGCAACAACAAGAAATTGCAGCTGTTTCAGGCAATTTACTGTAGTCACTGCAAACATTTAACCTGCCATCCTAGTTCCCCTCATCCCTCCTTGACACACAAGCGCTCTGTACTCAACCACAATACTGTCATATCCGCACTTCGTCATAGCACTATTCTCATTGGATGGAGTGGCAGGTTCTGTGACTGGATCCACTTCTCATATTCAGCAGATTCCTGTCTCTGTGCAGGGAGCTCTCCCTCTCTCTGGATTCTCTGTGGTTTACTTGGGATGGATGGGTGGGTGAATGTTTTGATTTTGGTCAGTCCAACTTGGTTTCTTTAAACCATGTTAAAATGTATTTGTGTATATATATAACCTAGGGCTTCTACAAAATAAATCATTAATATCTTGGAATGTCAGGCTTTGTAAAATGCACATATTGTTCACATGCGGTTATCTTTTTCATATTCTGTTGCATAGCAGTGAGCAGGTGGAGTCCACCCTGGAATTGTGTTTTGGGAAACCGTGAATTTAATTGGCATACCTACATGTGTGTTTTTGAACAACATGTTTAACCAAACTTCAGCAAAAAAGTGACACATGTTCTCAGTTTCTTTGTTTGTAAACCCCAGTAGCAGATATTCCTTTATTAAATTCAGCACACTGTTCAACATTTTGAAGTAAGTAAATAAACTCAGCTGAAGACCTTATGTAAATGTATATCTAGATTTTAATGAAAAAAAGAACATGCATTTCCTAGACAGAAATAATAATCATAATAATACTTTAGTGTACACTTTCATTAAATCAACATTGTGTTGACATACAGACCTCACCAGCTGCTTCCAATCTGCATTGATAAGGGTAGTAGTAAACTTTGGAAAGTTTGTGGAAACGCTTCTTGTTTATTCAGCATCTGTACTTTGCCTCTCTTATGACTTGCTCATTATGTATTTATTGATTCAGGAGCTGTTTAACATTTTATGAATACCGCTTTCAAATCACAGTATTTGCTCTTAAAAAAGAAGGCTTGAAATGCTTTGCAGCTTGGCTTAGCTGAGGTTTTCAATTTTGTACATCCTTCATTAAATTGCCAGCGTAAGCGAGATCTTATGTATGTTTCCAGTGACATGTAACAAATCTGACAACAAACCTTGAAGCCTTATGAAAGTTAGTCCAGTTGTCGGACATTAACAGAGGCATTATTCAAATTTATCTCCGAGGCTCTGCTCCTCTGATCTCACTTCACTCCCTCTGCCCTGAGGAATTGGTGAAACCTTTTCAGGTCTGCTCTGTCCCTGTATTGGTCGGCAGCAATTACGTGCTAAGTACAAAGTGTCTGTACTTGAACATTTGATAAAGCTGGATGTCCTGTACTGATTGTAGTTGTTTGTTATGTAATACCAAGTCTGTGATATTTCAAAGCAGTTTTTTTTTTTTTTTTTTTTTAAAGAAACATTTGCCTCTCAGACCAGAGCATTAACAAACTGATATGTTGTAGAGTACTTGAATTTGTATATCTATAGTTTGGTAGTAGTCTCTTATGAGCCTCTTTAAGACCGAGGATGTCAGCTTGACCATTATTAGTCCTTTCTCGCTCAATAGAGCTGGTGGACATTTAGCAGGCACAGGACTCAGGAACGCATTCACTTGTAGTATCTGTTTTTTCTCCCCCCCTACGTCTACATACGTTTACCGAGATCACAGAAATGCACAGTAGCTGAAGCTGGGAAGAAGGAATATTCACAAGAGCTCGTGTGCCACCGCCTCCCTTCTTCTTGACGGATTCCAGAAAGGGAACAATTGGCAACTGTCAGGAAAATAAGTCGCTTCTGGAATATTCCCTTTACATTAATCAAAATCTTGACTTGCCACTTGATCGTTCACTCCATACTAGAGCACTTTGTTCAGGGAGCCCTAGGCTGACAAGGCTGTTTTGCAATGTAGGGCACAGTGGCTCATTAAATTCTGAAATTCGACTACACTTTGTAATTGCTAGACCATTGTTGTTGCACTAGTCGCTTGGTTTTTGTTCTCAGGCACGCAAACCCAATATTTATCTAGTTGTGCACCTGAAGTGACTAATTTCAGCTAGTTGCCCTGTGACTGTTAATCGTATTAGCCAAATGTTAAGGGAGGATATATTAATCAACTGAGAAGACTAAAGCAATCAGCCCAGGGTTCATAGAATGAGTCACCGAGTGATAGAATAGAAAAAGCCCCCCCCCCCCCCAAAAAAAAAAATTAAAAAAAAATCTTAAAATGATAGATAAATGAACAGCATTTCAGATTACTGTAAGTTCGGAAATGTGTATAACGCTTGTTTGAGAGTCTGTGTTCACTGAAAGATGGAGAAAAATGCAATCTCAACTGACTTATTTCTTATTGTTAAGATAGAGTACCCTCCAGAGTTATCCATACTCTTGTTTAAGTATAACTGAAAGCTTATTTAGCAAGAAGATGCAGGAGTACACTCAGTTATGGACCTCGAAAAGTAATTAATTGTATAACTATCAATATTACGCATCAGTAGCATATCTGTCAAAAAGTGTGACATTTACTTCGAAATACCTGATGTTCATATTTAGTCGTGCACCGGAACTTTGTGAATCCTCCTTTGCCTTGGTAATGGTGTCTATAAGAGCAGGCCTCACCTTGAGTTGAGCATATTTATGAAGTAAGCTATACTGAAGTAACAGATTTGTTTCAATATTTGGTTTGTTTTGCTTTCTGTTTTAGTTTCTGTAAACGATTATCATAAACAGTAATTTAATTAATTGCTTCATGCAACCACTTTTTATAATATCCTGATAGTCATTCCCTTATCTAATTATTTAATAGTGTGTGTGTGTGTATGTGTGTTTGTGTCTGTGGCTTTGAGTGTCTATGCAGTATTAACTGCATGAAGGAAAACACAAACAAACTATTCAAACTAAACATCTTCAGGCTGGGGTGTTATGTAAGTTATCACTGTCCAGGACATTCCTGGTGTTCTGCAAGGGATTTCTGGACCAGTATTGTAATAAGCATGTTTGTGTGTTGTGTGGGTGTCTCTCTTTGGCTTTTCCATGAAGTCATAAAGAGTACTGAGAAGATGGGGAATTAAGGCAAAACTGTGAAGCATGAACTACAGAAATTATTCCAAATTACATTTAACACTTTGCTTTGTTTGAACTAGAAACATCTTGGTAGGATTCTGACAGTACTGTATGTTTGCTGGATATTCACCTTCCAATCTCTCTGTTCATCCAGAAAATATTTATTGCCATTTGTCTTCATGAATTTGGATAAAGGGGCTTCCAGGGAATTTGATTTCAATTTAAACTGCTTTCCATCTATGGCTGTCCACAGCTTATTTATAGCACTGTTGCAGACATATGTTGATGTTTTCTAACACAATATATATCCTGAGCTTTTTTTTTTCCTCCGTCTGTGTATGTGTAGATGGGGGTTGGTCCATATTGGGGTCAGTGGATATGTATGCAGCCGAAGGGTTTTTGAAGGGGGATGGGGCAGCAGCACTAGTAATAGCAGTGTGGCAGCAGGGAGTGGGTTTGTCCTGGAGAAGAGCTCCCAGGAGTGGAGATCCAAGGACTGGCAGGGAGCTGCTGTTCGTAACGCAGCCCAGCGCAATAAAACGCAGACGGCCAGCGCTAGGCCGGAAAGGCACATTTGGTTGCATGGAATGGAATGTTCTCTATCGCGCTCCAAAAATCACAACAGCTGGGAATGAGGCTAGTGGGTAGGGTCATTGTAAAAATAACTTCTCCTCAGCCATATCACAACCTCTCTGTGGTTTATTTATAAACCAGAAGTTTCGCGTTGGCAACGGACAGGACTTGTGTGTACCTTATGGGTGTCTCTGGGCTGCATTTTGTGCGTGCATGGCAATATTTTTGTTTTCTGCATGGGGGATGTGTGCTTGGCGAAGGATATATCCACTACGTTCCCTTTTCAAGCCCTCTGTAGTAACCATTAACTCTTTGCACTAACGCATAGTTTCCTTGTACAATGCAAACCACCAAATCCTGACAACTGTTACTTATTATCATACATCTTCCCCCTCGCTGTCCCCCAGAGTGCTGTTACAGGCGTGTAGAAGTATCTGGATTATTCCTGGAAGTCCCAGAAAGGCTTTAATGAACTGTAGTCAGTAAATGCAAGCATGATCACCAACCACACCAAATGCTCCAATTCTAAATTATAAGCAGAACTTATGTTTGTTATTTATTTAACTATTTGGTTTTATGGATTTGCTTTTATTAACTCTGTTTGTAAGTCACATGGTGTAGTTTACAGATCAACCTGTTTCCTATAAAGACAATAACACATAAACAGTCTTTGTGTCTCATGCCCAAGGTTTGCTTTTAGCATTGATTTGAAAGCTGGGGGGATTTATGTGTAAATTCAGTGCCGTGGAGCCAGCATTGTAGTTCAGCACTATTCACTTTAATAACGTCCCATAATTTGAACCAAGGCCGCAGCTCATAACAAATCTTTTCCTATGCTGTTGCAGAGAAATGCTATTTTTTTTATTTTATTTTTTAAACCATGCACACAGAAAAACACTTTGATTTCTATGGATTTGCAGTGAAATGTTTACCTGTTCTCTTAGCTCAGTTTAATCAGCCATATCCTTTACCTTTTTCTCTACGCTGAATCAGTTTTCAGTATAGAGTTCAAATATGGAATTGATACATAAGTATCATTCACTTAACAATATGTATTCAACTGAAATAATAACCGTATAACATTGTTGCAAATAAAGGATGTGAATGCTTTGAAGTGTACGTTTGAGTAAAGGTAAATTTATATAGGCCTATGCCAGTTTCAGTGACAATGAATCTGCATGGGTTAACGCAGTGTCTTGGCCTAAAGAATTAACAGATTGGCAAAGCAGTTTTGTTTGTTTGTTTGTTTGTTTGTTTGTTTATTTATTTATTACAAAGTATGCTTTTCATTGAAGTGGTCAAAATGCCAAACATGCAGCACTGTTGAATTAAAATATCCCACTTTACAAACTGCAGCAAATTGAGATGGAGAAGAAAAATACAGCCAGACATGTAGTTGCTGGCCTCAGGTGACCTTAAAAGAGACTGGATCTCACTCTCACTCTCAGGTCCATATATGTTTCAGGTTTCTGAGCATTGAAGTCCCCCTGCCCCAAATCTCCTTGTGCGGAAAGACACTAGAAAGAGCTGCGCATGTTTGCAGTTGCATAACAGAGATTGTTTACACTCTGCCCTCAGAAATCGTAGTGGAGGCTGATTTTGCAGCTGTCAGAGGCGTCACTTCAGAGCAGCAAGTAGAGTCTGAGTGAAGTGGGGGGAATGAAAACTCTTTGCTGCTGATTTAAGAAGCCAAAGTTGAATGTTTCTTTGGTTTGGTTTGTTTTTTGTCACTTTTCATTACTTCATCAGTGGCTCAGTCATATTTCTTTCAGTTCCACTGCTAGATTCGAACTGGATGACAGTGATAGAGCTATGAGCAAATACACACACTGTTCAGAGATAAGACAAAGAGTACCAATGCTTATATTGAATGTTGAGAGAACAGTTCAGTCCTCAGCTTTGCTTGCGATTCTGTGGGATGAATAGAGACCATTAAATCTGATTTCTTTTTTGAAATGACACTTTAATTCCCCACTTTGTAAAGATGGAATCATTTCAATGTCTTTTTCCAAATGTCATTGTTTTAATTGACTGTGTATTAGTAGTTTTAATACCTTTCTGCTGAAATAGTGGAGAAATGTAATCTCATATTTGTCATAATGACTTAAATATTTGCATCATAAATCTTCCATTTCAGTGTGTTCATTGTAAACTCTTGAATTCTTACCTTGGTAGGATACTTCATAGGCCCTGGGCAGTACTGATGTTTTAAGGAACTCATAATGCATATCCTCAGTGAATTTGTAATGTTGTTAAACGTCATTTACATTTTCATGACAGACCATGATGTACCCAGAATGGGGCAGCTGTGAATCATCTTGCAAAACTTCTACCATAAAGGCCAGCATTTGAGGCCTCCAGTTACACAATTCTGCCCTGCAAAAGGAAATAAAAAAATGAAAAGAAAGTCCTGGTTACATTGCTGACAGTGATAAATTGACACCACATGTTGCTCCCAGACAAAAAGACCTCTGTTTTCTAGTGGTAGTCCTTGCAGCTGGTGTCTGAGTTAATGGTCAACCCCTGCAAGGTAAGCACAGTTTGGATGAGTCCCAAACAGGCAAGGAGGATAAAAAATAGGGGTCGGGGGGGGAACACGATGGGATCAAGAATCTGTCAATTACACAGTTGGTTTAGGAAAACTGGAAAAGAATAACTGTTTTTGTCATCCCTGAGAAAAAGCAAAGTGGAAATATTTGGGAGACCGGGCTCCAACACAGAGAGAGTTTATGAATTGGCTGAAATTCTGGCACAGAGAGCTGTTTTTTTCTTAATGGTTTTGGGGGTAGCCCAACATGAGCAAGTGTGGTAAACATGCTCCTTTCCCTGCTGCCTGCTGTAGTTTATTACAGCCACACACACACTTCCAGTCACACCATGCTGATGGATGTGAAATCCTGCCTCAGTTTTGGGAAGGGTTGTGGCACACAGCATCAGAAATAGATTATATGGTTCGGAGGGGCTGGTGTTCGCCTATTAAAGCTGTAGCCAGCAGAGTCTTAATGACAAAGCTTTAAGCAATGAAGTTCGCGAATAATGTGTTGCTTTTTTACAGTCAGTTTTTGCTTTTATCCTACAATATGTTTCAAGGAGTGGCTTTATAATATTCATTAAAGAGCCAACGGCAGTTTAGAACGTTTGAATGCATTATAGTTTTATTTTATTCTCACTGATTTTATAATGAGTGTGACAACAGGCTTACTTACTATTATTTTGGTTTTGGATGCTTTTCAAGTTCTTTGGAGTTATTCACCTGCACTGCAGAACACTGACCGATGACAAAGTAGCCGAATATGACAGGGAAATTACTGTGGTGACATGTTTTGTAGTTTGTAGTGCAGTGAACTAAAGTAGTTCACCATAGAAAGTCATTATGTAGTAGTGTTGAGGTATTTAAAATACATAAGAAATTCTAAAGGCAGTTTGTAAAAGTTTGCCAAAGAACAGCCATTAGGGGAATGCAATAAGTTATAGTATAGGCCCACATTAAACTCCTTACCTGTTTGAAACGAATAAAAAGATAATTAATTAATGTCTCAGTTTCCTAAAAATATACGAATACGTTTTGGGATAAGACATTTTGCTGATTTAGTATTTACTCTTACAGAACTGGTTGTCTTGATATCTAAGGCAGGGATCAAATATTGACACCGCCTTTCTTAACTCATATTAGTCATCTGGAGTCTTCGGTCTGAATCAGAGTTCAACCAACTCTGAAATATCTCCTGGATAAATAAGTAGAGTTTAATGATATATTTATTAAAACAAAATAATCAAATAACTGTTTCAAATGAAGGGAATAGGATATTTTCGTCTACGGCCATGTGTGTACATGTCTGTGAATCTTCTTGATTTATTTATACATGAAGATGATGAAATCAGCTTTGTGATGCTGTCTTTTCATGTGTAAATGGCCAGAGTAATGTGGTTACCTCTATATGAAGAACGAGGGTACAAAGGTTTAGACTCTACCTGCGTCATCAATGCTGAGTGTGTTGTTAAGGAGTGACCTGTATAGATACACGAGTTAATGGCATTATGGTCAGAATAATCATTATCTAATTCCCTCAAATGATGCATGTCTGAAACAAAAAGTTACCTAAAGACATTCATAATCTAGATATCAGAGAAAGGTTAGTGTGGAGGAATTCTGCTGTTCTGCTGAAGGCAGCTTGGCTTCAAGTGTGGCTACCCAGATTGTGTTGCTGTGTTGTGTTTCAAAAAGCTCTTGAAAGCTTGAAGTCTTTCAGTATTTCCCCAACAATTAAAAAAAAGAGACACATGGCCTACAAGACCTGAAGCAATTTAGCTTTCATTTAGCTAAACCCCATTACGAGCTGAAGGCATTTACAGCACTGAACAGAGCAACCGTCTGACCTTGTGGGACACCTGTTCATAATTAATGTACTCCTCAAGATGGTGCATAAATTGTCTTACTTAATGAGGTCTTTGAACAAAAACAAAAAAACAGTGGCATTATTTTAACAAAGCATCTTTAATTACAAACCATTAAGTCAAGCAGGGAAATCCTTTTTTTTTTTTTTTCCTTCTTCTTCTTCAAGTAATAAAGTAATCAAACAAACATATTCAGTTTCATAAGTCATGTTTTGCCCTCAGCATTAGTTTTACAGTGTTGTCATTATATACAATACATGTTACTGTTTAAACCTTTTTATTGTATTCAGTTTAAAGTATCATTTCCATATTGGAATTTGTGTAATGTTAGGAGAGCTCACATATTTCCTGACTGACTTCTGAAAGAGTCATGGATATATCTTGATATTTTCCTCAAGGTGTAGGAGGTGGTGGTGTGTGACAGTGCTGTCTAATGAGCTGTTCTTGGCTTAAAGTGGATGCAGCGCAAAATCTTCTCCCGAGTATTTATGTTAATTGCCTTTTTGCAATAATGAAGCAGTAGGACATCAGCACTAACATTCATTCAAACACAGTACCACTGTCTAGGATGAATTATATTCTGGAGCCTGCCCCATCATCAACACATTTACTCCCTGCCCCTAGATTACCATACTTGTCAGAAACATCAGCAGACAACATCCTGCCGGTAGCTTGAATCGGGTGATAATGAAACACTTTTGAACCCCATATTATCAAATCAATGTGTACTGACAATTCCTGTAATTAAAACAGAATTGCATCTGAGATATACACCGATCAGCCATAACATTATGACCACCTGCCTAATATTGTGTAGGTCCCCCTTTTGTCACCAAAACAGCCCTGACCCATTGAGGCGTGGACTCCACTAGACCTCTGAAGGTGTGCTGTGGTATCTGGCACCAAGACGTTAGCAGCAGATCCTTTAGTCCTGTAAGTTGCGAGGTGGGGCCTCCATGGATCGGACTTGTTTGTCCAGCACATCCCACAGATGCTCGATTGGATTGAGATCTGAGGAATTTAGAGGCCAAGTCAACACCTTGAACTCGTGATTCATCAGACCAGGCCACCTTCTTCCATTGCTCCGTGGTCCAGTTCTGATGCTCACGTGCCCATTGTAGGTGCTTTCGGCAGTGGACAGGGGTCAGCATGGGCACCCTGACTGGTCTGCGGCTACGCAGCCCCATACGCAACAAACTGCGATGCACTGTGTGTTCTGACACCTTTCTATCAGAACCAGCATTCACTTTTTCAGCAATTTGAGCTACAGTAGCTAGTCTGTTGGATCGGACCACACGGGCCAGCCTTCGCTCCCCACGTGCATCAGTGAGCCTTGGCCGTCCATGACCCTGTCGCCGGTTCACCGCTTTTCCTTCCTTGGACCACTTTTGATGGGTACTGACCACTGCAGACCGGGAACACCCCACAAGAGCTGCAGTTTTGTAGATGCTCTGACCCAGTCGTCTAGCCATCACAATTTGGCCCTTGTCAAAGTCGCTCAGATCCTTACGCTTGCCCATTTTTCCTGCTTCTAGCACATCAACTGTGAGGACAAAATGTTCACTTGCTGCCTAATATATCCCACCCACTGACAGGTGCCATGATAACGAGATTATCAGTGTTATTCACTTCACCTGTAAGTGGTCATAATGTTATGGCTGATTGGTGTGTATATACATACAGCTCTGGAAAAAATTAAGAGACCACTGCAGACTTTTCTTAAATCAGCATCTCTGCATGTATGGCAGCCATTCCATTCCATTCATATTTTTATTTAGAATTTGGGAGAAATGTCAGTGGTTTATAGAATAAAACAAAAATGTTCACTTTACCCAAACACATACTTAAAAATAGTAAAACCAGAGAAACCGATAATTTTGCAGTGGTCTCTTAATTCTCTTAAGAGCTGTGTGTGTGTGTGTGTGTGTGTGTGTGTGTGTGTGTGTATATATATATATATATATATATATAAATATAAATATGGGTGTATGTGTGTGTGTATTTATATGTATGGGTGTGTGAATAATTTGGGATTTCTAACCTTTAAAATTCTTGTGCATACCTAGATGTTATTTTAAACATGAATCTAGCATACCCAGTTTATCTGCAGCAATTGAGCTTTAATCTAACCCAAAATGTTGTTAATTAGAGCATCTCAGTATTGAATTTCAGCTACACAGATGGGCTCTCTTGCATGATGTCATTTCTTCTGAGATGAATGGCATTATGAATTGAAATGATGGCACCAGAGCAGTCATAACTCATTACTTTTAAATCTAATTACCTAAAAACAACCAGCCCTGGACAGTTGTGCCACGTATGTCCATACAAAGACATTGCTGATCTGTACCGGAGTCTGCAGGGCGAAGCGCTCACAAGCACATTTTTTTCTGCCCCTCTGTGTTCCTGTAAATCACTGACATTGTCCTAGAATGACAAACCCAAGTGCACACTGGTCACCAGTCCCAAACACACATGTACTCATTCCAAGTGCATTGTTGTTAAGGGAGTGGATGTTTTCCAGTGTTACAAAAATAAACATAAAACTTGCTGTGGTTTGTCAAGAGGACATTATTGGAAATAAGAAGTTGTTTGCCGAAGATACACTTATGGGCCAGAGACGCATATCTGAACAAAATCGGAGCAAATATTTAAAATGTACACTGTAAAGGCAGAAACCAAAAGGGATCACACTTACATTCAAATACAATGGATTATTTGCATTTGACAATCTCTCACAGGGTCTGAATTTCTCCAGGAAACTCTGCACCTGAACATTTTTTTCCACCTCAGCATATTATTTTATTTACGATGTTATAATGCTGTTAATCTTTTTATTGACTGTGTTGGAAATCCAAGAATCCTCCAGATTTTTCCAGAACATTCTTTCATGTGATTACGCCCCTCAAAATGTTAAACACCTTTAAAAAAAAAAAAAAAAAAAAAAAAAGCTTTTGGGTTCCACTACCGAACCTTTTATCTGACCCTTGTGAGATAATTTAGGGATTACAGAGCTGTGTTTAACACACATTGTGCCCAGACACATGCATGGAAAACCTGAAAGGAATTTGATGAGCTTGGAAGGGGTTATTAGAACCAGCTGCTGGAAGAGCTTAGAACTGAAGAGAAGCATTTGTATCTGGAAGACCCGACTGCTCCCAGATTCGGCACAGTCATTAAACACTTCACATCAAAAGACAATGGAAACTTTTCACCCTTCCCTCTATCTGTGCCGCTCAGATTTGTGACAAACCTATGCAGACCTGACTTTTTTTATTTCCTACAATGTGTACTTCTTAGTTTTCCTACCACATTAAAGCGCAGGCCTTTTTTAATTGCATCCATTTATACCAAAGTATTATTATTCATTTACTTACACAGTGTGTCCACCCATGTGAAACTCATATATGTGCAATATACAGTATAAGTATGTATGTATTCATATATTTCATTTTTAATGGTTTGTTATATATTTATAATATAAA
Source organism: Amia ocellicauda (assembly GCF_036373705.1). NCBI lineage: Eukaryota > Metazoa > Chordata > Actinopteri > Amiiformes > Amiidae > Amia > Amia ocellicauda. The sequence goes on along the minus strand of NC_089850.1, from coordinate 29,952,742 downwards.
CAAATATGATACACATTTTCTATATGGGCATAAATTCTTACATCAGACGTCCCTGCTTTTGCTATTGTTGTCAGAACCTCCTTTTTAACATATTGATATTCATTATACAGTACAAGTGAGGTCCTTACTGAACATCCCCTTACTTTCTAGAGATTGAAAGGATAAAAATGAAGAGTTTTTACATCTGTTTATGCATTGCATAATACTCTGAATCAGCAGTCTGGTGCAGGCTGTGGAAGTTGTGTTGCAGATGTAGTACATACCAATGGCAGCAACCTGTAAGTGTATAGATTCTGTGATTAATTTCTGCTCCTCAATGTCATTTAACTCAACCAGGTCCATTCATATGGTATAGATAGATTTATTTCTCAAATTATGTATATTTTTTATATGAAATGCTGATTTTGGTGCAGTCACTTGCAGTATATATGAAGATAGACAGATCTTAAGATTATGATCCCTGCACAGACTTATAATATAAGTCCACTGGAGCTAAACAAACCTTCTCTCAGAGCTAGGGATGTACAGCTTTCAAAAAGGTGTTTCACATAATAAGAGTAATGTGGTAGAAGAAAGTTTTGGAGTCTAATCAGTTCTAATCAGAATTTATTACGTGCACGGGAGGAACAGCGCAACACAAAACTCAAAAGGCTAGCATGACACTGTTCCCCAAAAGTTTTAACATAGAACAAAGCTTTTATACCCCCTCTGGGACATATTATAATCAGTGTCTGAATGGTCATTTCTAAAAACTATAGCAGTGATTTAATTGGCTTTCTAAACTAAGCCTTCCCTTCTCATCAATATTATAATCGTTACTCATAAATAATAATCATTAACCTCTAAATTGCCAGTTGCATTGGAAGGTAATTTGCAGATAATACGTTGCAAGAAAGGAACGTGAGCTGCTGATAACCAAGATAGGAGTAACAGCACACAAAGGACAAAGGCAGGATAGGATTTCTATATTTTCCCCCACATTAAGCATGTATTAATTATTTTAAACAAACTCCACTTGAAAGATAATTTGCCCACTGGGATGTGTTCTTGGTTCTAAAATGTCAGTTTAACGAATAACTTTAATTTACATACAATTGCGTTAATTTCCGCCCTGTCATTGAAGTCTGCTTGGGTTTAAGTTGCTGTAGTGTACAGAATCACAACAGTGAGTTGTACGGGTGTGTGATGTCGGGGATTAGTAGCTTGCTTATTATTAGAGTCAGCGTCTTTGTGACCTGCTTCCTCTATATGTGGTCAGTGTGGGTGAGGTTGCAGCACAGGGTGCTAAACTGTTCATAAAAGAGTTACATCTTTAAAGGATTAAAAATAAAAAGGATAATCCATTTTACATGGATTGATTTATTTTAATGTGCGAGATGTATCCTTAAAATCCATCAAAAAGCATAGGAAGAAAACTGAGCCTAGTCATAATTGTTTTTCCCCAGGGAATCAATTGTGTAAAACTTTAAAGGATGTGGTTGCAGATGAAGGCATTACTAAACATAAACTAATAATAGTGTCAGTCATAAAGGCCTTGAGTTAAGGTCAGAGTCATGTATTTTAATACTTTGCACTGGTTGTGTTAAACATGCACTCCTGCTGTATACAGTAACCAGCACCACTGTAGAAAGTATGTTGGAGAACAGTGTTTATATTGTAAATATACACAAAATATAGGTCCTTTTATATTGGCCCTAATGAAATCTCTGACCTTTTTTTGTTTTTCAAATAGACTTCATAGCATGCACAAGAAGAGACCTTCCCCATATAGCCTGGCTGTTGCGTCATTCTTTTAATTGATGTTATTTTTGGCAGATACTGACTAGCCTCTAATATAATACAGTATATTTCCACACATCTGTGGTCTTAAATTGTGACTCAAATAATATCCCAGGACCAGTATTTTCACTTCTTATTTTAATGTTAAGCAAATGCTGTGGCCACCTGATTATTACTTGACCTAAATGCAAAACCTCATGACTTCCTTAGAAAGAATGTCTAATAATTAAAACTGCAATACACAATCAAATGTAAGGCAGTGACTATATATGACTGGGTATCTGTTGAAAGTATAAACTGTAACTTGGTGATTGAAGTTGAAAATGAAGACAATAAAAAAGATGCATATGGAATTGGTATGGTGTCCACTTATTTTGTAGAAATAAGTACATTAGCAATATAAGAAATATAAATTGGCATGGCATGAATGCATTTTGGGAATTAATTGGAATAGCATTATATTATAAATAAAAGGTTTAACCAATTCCCATTTTATTTCTATCATAAACCATAGTTTTTATGAGTTTGCAAATTGTATACTGATAGCCATGTGCAATTTGTATGTATAGTAGCACCTAAAATATACAGACATAAACTATTCAGTAAAAAATAATCTGTGCATTTCTAACATTTCTGATTGCTGAAAAAATGACTCCAAAGTTTGTGTAGTCTGCGGACAGTATTAAACAGAAATGTTCACAGCTCTTCTCTACTCTTTTTTCCTGTTCCCCTCAGAATTCCATTCGTCACAACTTGTCGCTACACAGCCGCTTCATCCGGGTGCAGAACGAGGGCACGGGCAAGAGCTCCTGGTGGATGATCAACCCAGATGGAGGGAAGGGTGGCAAGGCCCCGCGACGCCGGGCAGTTTCCATGGACAACAGCAACAAGTACACCAAGAGCCGAGGCCGAGCAGCCAAGAAGAAGGCTGCTCTTCAGGCAGCTCAGGAGGGCGGTGCTGAGAGTCCCTCCAATCAGCTCTCCAAATGGCCTGGGAGCCCCACCTCACGCAGCAGCGACGAGCTGGATGCCTGGACTGACTTCCGCTCGCGCACCAACTCCAACGCCAGCACCATCAGCGGACGCCTCTCGCCCATCCTAGCCAACCCAGAGCTGGACGAGGTGCCCGACGATGACTCCCCGCTCTCACCCATGCTGTACTCCAGCCCCAACAGCCTGTCCCCCTCGGTCAGCAAGCCCCTCCCTGCAGAGCTTCCCCGGCTGGCCGACCTGGCCGAAACTATGAACCTCAACGACGGGCTCTCGGACAACCTCATGGATGACCTTTTGGACAACATCAGCCTGACCCCGTCCCAGCAGCAGTCCCCAGGGAGTGTCAACAGCAGCAACGGGGGTGGAGGCATCATGCAGAGGAGTTCCAGCTTCACCTACGGCTCCAAAGCCACAGGGTTGGGCTCCCCTTCCGGCAGCTATACCAACTCCATCTTTGGGCCCCCATCGCTCACCGGCCTGCGCCAATCACCCATGCAAACCATCCAGGAAAACAAGCAGGCCACTTTCTCCTGCATCTCACATTTTGGGAACCAGACCCTGCAGGACCTGCTGAGCTCTGACTCGCACAGCCACAGTGACGTCATGATGACCCAGTCGGACCCCCTCATGTCGCAGGCTAGTGCCTCTGTGTCGTCACAGAACTCGCGCAGAAACATCATGCTGCGCAACGACCCCATGATGTCCTTCACTGCCAGCCAGTCAAACCAGGGAAGCCCGGTCAACCATGGCAGCCTGCTACATCACCAGCCCCAGTCTCAGAACTCACTGCTTGGGGGCGGCAGGGCTGGGTTGTCCACTACAGTCAACGGGGGCATTGGCCTGGCGAATGAGACCAACAACCTGGTTTCTGTCAAGCACCAGCTCCAGTCTCCCAGTGGCAGTAACCAATCTATGCAAATCGGCACCTCTGACTCTTCCTTGTACTCCACCCTCAGTGGAAGTAGCATCACGCTTCCGCCCATGAACCAGGACAAGTTCCCTAGTGACCTTGACCTGGACATGTTTAATGGCAGCCTGGAGTGCGATGTGGACTCCATCATCAGAACCGAGCTCATGGAAGCCGATGGTTTTGACCTTAACTTTGACTCGCTCATCACCGCTCAGAATGTTGTCAACCTTAATGTGGGGAACTTCACTGGTGCTAAACAGACCTCCTCCCAGAGCTGGGTGCCTGGTTGAAAAGCCACTCTCCTTTAAATGAGCAGACATGGGCAAAGCAGGTGAGCTCATGATGTTCTTGTTAATTGCTTGAACGCTGAGAGTATATATTTTTATCCTCATCATTTAAATGTACTTTATCTAATGTAGTATTGCTTGAATACATAAAATCTCTTTCTCACAGGAAGGGGATGTACAGCTTGCAAAAAGGTGCTTCACACAATAAAAGTAACCATGTATTAATAATTTTAGACAAACTGTGCTTGAATTTCATTGTTCTCTGTGAACATTAGTAACTATTAATGAATTAACTGTATTATACAATTATTTTCAAAGCTCATCCTCCATGGCAATTTTGTAAAGTTATTGTAAAGCTTGAGATGCAATTGCTAACAGTTTGCTTGTAGAGGAAAAAGCTTTGAAAGTTGTCCAGTAATTGTGTTAAAGTACGGCTTGTAGCTGAATCAACCAATACTGCAATAAAGTTCAATGGAAACGAGGTCATGTTTTAACTGTGGAAAAGCATAACCTTTTCTGACAGATTTCGACATAGTTGGTTTAGCAGCACTTTTCAGACTGAAATGCTTCATTCAGCACAATGAACTCTAGGTCTGGATGCTTCTCTTGTATGTACAATATGGCAGAAGATTGGCATTTCCATAAAATTACCATTTCGTGCTCTAGAGCACCCCTTTGGCAAGAACAATATTCAAATTTTCAAACCGTTAGGAACAGGGTGAACTATTGCATCATGGTTGAAGGGGAGGTTTGAGTAGGAGGTGGTAGGAGTTTAGGCTGGTTTAGGATTCAGCTTGTTGATGTCCAATGATTCGTTTTTTATTAAATTACTGATAAGAAGAGGGTGGTGGTTGGCTGCTTGTAGAGCGATTAATTTACAAACTCAATTCAGTAAATTACTAAAGTGTTTAATTGAGAATGAGGCACAGTCAACACGACTCTAGTCATTCTGTTTCTGGAGCTTTTTGTATTTTTTTTTTTTTAATGGTTTTTCCTATATTTTATATTGAATAGGGTGGTAAGGAGGTGTATATTGCTACTGGCTATTATCACAGTGTTTTTCACTACACTCTGGGCCCTTAAACACATAACACACATTTTGGAAGGGCTGTTAAGAATGGTTTGGGACCCTGATAAACCCCTACATTTTCAATAACTTTATCTATTTTCAGTAGATACGTAGATACTATCTCTACCTTATATGCAATCACAATTTTATCCATTAAATGATCTTGTGCATTAGTGTAATAATGGCGATATTGTAACTTGCTTTTCTCCATCTCAAATTAAATAAGAAAATCCTCTCCTTGCAGGATTTGTTTATCCATCCTCCAATTGTAATGATGTTTACGTTCCTCTGTAACACATCACCAACTACTGACTATAAATAATTGAGGGTGTGCACAATGAATAATAAATAAATAAATAAATACACACGTTTTAATGTTTAAAACTGGAGAATCTGCCGTTTGCTGGCAGATCCCTGAATCCAGTCGCTCAATGCTAGGGTCCCATTGCAGAATTGCTGGATACTATGAGAACTAAAGGTAAAATTGTTCTTGGTCATACAGATCCTAATAACAAGGAATCATAATCTGCATTTAACAGTGTCTACAGAGAACAGAGGAGTAACATTGACATTAAAATGCCATGTTAATTAATAGACTAATTAAGTAGTACTTTCTCATTTTAGAGTATTAATTTCACTAATGTATTACTGCTTTTACATTTTTGTATGGAATACTTTACTATAAATGTACTATACACCGATCAGCCAGAACATTATGACCACTGACAGGTGAAGTGAATAACATTGATAATCTCGTTATCATGGCACCTGTCAGTGGGTGGGAAGTGAACATTTTGTCCTCAAAGTTGATGTGTTAGAAGCAGGAAAAATGGGCAAGTGTAAGGATCTGAGCGACTTTGACAAGGGCCAAATTGTGATGGCTAGACGACTGGGTCAGAGCATCTACAAAACTGCAGCTCTTGTGGGGTGTTCCCGGTCTGCAGTGGTCAGTACCTATCAAAAGTGGTCCAAGGAAGGAAAAGCGGTGAATCGGCGACAGGGTCATGGGCGGCCAAGGCTCATTGATGCACGTGGGGAGCGAAGGCTGGCCTCTGTGGTCCGATCCAACAGACGAGCTACTGTAGCTCAAATTGCTGAAAAAGTGAATGCTGGTTCTGATAGAAAGATGTCAGAACACACAGTGCATTGCAGTTTGTTGCGTATGGGGCTGCGTAGCCGCAGACCAGTCAGAGTGCCCATGCTGACCCCTGTCCACTGCTGAAAGCGCCTACAATGGGCATGTGAGCATCAGAACTGGACCACGGAGCAATGGAAGAAGGTGGCCTGGTCTGATGAATCACGAGTTCAAGGTGTTGACTTGGCCTCCAAATTCCCCAGATCTCAATCCAATCGAGCATCTGTGGGATGTGCTGGACAAACAAGTCCGATCCATGGAGGCCCCACCTCGCAACTTACAGGACTTAAAGGATCTGCTGCTAATGTCTTGGTGCCAGATACCACAGCACACCTTCAGAGGTCTAGTGGAGTCCATGCCTCAACGGGTCAGGGCTGTTTTGGCGGCAAAAGAGGGACCTACACAATATTAGGCAGGTGGTCATAATGTTATGGCTGATCGGTGTATATGGTAAAATGTTTCTTGTTTTTCCCTTGAATGGTATACAGAAAGTCAAGGCTGTCACACTTGTCACTAGTCTGTATACAGCATAGGGGTTTGCCATATTTAATGGTCTGTTTTCACTAACTGTATAAAACAGCACCATGTAATTTGAGCTTCTAATAACTGTGCAACACTACTTTCACATTTTAAACTGTGCAGTTTATACAGGAACAGGTGTGTGTCCTACACTGATGTGCTTTTCACAAAATCACACGCTGCCTCATGCCCTGCCACAAGGATAAACAAAGATAATTGCACTCCGACTGGGGCATTTAACTTGAAGATTATATGCTAAGATGAGGCAGACCTGCAGACACCATACATAGCTATTTTGAATCTCTCCAAAGAAATGTTCTTCTGTTCCCAGCTTCCTCAAAATGCTGGAAAGAAAACCACAATCAAAATAAAGAAGTCAGATGAGATGCCAGTTTAATTATGAGTGTTTCATTGTTGTTTCGGTCTTTGTTAAAGTCGAAGTGAGTATATGAAAAACTGAACTTTCAATCTAATGCAGAAACATTAGAGCTTGAGCTTTTTCACCAATTTATTTATTAATATTATTATTTTTGTTTGCTTCTATGCCAACAAATTAGACTCCAATGAAAGCTGGTGCCCAGTCCCAAAGATCAATACAGTTATATAGCAGAAAGGGGGGTGCACTCAGTTGCTTTTTTCTTTTGTCTTTTTACAAAATTAAAAAAAGGTGCCACAATTAAAGAATAAAGTGACCTCAGACAATAATAAAATAAATAAGTTATATTTTTGTTGTCTGTGCCTTTTGTTCTTGTATAACCAGATTGTTTTACTTGTAAGGTACTGGTAGAAAATCTTTAGACCCCATTGCATTTTTCAGCCTGTTCTGCAAATCGCATTGCCTTACATGCCTGCCTATCTTACAGTGGACAATGTTGTTTCATGTTGTGGTGTGATACTGGATTGGTGAGATGTTCGAAATAGTATGTGAACTTGAGTTTGGCTTGTGTCTACAGAGACTCCATTTTGGCATGAGATGTGTTAGTCGGTCTATAATGATACATTATTATATTCATTCAATAAGGGGAAAGACATTGACAATCTGATAGTCCAGAAAATATACATATCCAGACGAGTGACTGAGGTTTAGGAGCAAGCTTAACTAATTAATGAAAAATTAAAGTGGTCCATTCTAAACAGAAACTGAGCATCACATTTTTTAATTATTTGTCCATTATGTCCTGGATTACACACACTGAATACAAATAAATCAATTGAAGAATTAAGTAATCAATTTAACCAAGATAATACATACTAATGCATGTCCTGTCAGTCTGTGTAAGAATGGCTTAGGAATGAACCTGGATCTGCACAATATCCCTCAAAGACCCAAAGATGAATCTGCAAAAGTAACTTAATTATGAATACAAATTAAAACCTGTGAAAATGTAAACTTGACAGATTCAGTTGCTCATTATCTACACATTATATTGCCCCTGCCATCAAATTGAGCATGAGACCTTTTCAAGAGAGTTAGTATTCAATTCAACTTAGCAGCTGTATATATGCAGATGCCCTCATATTTCAACAGGTTATTTCCTGGCCTGTATAAGACCAGATGAGAAAACTGAAACTGCAAAATCATTGAGCAGTGTCCTTGTGACAGCTTTGATGTTCATGTGTGTGTGTGTGTGTGTGTGTTGTGTGCGCATGTGTGCCTTTATGAGAAGTTTAAAAACCACACTAACTTTCTTTTTCAAGGTTAAAAAAGATCTTAGCCTAAACTTCTCATGAAACCTTAAACAACTATATATGATGATGGCATGCACGAGAAAGTAATGCCTAATGGGGCAGCTGCCTGTATGATTCACACTGTTTGTTGCTTCCCTTCCTCTCCAGAAAGAAGTGTGAAGCTCAATGAATTTGAAGTGGAAAGCGTGTTCTTAAAGATGGCAGAACACATTGTCATCCTTATAATGCATACATTACATTTTACCTAATGTAATGGTTTTAAGCAGGCATCGCGATTAAGTGACAGGTCTCGGCTGGGCTTCTGTAGGGATTGGAGGAGGAGGGTGGTCTTGGAATTTTTCACCTCATCAGGGTGACTGTAATATCGATAAAGCAGGCACCTGACCATGAAAACTGCTTGCTTTGAGCTCAGTCTACTAATAAGCAGCACAGGCCTCACCACTTAGGCTCCTAGTGTGAAAAGAATGACATCAGATCAAGTGCATTAAAAGAAATCTGCACACATCTGTTTCATAGTGGCTCAGATTGCGATGGCAAGATCTACTAACATGCACGTGTAGACAAGTCAGGACCTCTACCACATCCCTATGTTACATTTGCATTTTGAGACTCGGCATTGTAGCATGAGGTCAACTCGTGCGGATGTAGAGAAGTCATGTGACACCTGCGAGAGACGAGGCTCAGAAAATTGATGTTTGTTTGTTTGCTTTCTCTTTCAGATCCTTAATGTGATGCAAGACCCAACACGATATCCTTTGCCAAATCAGCTGTCAGCACGATGTGGATAGTAGTCTGTTTACAGAACAACTTCTTGAGAATCTTACCATTGTTCCCTCAAAATGAAGAGATACAGTCAACAGAAGATGCTTGCTTCAGCTTTAATGAAGTTCCCCGGCAAAAAAAAAAGAAAAGAAAAAAAATTCAAAATTATGCAATCTTTTCTCAAACAACCTGTTAAACAACATGCACCAACTCCAGAGAGATATATTATTTAAAATAGAAGGACTTGCAAGTATAATGTAGCCTTTTACAGTACAGTAGTTTCTGTAAAAAAAACAAAAAAAACAATGTTATGTGGTATTATTATCTTAAACAGTGATTTTTGGGGATGTTTTAGTTTTTAATTTCTTCTTTTTCTCAGTGTTTTTAATGTTTAATGTTTTTGTTGGATGTGTTTTAACAATTACCTTTCCACTGCGTCTGTTTTAGAAGAGTGTACTGGTTAACATAAATCGAGAAAGAGAATAATGCTTAGGTGACAGGACTGTGCCCTTCAGATTCAAAGCCCTTTTTTGATTATTCTAACACTCTACTCTAAACAAGATTGTGTGTAATAACCTTACCCCTAATTATACAATGATTCAGAAGCAATGATTTGAGACAGATAATAAATGTTTGTGTGTATGTAACTGTAAAAATCTTTCAAGATTCTGTCTGTTATAATGAAGTGCTAAGAAACGGGGAGAGCTTTTGACAGGGCTATGGTGTCTCAGTTCAATATAATGTGTAGCCAAAACCTGCTCAATCTTTGTGTATGTTTCTACGCCCTGATGGGTGCTAAACAGTGTTCAGCCTGTCTGAATGGGCTATCTCTTTCCCTGTTGACCAAGAAGAAGTAGTGATTAAGTAAGAAAGAAAAACACAAGCCTGTTTGACATCATATGGAAGCATTAGAGTTAGTTATCCATTTGGAAGCCATTTTATTGAGGAAATGATAAGCTATCTTGTATATTGCCAAATTACTTGAACATGTAGGAGATGCTGGCAGCCAAAAAAAAAAAAATGGATGAAGTTTTAATTCAGACAGTTTCTGTGTTTGTGTGAATTAGGGACTTTCATATATGCAACAGCCCCAACACTCGGGATGTTTAGAGTTCAGACATCGTCAGAAGTGGGCCTAGTTTTATGGTTTGTAGCTTTTTATTTTTCTTTGTAAGAAACAGATAATTAAGAAGAAGAAAAAATAACTTGTGATCCTTTTCTTCTTGAAGAAGAGGAGTCAAAAAAAACATAATCAGCTTTGCATTCTTTTTTAAAACAACTGCCTTTCTTTCTTTCATAAGCAAAAGAACATAATTCTTGGAAAATGTCAGTTAAATATATAATTTCCATCAGTTTCCACTTATGCTTTTTTTCTTTTTAAATTCCAGTTATCTCTCTTGGTATACATATATCTTTATTTATGCATACACATTACACAAAATGTGTCATCTATATATGTATGTTCATACCTAGCCTTTATTTTCTACCCAATCTCAGAATGGTGAATAGCAGAAGTACAAACATGAGGAGAGATTAAGATGGGCTAAGAATACAGTAATATTAATCATGATAAAGCAGGCTGCCAGTAATGAAAGAAGAATAAATACAAAATAAAAAAGTGAACTTAATTTATGGTGCAGCTCAATATTTGGGTAGTTTCAAACTTTTTTTTCAGTTGGAGTAGATTGTGGAGGTTTTCTTGTTTTCTAAGATAGTGTAATGTTTAATATATTTTAATATGAAGCCGAGGCAGATCATTATGCATGGCTGGTAGGTAATTGCATTAGCAGTGCAGCCCAAACTTTAATGCATGATTCCCCTCCCACTGAGGAGCGAGTGACATTGACAACCCCACCCGTGCCCACCCCCGACACACACATGCTGAAATTAAACCCCCTACCTCCACCTTCACCAGTCCCAAGAAAATTAGCCTTTGAGTAACTCTTAACAGTATGATGGATCTTCCTTAGTGAATATTGTAATCTTGAACACCTACTGTGTTTTATATATGAGCCCCCACCCCCCACCCCCCACCCCACTTCCTATCCTGTTCTGTTACTAAGTGTTCTCACAATGCCATTCACTGAATGTGTACGTTCTGTGATAACGTGTGGGTAGGATAATAGCATATCAACAGTTTATGCAAGTTTGTTTTTTGTTTTTTTCTTTTTCATCCTTTTCACCCACTTCACTTATTAAGGTAGTATTACAGAGGCTGTGGAGCAGGGCAAGAAGCGTTGAGCGCAGAGAGGGAGACATTGAGAGAGGACTGCTAGCCTTCAGGGCTTGGCCTGGAGCACCAGTTTGGTGGTTTCTCAACTGGAATGGCACGAAAATTGGAATTGTTTATAACCAGAAACTGTGTACATATGGTCTTTACCGATTAGTAATTATGACAGATATAAGAGGACAACCTGGTTGATACAGTGCACCAATCGCCATGCTCTAAGTTTGTTAATTTATAGGGATTGTAACAATCCAGTGGAACTGCGGCTGGTGGCAGTAGGATGTAGTCAGGAAGGTCGCAAATTATGTATGTATGGTGATGCTAGTGGGTCTCTAAGACTGAGGAAGACTCCCTAAAGGCTTACATTTTCCTTCCAGATGTCTTTTCTTGTGCTAAAGAAAGATTCTTTCACCACTCCCCATCCCTCCTCTCTCTTTTTTTTTGCCCCCCTCTGAAGAAAATAAAACGTTTTTAAAAGAGGAAACTATCTCACACTGAAGCAAGAGAAGAGTCATGTTCTTTGTTGCTCTTTACTTGGGGTGGGAAATGAATTCACTTTTTTATTTTATTCTCTCTCTCTCGATATTATACCCACAAGAAATCAAGAACATACTACCTTAATAATGGATAACTTGATCCCCAAACCCTTCTCCCTTTGATCTCCAGTTGCTTCTCTACTTGATGTTAGTGGGTATTTCCCTGTGTATTCCATTTTGAATTGTAATCTAGTTTGTACAAGAAATGGTGCGCATGTAAATAAAGCTCTGTGAAGCTCTACAGTTTCTCATTGAAAGGGTCATTCCTTTTTATCTCTCTCTTGTTGCCATTTTTTGGTTTCTTCCTTTACTGGAATTTGAACCATTTTGTAAAAGCACTGGATTCATTTTTCTGATACATTGTTTTCTCATGCATTTATTTGGGTGACCATGTTTTAGACGCCCAGCTAACCAAATAAAGTTGTGGCAACATTGTAATCGTGAACACAATTTTGTAGACTCCGAGGGCTGTTGTGAAAACTTGATGAAATGTTATAAAATGTGAACTATGTTTATGCAAGAGCATTCCAGAGGAAGAAAAGCACAGCAAGATACAGAGAATGGAAAGTTTCAGCTAAATTATATATGTATGAATACAAGATGATAGAAGTGCACTTGATATGTGTTGTAATTCCAGAGCCTGACCGAAGACATGAGCATACAACATAACCACAACAATCTGAAGACATTAACATCAGCATGTGGTCAGGGTAATACCTTTCAACAACCAATACCAAAATACAGCCAAGCAACAGCCTCGCACGTTGCCAGAATGAGATCTGGGCCCACCCTCTCTGTTAATGGATATTTTTTAAAGGCTGTGCATAAATAATCCAAACACACACACATCTGAAAAGTGTTTCTTCTACATGACATTAATACTATTACTTATAATAATAATACAAGAAAATACAACATTAAGTGTCGTCAGAATTAAAAAAAAAAAAAAACATTCAACAAATTATTATAGGAAAAATCAATGATCTTGGTACAGCTAAAAGTTATAACAGTAATGGATATTTTCTCCCCTTTTAAGAATGACATCCCTCCAGAACATATCCTGCACTCCTTTTTAAGGATCCAGATGTCAATTTAGAGCTGTCCCAAGTGCAGACGCATATAGCGATCACATGACTGTTCCTTCATTGGTGTCAGATATCAAATAATGAAAACTGGGTCATGTGACACTTCCTCAGTGAAATAAGCTTGCTTTGGGTATACGTTGTTCCATATGGGGAAGGGTATTCCCCTGAAGTGAAATATCTATTTTGAGTAGAGAATAATTCATGGGGATTGCCATTGATAGCAACTCTACCTGCGTTACTCCCATGCAGAGACAAAACAGCAGGTGCAGCTGGATGATGCATTTCCTTTGTGTGACTACAATGTGCTCGAGCAAAGCTGTACATTCTGACTCACAATAAGTTCATTAAGCAAAATGTCAAAAAAAGAACAACAATAGCCCACTAAGTCAGTGATTCCCAACCCTGGAGGACTTCTGTCTCTGCTAGTTTTTATTCCAGCCCATTTCTGAGCCACTTAACTGGACAATCGCCACCTGTTTTATTAAGAGCTGAAAAGAGTTAATTAGGTGAAGCCAAATTTCAAGCAGCAACCACTTTCATTTCATCCTTGTTTCTGTCTTACCCTGATCTATCAATTAACCCAACTCCTGGTGATCCCCACTGCAATGCATCACACAGGTAAATTCTGTTTTAGCAGTGATTCACATTTTAATACCTGCTAAGTCCTAATGGGTGTGTTATCGCTATTATATTTCTGGGTGCATAGTTCTCTCAGCTGGGTTAATACCGTATTTTATCTCTTGTATTATTGCTAAAAATATTTTATTATTATTATTTCCAGGATATGGTTCTATTCTTTTATTTAATCTGAAAATTGTGTATTATTGCTTTCCATTTTTAAACTGAAATGATCCTGCAGAGAACAGACACCAGTCACTAAGCCTTGTTTTTAGGTCAGGAAAAGTTTTTACAAGGCTATTCCAGGCTTCACCACAGGGGTACCGCAAATACCAAAACCAAAGAGCCAAACCTGGGAATGAACTTTAAACAGACGGAGAACAGATGGTGGCAGCCATGATTTTACTAAACCTTTGGGGTACAAGTAACACAACACCCAGTCACATAAAGCCAAAACCAGTTATCCGTCAGACACAGCTGTGGACGGAAATCCATTCATTCTGGCTATCTTTCTTCAGTCGTGTCATGTGTTGTGTTGGTTTGCTAAAAGACAACAAGAAATTTAAATTAGAAGGGTAGGCGACACACAAACACACATGACCAAAACAGCATCTAGAGTTTGGAAAACATTGAATTCAGTCCATCTGTTATTGCATCCTGAAAACCAACTCAAACTTGGAGCAGGAATGTGTTACGAACACTCCTCATACACCCTGGTACAAGGCAGACACGCTGGGGGGGTGATTTGCATTGATCTGATTTCAATCAGCACTCGGACTGATTTGCCAGTCATAACCATACTGTTTCATAGTCAGTAGTTTATCAGGCTGGAGAAATATATAAACAAGCTTCATTTGGAAGGCAAAGTCAATCATGGCAAAAGTCACAAGACAGGCTGTACACTCATTCAGGCCCCAGCTTGTTTCCCCAGTTCCCTCTTCTCCTTTCCAGTAATGAGAGTGGGGAACTCATTCCATTCGCCTGCAGGCTACAGTCCCTGCAGATAACAGGCTCTGACAGATATTGAGTTGTCAGCTGATTGGATGGGAGTTCTGCTGCTGCTTGGATACATGGACCGGCTCCCCCACCTCATAACGGTCAGAGAGGATTCAGCCAACAGCAGGTTATTCAAAATGGCCAGGGTGGATGCAGCTTTCAGCCGGCCGCAGAGTGCGTATTGTGAGTGCCTGTGGTGTTTGGTACTGACTATAACATATAAATCAAACATTCATTTATTTATTTAACTATCTATTTAATTATTCATCTTTAAAATGCCCACACAGTTGTAACCCTATAGAGAGGTAAAACCTTAAGACCCTGATTTAGAGATTTTTTAGTATATGGTACTGAGTACTACATTCATATTAACACATTTTATTTATTTATTTATTTATTTATGTAATCGGCTCCGGCTTCCCCACGACCCTCACCAGGATAAGCGGTTTCGAAAATGGATGGATGGATGGATGGATTTATTTATTTATTTATTTATCCTTGAAATGCCCATAGAGTTGTAACCCAGAGAGTATACTTATTAATTAAGCCCCTCATTTGCCTCACATATGCCGGTGTAGTATTTTTTTAATTTTTATGTTTAGTGGAATAATGAGAGTAAGAGTTTAACCAATAATTACAATCTTAAAAAGGAAAATACACTTTTTCAGTCAAATTAGAAAAAAGGCAGTTAAAACCAGGCTGAAAGCTGGAAGATTCTACAAACCTCAACAATCTCATGCCTGATAATGACAATGATTGTAACTGCAATAGGTCATCTTTTGTAAACTACTGTGTAATTAACCATAACGTACTGCTCCGAGTGTTTGTTGTCTTTGCAGTGTTTGCAGGAGTTATTGTCAGGTCTGTGTGCCCTAGTTTTCGCTTTTACACTAAAGCTGACCTGTCTGTGAAATCTTTATATTAAATGTTACCAGACGCTAATTAAAGATACTTTTATATTGAACAGAGTAGGTAATTTGTTAGTAGTGCCACGTTCATTGATATATTGTTAGCTTAAAACACTAATTACTAGGCAGCTTTTTGTGTCATAATTCTGAATGGTTCTGAATCACTCTGACATTCCTGTCTTGCTTTTCCATCTACATGGTCATTGGAAAATACTGAAAATAGCATTTTTACAGTAGTTAAAGTCAGATAGCAGCCTAGAGAGAATCATATGTACATTCTGCACAACAATGTGTGTGCAGAAGTCACAATAGGTGCATTTAAAGCCTGGGTGAACTTGATATATTTTCAAAGAGCATTTATTCTTAAATTAACCTTGAAACAGATTGAAGGGTTATGTTTTATTATACTTGGCATTCCCTCAACCAAAAGGTTCAATGTGTACCCAGATCCACCTGGGTGATTCCATGGCAGCTCAGGTTACACTGTCAACAACTCCAAGGTGATGAAGTTTGAAGTTGACGTCAGATGCATTACTCCTAATGATTCAACATCATCAGGAGAGAGAAGGCTAAATGTTATGCACCTCAGAGTCACCTGAGACTGCCATCATCTTGGCATGCTGCCCATATGCATCCCCTATGCCTATGGAGCTGGGCATACATTAATGGGGGGGACAATTTAGCATTCTCCAACATTGGGGAAGACATGTCCCCACCATCCCCCCAAAACATACGCCTATAGCTGTGGTTATTGAAATCTCGCTTAGTTGTTGAATGGTTAATACATCTTTATCTCATATAAAAGTCTATTTACATCATAAAGGTGTACATGATTTAAAAGCACTGAATGATTAAGAAAACCATTGGAACATTAGTTAAATCATTGATTATCATTGAGTTGTTTTCAGTATGTATTTTAATAGTCAAAGAAGCATTTTAGATACGCCTCTGCACACAGCATAATCTCCTGTAATTGAATATGGGTCCCAACAATCATAGGGCAATGGCTCAGGAAAGGTCAGCCTCAAATGTTGTATTAAGTGCTCCCTAAGGGGGCATGACTTATCTGTGAAAGTCTTAAATGGTAAAAAGGTTAATGATTTGACTGTATGGAGTTTTCCCAGGATCGTTCGACAGAGCTGTGCTGTTTTCCAGATACATACGATCATTCAAAAGTAGCAATGAATCCATTTATCTCAACTGGCAGGTTTCCTGTTGGAACTGGGCCTGCATTGTTTTGTGATCTAGATGCAAAAGGGACTCCTGAAAATATATTCAGTTTGTCCAATTGTATACTTTGGTGCAGTGTGTCATGTTCAACGCGTCAAAATTGTGTCCACCTCTGGCAATTTGCTCCCAGTAACATTTCACTGAAACAGGAAATGATCCCAGTGATTTTTTACCTCCATGATGCTTCACTCACAGGGCCATTCACCCCAACAAAAATGCATCCTGGTGATACCCACAATAAGGACAATTCACCCACCTCACCCTCTCTCCCCACGATAAACCCTCATCTGCATGGACCATTAAAATGGATTTGATTATAATCTACAGTTGTGTCTATATGCTTATTTATTTATTTATTTATTTATTTATTTATTGAGGTGGTTAATTGGTTACTATGTATGTGTGTTTCTACAATTTTATTTTTATATCTTAAGTGATTTATGTAGACCTGGCCAGGCTGGAAGTAAGAGAGGTGTTGTTCTCAATCATTGAACTTTATTAATGTGCTGTAATCTCCTGCGTACACATACCAGTTTAACTGTTTACAGTAACTTAATTTTCTTAAAAGTTGTCAATAATTAAACTGGAACCATTATTTTTTTCAGAGGCAATTGAATTTGGAAATCATAAGTCTTATTGTAGCACTGTCACGCACTTGAAAAGCTGGACAAACAAAAACGTACTTTTTATTTATTTAATCTTTTCACCATAAGTCACTCAACGCCTCTCCAGAGGATAAGTGTCAATACAGGGTAAAAGTGATATTGCTTGGTTGACCCTCCTGACCCTATGTTCTCTCATAAAAAAACATACATATGACCTAGCTATAATACCCCAAGGTACACCGCTTGTGACTTAACATTGTCACTCTTATAAATTATACCTATAGGTATGTATCCCTTTTTGGAACACGAAGAAACGTAAAACATTAAGAAGTGCTCAGAAAGCAATTTAATATGTTGTTCAATATTCTATATATCTCCCCATAAGAGGCAAGCGCTTCACTTCCAGGCCTGTGAACATTGAAGTCCCTGTATCCAAGCATCATTTTGTCGCAGCAACCAGATACTGTGATTGAGTTGGCTTTTCCTTTGCAAGTGAACCCTGACCCCAGTGATATGAAGAATGTTCTCCAAATGTGTTTTTCTCTGCAGTGCTGTTCAGCTTTTATTCTACCCTGTTTGTTTGGGTTTTTGTTGGTTTTTAGTTTCAAAGTATTAAGTGCTCTGTCTTGTATAATGCTATAATTAGTGAGTGCTGGCTGCTTATGAGTTTTGCAGGGCTTTATCACCCACGCGAAAACCATTGTGCTGGTGAGAAGGTAAAAACAACATTCTCAAATAAACACTACCTTTAGGCCCTGAGTGAAGGAAAACTGAAGTAAGTGTCAGATCAAATTCCTTTCTCAAAAAGGGTAATTCTTTACAAATGTATTTGCATTTTACATCTTATAAGGCCAGGATCAGTGAATAATAGTTCGCATTACACTATAATGTCTCACCTTGATTGTTTTGTCTTTCTCTGACATATGATTTTGAAGTTTAGTGTTCATGAAATATACCATACATTTTTGTCTTTCCCAGCAGGTGATAAAATTGCTACTCCTGACACAAACTGACCATTAATGTAGGTCATGATCAGTGATAGTCAGTGATATGAGAAACAGCTCTTGTAAATTACACACTCCCTTTGTGTGTGATAACCGCATTATGATGTCATCAATTTCTGCTCCAAGGAAGCTGAGCCACACAGTTTCCAAGAACAAACCCCCGGGGACATCGAAGAGAGCCTGCAGAGTACTTCATACAATCTCTCCTGCTCTCTCTCACTATATAGATATAGATAGATAGATAGATAGATAGATAGATAGATAGTCCTTCTTCTGTTGAATTCTATAACAAGCTCCATAGTCCATCCAGGTTAAGCAAGTCATGGCACTAAACACACGACTGTTCTCACATGTTGACGTGTCTGTCAGTGCTAAGCTCTTACATGATGAGTTTCACATCCATTGTGTTTGATTAAGTCTTCATCTTTCATCATATCCAGCAAACAATGAGCTCAATGCAATTACATCTTTATGCACCATTGACAGTAATGGTGCACAGCTTTGCTGAAAGAAATAGAAGGTTTAAACAACAGGAATAATATAGAATGGTAAATACTTTTTTAAATCTTAGGTATACCACACTGACTATAATAATAATTTTAATACACATTATAATAATTGTCTATAAAATATTGCCAGTGTATTTGTTTTATTGAAAAAGATGTGCAGGAATATCAACTAACTGCATGATTTGTCTTTACATCCCCCAGCATAATTTACCCTGTTATCATATGTGTAGGTGTTAAGCCGAAATAAGCACTATGGTACTCAATGGTAATTGTGTAGAAATATAATCTCACATCTCAGCAACTCCTTCCCACTTCTGACCTGGACCCCCCTTTTGCCCTCTTCAGCCTGGCAAACAGCAAGACTGGAGCTATGACAGACTGTGCTGACAGCATGGCCCCTCTGTAATGCGAGCTAATGTCCATTGAAGCTTAAAGCAAGATAGTCAGGTTCAAATCGTGGTCTCAGCCAGTTTGTAAGCTGGAGTGTCACAACACCAGTGAGTTAACATGGAGCGCCTTGTGATGTTTCACACTCCCAAAGCATTCCCAAAGACTGGGCCAAAAATGCATGAGTAGATTCAAATGATGGCCATATCTCTCTAAATATGACACCTGCATTTAGTATATTTAACAATAGTGTATTTATGTGTGGAGTTACACAGTGTGAGAAGCTGAAAGAGCTTATTTTAGTGCATCTACACCCTGTCATCTGGGCATCTGTTCTCTTAGTCCGTAAGAATGAAAGTGAATGCTATTTTCTGCATTGAAATAAAAATACCCACATTGAGCTAAGCTAGGCTGCTCAGGATGCATTTTCGTGACTTAGAGGGTGTATCTTGTCAAGAGTAGCTAATGTTAAATATATAAGGTGTCATACCACATTGTGAAGTAATTATGTATACCAGTGTAGTGGTAGTAATTACAGAAACATTTTTGACATGCTGTTTTTCCTTATTTAAGTCCGAGGCAATGCTTTGGAATGTCCCTTGACTGGCTTTTTTATATTTTGTCCCTAATTTTTATGACATTCTTTTCTGTAATTTTTACAATGTCACATTCCAAAAATAAAACCCACAAATTAGTGCTCAACTGGCAGAGAGAAGAGGAATTTTAACCCAGTGAGCCTATTACAGTGTCTTCTCTCTCTCGAAAAGCAAATGGTGGTCTGAGATGTAGTAGAATTGCAGATGGATATTTTGAAAGAAGTGATGAAATTAGACACTTTCCAATTATTAGTCTGTTGGAATGAAGTGTCCAGCATAGTCTATAAATGTGCATAACATTCTGTACAGCCATAAATTTATACAGTTCAAATGAGAAAAAGGCAAGACATACTAAGATGCCTGTGAGTCCCCCCATTTTTCGAGGTTGCATTTCTCTATAGGTTCATACACTTGCTACTGCCAGGGTTTCCAAAGGTCGCACTGCACTCTAGCATCCACTTCCCAGAACAGCATAAATGATGTCTACCACTTACCATTAGGCTACCAGGCAAAACACTTAGGTTTGTCTTGCTTAGAATAAGCCATTAATGACAATCATGGTAACTGACAGAGCAATAGAGAGTTAATCCTTTACAAGTAATGTTTGTTTAGTAGCCCTGATAATTGGCAAGGCTGTGGGAAACACATGTATGTATTTTTCTCTCCAAGAGTAACTTTCTTCTCTTCTAGTTGTGAAGACCCTTGACATGTATGTCTTCTGATATGTGAAACCCAGGGAGACTTCATCAGCACAGAGTGCCTGGAGACCTGGTCGAGTGTGAACGCTCAGGAAAACATCCCCATGGGACCCCATGCCATGCTAATTGACAATAAATGGGCTAATTAAATTAAGCTGACTACACTCATTGGCATGTACTATCAGAGGAAATTCAAAATGACGCCAGTGTTTACACAAGGCCTGCTCTCAGTTACAAAGTATATCAAATACAAATAAAAAGTGGGGAATAATTGCTTCAAGATGAGCCTGTCAATTGAATAATAAAAATGATGGTGATGATGATGATGAAAGCTGATAATGATTATTGCAATACATGACCAAAATATTAAAAAAATCAATGGATATTAAACATAGGCTCAACAACAAAGATGGGTGATGTCATTGTCATGAACTACCCCAATGCTGCTTCTTACACACTTCAGAGTGTTTAATTGGACTGAGATAGGCAGTTTCATGTGCAGTAAACAGCAACTGCAGAGGTGGACCTCATAAACTCTGAAGTGGACAAGTGGAGAGGTCTACCTGTGTGCCTGAGCCAAAGAGTTTGCCTGTCAAGTGAATATTCCAGGTCACCCTGCATAGGAA
This sequence comes from Amia ocellicauda, assembly GCF_036373705.1. Lineage (NCBI taxonomy): Eukaryota > Metazoa > Chordata > Actinopteri > Amiiformes > Amiidae > Amia > Amia ocellicauda. The sequence continues at coordinate 29,931,574 of NC_089850.1, read as the reverse complement.
AATAACAGAAAACATCTGTGTGCAAGAAAATAATCACAAGCTTATTTATCTCCAGATCTTGATATTATATTTTGAGATATCGTCTCTCAGAATCTCAGCATGACAAGCCATCATCTCATGATCTTGAGTTGGAAAACCAGAAATTCTGAAATTGATTTTATTGCGATATTGAGAAGAAGGATCTGACATTTCTCAAATATACAATCTCAAGACGATTTACCCACCTCCTGTTTAATTTTCCTCATCAAGTCTGGGTAGGATATTTCCTGTAAAAGTTCCCGTTTAAGTTTTTCATAAGTAGTTGTTCAACTTATGCAAAGCCAGTTGAAGTGAACACTTTGGAGGTCCTCAGCAAATTCAGACATTTATTACATTTCCAAAAGAATACTGAGCAAATGTCTTAACAGATGTGTGTATAAGCTCTCAACACTGAGGACAGTGTTAATATTGTAATCAAAATACTAATCAAACCTAATGCTTGTAGCTACATTATTGTCCCATTATCAGATCCCTTATACACCCTGCACTACAATTAAAAAGGTGTGGAAACTTGCTTTAAACAGCTCATGTACACAAGTACACTCACACCAGCAGTGGAAAGCACCTACTTATTCATTGGACCTTGAGTGAACTAAATCCACCATAATGTTTACAGACGATGTAACACCCCAATGACATGCACTTTTTAACAGAACATGAACTGAAAAGAATGTCATTGTTCAACTCGTTCAGTAGTTTGCTTAGTGTTATGTACTCTTATGTAGCTGCTTAGGGCAATTCTTATAAATGATTGGTGACAGGTGTAAGGTGATAAAAAAACACCCAGTGTTTGCCACATACAGGCTCACCTAATGGTGACCTTGTTCTGCTCTACTTAGACAGCAACAATAATGAAATGATCGGTGCTCTAGAGAATTTTAAATGTGTGTCCTCACAACTGCATATTTGCGATTTAATATTTGAATGTCATTAACTAGAAATTAATTCAATAGTCTTTTTTCATTCTTAAGTGAAAGGGAGCAGTAAATATGTTAGTAACTGATATAAAGGATAAAGGGAAAGCAATGCTAAAACAAAACTAAAGGGTAATGTTTTCAACTTCAAATTAAGGATTTTGTTTTGAAGAACACCAGAATTAAGCATTCATGGGAAAAGATGTAGGTAGTATTTTCTAAAGCAATTCACTTTATCACTATCATTTAAGTAAGTTGTATAATACTAAAAGCATTATCATTAGGGTTAAAGTATAAACTCAGTTTTTTTGTGACAATATTTTCAGGTGATTTTCAGTCATGCATCCCTCACAATGTATTCAGTAAATGTATTTTATTAAGTTTTATTTTAGTAAAGATTTTCTATTATTATTACACAATTGCTTTTGTGTATTGTGTGGAAAACTAAACAGTCTCTGTTACAGACGTGCATATTCCAAGTTACATGTGGTTCATACACTCCAAAAGCTGGAGGAGAGAGAAAGCCATGTATCCATACATTTGCTTACTTTTTACTCCAAGCAAAGTTGGCTTCAATCTCCAAACACACTTTGCACACAATGTTCTGTTCTCTTTTGTTAAGCGACTTTATTAAAAGCAAATTTGTACAAAACACTCAGGAGACCCATGTTCAATTCTGAACCTTCTATGATTCATGCTGTAGAATTAACCTGCTGGGTTACGTGTTCCTGGAGCCGATCACTGGACTAGCTCATGACACCATGGAAACCACTGTTCATCGCTGCCATTTTGGTGTGACAAAAAAACAAGGGTTTCAAATTACTTAAACACCACAGCTTGCCTCTTTCCAGATGTTGTAAGCATGTTGTAAGCAGGGGCCTGGATAAAATGCAATTCAGCTACACTACACTGTACCTGAAACATAAATGTACAGTTCATTCCATTCCCAAAACCTGTAGTCGCCTGAAAAAACAAAGCACTAACTTGCCATTGAAGTTCTTGTACTACGGATTTATTTAGCTGCTTAACCCTTAAGAGTAATGTGCATATTCACTGGACATTTCCAATAGTTGTGTTGCAGGTGTCCTTCAGACAAGGATGATTTCCAGAAACCCAGAAACCTTAAGGACATACCCCAACTAAGGACATTCTGATTGCATTGGACTTTGAAGTGTAAAATATTGTCAGGAAGCAAGCAATGCAAAGAATAAAAATAAAGGGATGTTGTAAAAACATTTTAAGCTGTATGTGGTAATGTGTAATGCTGTAGTTTGCTCAGGTGATTCATTTAGTCATTGCGAGTTGTTTATTTTCCCACAGTTAAATGTTCTTTACCATTACGATTGAACGTCCTTTGCTCTCTATGAATCTCAAAGTCAGATTTACATGGTGTTGTGATGGTTAAATTGTTAGAAGCAGTATACTTTTAATAGAATTTCAAGGGGACAATTGGTTGTTTTCCAATAGATCGTCATTTTCTACAAACTGTTCAAAAGCATTATCACTGTTACAATTAGCAGCTAATCAATACTCAGAATCAATGTGTCTTAACATTCATGTTTCAAGCTTTGACAAGAACATCGAAATAGAGTCCACCCTCACTGTTTACTACTGGGGTATTAGCATCCTTTACCTGAGGGGAAAAAACACACAACAGGAGACAAATCTCATGCATTTTAATATACATTTTAATTTGTATTAATGCAAGGTTGTTGTTGTTGTTGTTGTTGTTGTTGTGTAGTTGTTTTGAACTATTTTGGCTTCTAACCAGAAATTATAATCCATTGACAATCAGAACATGTTTATTGATGTGTTTGAAATCAGGTACAAATTTGATTGTACTCGGTACCTAAAGCAATATTTTTCCTGGCACTTTCTTTGATATGTTGTGAAGTCTGATCACAGGGGACGTTTCCTGTAACTGGAAGAATTCAGTGAAGCATTCATCCTACGCAGCTGGTTCTGCCCCCTACTCTCTGATCATAAGAAGCATTTGCAAGAGGGAGATTAAATATAAAGCATCCGCACACAACGTCCTGTGCATATTAAGAGAATAAAACTATTATTGCATGAAATGTTTAGTACCTACACTACATGCCTTTTGTTGTGCTGTAGTGTCAGGCAATATGGGAGAAAGTGTGCATATGTTTTTAATTATGCTTTGTTTTTCTCAGTTAGTCAGTGGATTTGAGCATCAGGTTGACTAGTTTCTCTTCTGCCTCTAAAGGAAACATTATGTGAGGTATATTGATTCAGATTTTGCACAGAAATATGTGACAGTCCTACTACATTTTAAATCTGTTAGAGAAGTTCCCAAATCTAAGTAATTACATTTGTAAAGTTCATTTGAAGAGACTTATATGATGCCATCTAGAGGATCAAGGTAGAACATTATAAATGAGCCACTCGAACGACTGCTCCTCCAAATCCGTAGACAGTACAGTCACTTTGTTTAAATTACTTTGGGGAGTCCCACTTTTATGTGTTCTCAGTACCTTGTTTTAAGTTGGTCTTGCTTTGCTTAAACTGTCCAGGCTGTTTGTGACTCTGCAGACAGGGTGCCAGCCTCCAAAACAGTCAACCCAAGTTCAATTTGCCCATTATTGCTTCGTTTTCAAGTACACAATAATACAGCAGGTCTGTACACTATAGTCAGAGGAGCCTGACTCCTTTGTCTCAGTGGAGGGCACTAACTGAGTAAAAGTATTTGAAAAACATTGACAATTCAAATATAACTAGTATTTAGGTGAGTATATTGGTTTATATATATATATATATACATACATACATACAGTGAGGGGAAAAAGTATTTGATCCCCTCCTGATGTTGTATGTTTGCCCACTGACAAAGAAATGATCAGTCTATAATTTTAATGGTAGGTGTATTTTAACAGTGAGAGACAGAATAACAACAAAAAAATCCAGAAAAGTTATAAATTGATTTGCATGTTAATGAGGGAAATAAGTATTTGACCCCTTCGACTTAGTACTTGGTGGCAAAACCCTTGTTGGCAATCAAAGAGGTCAGACGTTTCTTGTAGTTGGCCACCAGGTTTGCACACATCTCAGGAGGGATTTTGTCCCACTCCTCTTTGCAGATCCTCTCCAAGTCATTAAGGTTTCGAGGCTGACGTTTGGCAACTCGAACCTTCAGCTCCCTCCACAGATTTTCTATGGGATTAAGGTCTGGAGACTGGCTAGGCCACTCCAGGACCTTAATGTGCTTCTTCTTGAGCCACTCCTTTGTTGCCTTGGCTGTGTGTTTTGGGTCATTGTCATGCTGGAATACTCATCCACGACCCATTTTCAATGCCCTGGCTGAGGGAAGGAGGTTCTCACCCAAGATTTGATGGTACATGGCCCCGTCCATCATCCCTTTGATGCGGTGCAGTTGTCCTGTCCCCTTAGCAGAAAAACACCACCAAAGCATAATGTTTCCACCTCCATGTTTGACGGTGGGGATGGTGTTCTTGGGGTCATTCCTCCTCCTCCAAACACGGCGAGTTGAGTTGATGTCAAAGAGCTCGATTTTGGTCTCATATGACCACAACACTTTCACCCAGTTCTCGTCTGAATCATTCAGATGTTCATTGGCAAACTTCAGACGGGCCTGTACATGTGCTTTCTTGAGCAGGGGGACCTTGCGGCGCTGCAGGATTTCAGTCCTTCACGGCGTAGTATGTTACCAGTTGTTTTCTTGGTGATTATGGTCCCAGCTGCCTTGAGATCATTAACAAGATCCTCCCGTGTAGTTCTGGGCTGATTCCTCACCGTTCTCATGATCATTGAAACTCCACGAGGTGAGATCTTGCATGGAGCTCCAGACCGAGGGAGACTGACAGTTATTTTGTGTTTCTTCCATTTGCGAATAATCGCACCAACTGTTGTCACCTTCTCACCAAGCTGCTTGGCGATGGTCTTGTAGCCCATTCCAGCCTTGTGTAGGTCTACAATCTTGTCCCTGACATCCTTGGACAGCTCTTTGGTCTTGGCCATGGTGGAGAGTTTGGAATCTGATTGATTGATTGCTTCTGTGGACAGGTGTCTTTTATACAGGTAACGAGCTGAGATTAGAAGCACTCCCTTTAAGAGAGTTCTCCTAATCTCAGCTCGTTACCTGTATAAAAGACACCTGGGAGCCAGAAATCTTGCTGATTGATAGGGGATCAAATACTTATTTCCCTCATTAACATGTTAATCAATTTATAACTTTTTTGAAATGCGTTTTTCTGTATTTTTTTGTTGATATTCTGTCTCTCACTGTTAAAATACACCTACCATTAAAATTATAGACTGATCATTTCTTTGTCAGTGGGCAAACGTACAAAATCAGCAGGGGATCAAATACTTTTTTCCCTCACTGTGTGTATATATATATATATATATATATATATATATATATATATATATATATATATATATATATACTATATTATTAATGTATCTGGACTAAATATAAAGTTTAAGAAAATATAATTCCAATACATTTTAGTGGGGTGATATCTAGTTTACTTGTTACACACATATAGATATGTTTTCCTTATAGGATCAGCTAAGGGATTGGCCATTCTAAACAGACAGAGTCAGCATAATGGTAAAGGTACCTGCTGACCGACAAATTCAACTGGCACCAACAGAAAGAAAAATTATACTTGACAAAATGAAAACAAATAGCAAAGCCAATGACCACAGCTGTGAAGAAAGGCAAAAGCTGACATTCAATTGAATTAATATGATTTAGTAGCTGTAGATGTAAAATTATTTAATGACATCAAATTTAGAAGACAGATGTATAATATCCACCCCAGGCTCCTGCTACCAGAGACCCATAGCCCATATGAAGCTCTCATTAGTTGCAAGTTTTTTAAAGCTGTCCTGTTCCTTTCAGTTCTGAAAACGATTGCAGCTGTTACCTGTTTACCTGTTTCCATTTGCATTTTACCAAAATAATTATGCCTTAATTAATAACTATCTGAATTAACTGATAGTTAATTTATATATTTAAGGATGATGGGAAAAATGAATGCAACCTAATATTTTAAATATTTATAATTCAGTATTAATACTGATCAAATACATAATTTTATTCTTATATGTTTCTGCTTGGTATCATGCATGTTTTGTTGTTTGATGATACAGGAACATCCTATGGAAAACGACTGACAGTAAAATACTCAAACTGCTAAAATGCTAAATGGATAACCAATAGTATATACTATGCTAACATCTCATTTAAAGAGGAAAATCAAGATAAAACAGGAGCAAAGAACACTAATTCTCACTTGAAGAGCGGTATTTTCTGTGCTATTCCCCAGAAATGCTGTTTGTTTGTTCAGCTGTACTGCCAGTGCTGTGCTGCTCTTGTAGTGCCACTTCTCTGCATGTAAATATACAGTAGATCAAGCAACTTTTAACACGATGGCTGAACAAGATCAAAGTTACCTTAAAGTCTTGAGTTTTAAACTACTCCCTTTATCAAAACAAAACGGCTAATTTGTGTGGAGCACAACCCAAATGTACAAAATTTGATACTAAATTGAATGAAGCTCAAATTTATGAAACAGAATGTCCTGAAGAAACTGCAGTTTTGTGTTATATTGATGTTTTTGCTGTAGTTTCTTTCAGGGGTATATTTTGTACATACAACACAGTTACAATACTTCTTGTGGGTAAGGTCAGAGTTCGTATTGAGGGGGTGCTGGGGGGTCCAGGACCCCCATAAGAGGTAAGGGACCCCCATAAGAGAGAAATCTTTTAACTTGGGGGTTCCGATATTTCATTGAATAAAAATATTTTTTGTCGAAATGAATGCCCTGACACGACACGACTTTGTCGGCTTCTTCCATTGTTCTTCAGAGTTCCAGAATCGACTTTTTTTTCTTCAGTGACGTTCTTAACGCGCGCACGTGGGGCGCACGTCAATTCATCCCCACCACGGACCCGCGCATGCGCGAACTCGCAATGTTGCGACTCAGTTACAGCGGCAGAGTATCTGCGTAGGTCCGCGTATGTGTCTATGCGTAGCGACGCAGAGCAGGGGTTTGTGGGTAAGACGCGCCGACGTCACTCCTCCGAGATCAACAGCGCGTCTGTGCGTCTCTGCGTCCTGCGCGTCAGGCAGCGCTGATTGGCTGAGCAGGACATCCTGAGAGCCTTGAAAACGCAGCTCCTCATCCGCGACGCGCGTCTGTGCGGAACAGTGTTCTGCGTCTCGAACTGCGCAATGTGTTAATATGATTCACATTGCATCCCTCGAAATGCGCACGTATTTCGTGCTTGGCAATTTTGGACGAAAGGTCAAATGTACTTTGCTTTCTGTGGACGGAATGAACAATTAGCATCAGGATCAAACAGTGACTGATCAAGACCCGGGTTTGCAACGAGAACAGGATTGAATTACAAAGGAAAGTTAGAAACTCGCTGAGCCGATCAGACGAGAGCTTTATCAAATACAATACATAATTAACATGATTATAAATCTTTCACAATTGCTAATTTGATTACAAAGCCCATATTGTCGGCTATATTTATGGTATTATTCAGTGGGCTGTAGTTTCTCACAGGAACCGCGGGTCTGGCGGTGGGAGAAGAAGGTGTTTACAGCTCATTCATCGTGAGGAGTTTAGCAGCAGAAACGCCAATGCAGGAGAAATTCACGCAGACGTGTGTGTGCATGTTCTGGTGTTAAGTCTCTAGCCAACTATAGCAAGACAATAGAGATCTGCACATACAGGATGCGGTTTGTATTTTTGTGTGCGTGTAGTTTCTGTAACACGTCATTAACAGTACGTGTTAATTTACATCCATCCAATCGTAGGTGCCCCATAGAAAGCGGGTTTTCTCTGTAATGGCGCTGTGTCAGTGCGACACTGCCCCCTATGGACGCGTCTCTGTCAGTGCGAGTGTGCTGGCAGCAGCTGTGACCGTCTGCGCACGACGCCCGCGCATGTACGCATGTACGCAGACGCAGACGCAGAAGTGTAAACCAGCCTTTACTGTGCACATAAGATTCTTCTCTGATTGAGGACTTTACACTTCAGTTACTATAACTATCGATTTTATACCGTCGCGCTGAACAGCAGCTAATTTGTAACGCAGCCGCTAGCTGACTTTTTTAATCTTATCTTTCACACAATTGTAGGTAGCATGCTAACGTTACTCGCGGTTACATGGAGCAAACTTCGTCATTCTGATAGCAATTATTCATTTTATTAATTTCGCCTCATTATGATTGAAGGGAAAACACCGCTTCGACCAGGGGTTCCCAAACTTTTCGACCCAGGTACCCCTTTTGCCGCCCAGAAAGCACCCCCACCGGAAAGTAGCATGAGAGCGGGTCGGGCTGACAGCGCAGGCGCAGGAATGACTGATCCTCTCATCCGCCTCAGCACCCTTGGGGCATAAAAAAATTATAATTACTGTCAAAGATCCAGGAATTGTAAAATTACACTATATTGCATAATAAACACAGCTGTGATGTCTCTGCATGTTTGTTCAGCTAGGTCTAGCAGAGGTTAGATAGTGGTAACTTGTTACCAACAATTGCTCTGGAGATATGGAAGGCCATTTAAGTCAATATTAAATAAATAAATATGGCTATGAAATAAATCCTGAAATAAATAAATAAATGAGGCAATAAATATATAAATACATGTAAATATAAATCTATAAATTAGTCAATATATAAATAAAAAATAAACAAATACTTTGTATTTCAGGGGACTTTTGTTTCATAATCCCACATTTATTTATTTAAAGGGACTTTTTTTCATAATGGCACATTTCCATCTGGTATATGCAAATGAATGGCCGTGGTTATATCACAGATTCAGACCAAAGCAACAGCACCAGAACAGCATTGAATCTACATGCAAGCTGTTTTGCGGACAATACCGAAGACATCGTATGTATGTTTATCATTGTAATGGTGGTTATTTTAAAGAGAGATTATGAGAGATTTATTAACGTATTTATGGCCATAGTCTTTTCTTTTCTTGTCATAGTCATTCTGAAGATTTTTTTTTTTTTTAAGCAACACCCCCCTCCTGGGATTAGGGGACCCCCCATAAACTCTAACCCAATTTGAACACTGGGTAAGGTCCCTAATTTTACAGCATGCTTTTGCTGGGACCTGTGCACTTTCTCAGGATGGGTATCTCTGTCCAGTCAGCTCCACACAGCTGCTTGGTTTGATTACATGTTAGTGGTTTCCAGAGTTGATCTGACTCTCTCTCCAGGTGAACCAGTTTCCCTAACTTCTTCCCACAGTGCTGATTAATGGAATACATGTTGTGTATACTCTACTGGTATTTAAGTATCCTGAACTTCATGTCAGCTACCAAAAAGTCATTTTTGTTAATGTAAAGGATTATACAGTGAGGGAAAAAAGTATTTGATCCCCTGCTGATTTTGTAAGTTTGCCCACTGACAAAGAAATGATCAGTCTATAATTTTATTGGTAGGTGTATTTTAACAGTGAGAGACAGAATAACAACAAAAAAATCCAGAAAAACGCATTTCAAAAAAGTTATACATTGATTTGCATGTTAATGAGGGAAATAAGTATTTGATCCCCTATCAATCAGCAAGATTTCTGGCTCCCAGGTGTCTTTTATACAGGTAATGAGCTGAGATTAGGAGCACTCTCTTAAAGGGAGTGCTCCTAATCTCAGCTCGTTACCTGTATAAAAGACACCTGTCCACAGAAGCAATCAATCAATCAGATTCCAAACTCTCCACCATGGCCAAGACCAAAGAGCTGTCCAAGGATGTCAGGGACAAGATTGTAGACCTACACAAGGTTGGAATGGGCTACAAGACCATCGCCAAGCAGCTTGGTGAGAAGGTGACGACAGTAGGTGCGATTATTCGCAAATGGAAGAAACAAAATAACTGTCAGTCTCCCTCGGCACCGTTCCTTCTGTGTTGAAATGCAGATGAGACTGTTATACTGGCCGTTTGCACAGCCTTCCTTCAGATAATACACTTGCCTAAAGTATTATTAGGAACACCTGTTCAATTTCTCATTAATGCAATTATCTAACCAACCAATCACATGGCAGTTGCTTCAATGCATTTATGGGTGTGGTCCTGGTCAAGACAATCTCCTGAACTCCAAACTGAATGTCTGAATGGGAAAGAAAGGTGATTTAAGCAATTTTGAGCGTGGCATGGTTGTTGGTGCCAGACGGGCCGGTCTGAGTATTTCACAATCTGCTCAGTTACTGGGATTTTCATGCACAACCATTTCTAGGGTTTACAAAGAATGGTGTGAAAAGGGAAAAACATCCAGTATGCGGCAGTCCTGTGGGCGAAAATGCCTTGTTGATGCTAGAGGTCAGAGGAGAATGGGCCGACTGATTCAAGCTGATAGAAGAGCAACTTTGACTGAAATAACCACTCGTTACAACCGAGGTATGCAGCAAAGCATTTGTGAAGCCACAACACGTACAACCTTGAGGCGGATGGGCTACAACAGCAGAAGACCCCACCGGGTATCACTCATCTCCACTACAAATAGGAAAAAGAGGCTACAATTTGCACAAGCTCACCAAAATTGGACAGTTGAAGACTGGAAACATGTTGCCTGGTCTGATGAGTCTCGATTTCTGTTGAGACATTCAGATGGTAGAGTCAGAATTTGGCGTAAACAGAATGAGAACATGGATCCATCATGCCTTGTTACCACTGTGCAGGCTGCTGGTGGTGGTGTAATGGTGTGGGGGATGTTTTCTTGGCACACTTTAGGCCCCTTAGTGCCAATTGGGCATCGTTTAAATGCCACAGCCTACCTGAGCATTGTTTCTGACCATGTCCATCCCTTTATGACCACCATGTACCCATCCTCTGATGGCTACTTCCAGCAGGATAATGCACCATGTCACAAAGGTCCAATCATTTCAAATTGGTTTCTTGAACATGACAATGAGTTCACTGTACTAAACTGGCCCCCACAGTCACCAGATCTCAACCCAATAGAGCATCTTTGGGATGTGGTGGAACGGGAGCTTCGTGCCCTGGATGTGCATCCCACAAATCTCCATCAACTGCAAGATGCTATCCTATCAATATGGGCCAACATTTCTAAAGAATGCTTTCAGCACCTTGTTGAATCAATGCCACGTAGAATTAAGGCAGTTCTGAAGGCAAAAGGGGGTCAAACACAGTATTAGTATGGTGTTCCTAATAATCCTTTAGGTGAGTGTATAGATTTATCTATTTGCTTATTTTTTCCTTTCTGTTCATCATTGCTATTTATGTATTTCATTAATTTAAGAGATGACATAGGAGGACTTGTCTGGTGGAGTTTGGCTTTACATTATTGTCTCTATGGTAGACGAGCTGTAATTGTCCCTTATTATCAAGGGGTGTTTTTTTAATTAGCCAGTAGCTTATGTGTTGATTGCTTTAATTACTCTTTACTTCAGTCTCGTTGGTCTGGCTTGATTGATATATTGAGGTTTCCAGATATCCACAATTTCAGGTGAGCTGAGTTGTTTGAATGTATTATTGCATACAGTGTGAAATTCAAGATCTTTAATTCTTTCTGTGTTTCACCTAGTGACTCAATTAATAATTTTCTTGCAATAAATATAGCTATTACTGAGTTCTGCTATATAGCTATATATATGTCTGTATTTAAAGTATGTATGTGTGTATGAATGACTTGTATTTGAGATGAAAGGAGTAAAGATGTACCGTTCAATTATATATTTTTATCAGATTAATATTTCATTTTTCCCTGTTACTTCCTGAAACACCTATATACCACATGGTTTGGGGAATATGATATGTTTTATTTGATAGAACTGTTTTAAAAACAAATGTTTAAATTTTTTTTACCAGGACTTACCTTAAAGAAAATACTGTTTCAATCATGAATCAAGCAATCTCTAATAAATGTAAAAAAATAATTAAATACATGTAAACATTGCATTAAATGAAACATTCTGGGTTGCATTATAACACAAAGGAAAGACACTAAAATGTATTTCTTTGACTTTTAAATATTCATAAATAAAGCACTTACAGTACACTATTAAAACACACACAAATTAAAACACATGGGTGACAAAATACAGAAAGAAACTAATCAATAAGATAGAGCCTATAAAAATGTACATGTCTTTTTAGTATATATATAATCATGTTAATTTGGGATTTTGCTTCTAGCACTTTATGCCATGTATATTTTGGCAGGCTTTCATTTGCTCTGCAACATGTGCAAAGAGCTAGAATAAACAAATACACTGGCCTATATTGTAATTCATCTTTCAAATTTCCACTATGGATGCTATTTTGATAGTGAATTTCCCCTGGAGCTGAATCCAACCCTTACAATAGTCAGCTCCTTTAACTATTTTGTATGCCCAACACCCTTTTTTAAAATTAAATAGTTAAACAAATAATATTTGGTGTGTTTGGTACTTACAGAAAATACAGACCTTTCAAGTAGCTTACACTTATTTTCTTCAGGTCAGTTAATTTAAACCACCACTTTAAACCATCACTTTCCAGGTGTTTCCCCTGAGCTCAAGATTTATAGTAGATATTGAGATTAATTTTGAAATAAAACAGATTTAAAGTTAAAAGAATAATATCAAATGTATATGTGTGAAATACAGAAAGTCACATTAATGAAGTAACAATGTATTTTGCATTGTACAGTTTGAATACATTGTTTGTATTTCAGGCACTTTTCTGTCAACCACTGGAAGTCAGAAAGTGTGCAGTATCTGTCTGCTAATCTGGGATGCCTTTCTGTACTCACCACAGCCACTGGATAAGTTAAGCTTCACAGCAGTAATATTAATTAATTATACAGAATTTCCAATGAGTAAGTATAATTTACATAATAATTTATGTAAGTTAAATTTACGGGCTTAGTGTGCAATTCGACATAACATATTTTTAGGGACAAAACTTTACACTGTACATTTCTAGTGATTTTTGCTCCTTGCTGTGGAATGAAAAGCACTTCACCAGAGCCAGAAAATCTCCATAACCCCCATGTCAGTTACAGTCTCTACATCAGAGGGCTTATGTCCACTGACTGCCCAAAAGAAAATGGTTGCTAGGGAGACACACCCCCCTAAAGGAAGATGCTGTCAGAGACTGATGAGCCTTGTGCTTCGGAAACAGGTTGGTTCGAAGAGCAGATGTAAGTGTGTTTTTATTCCCTTTGAAATGAAGAATGCAAATGAAACCGCTCGATCTCAGCTGCTTTCTATAGTATCTTTTTCTTTTTGTCCCCCTTCCCCCCAACCCACATTTTTTAAGCAGATCTATTCACACTCACATAAAACAGCTCTGTGCCTTTAAATGAGCACATTGCAATACGTAAGAGCCAACTGTTGGGGCTGTATGTTTTTCCCTCCCTTAGTGACAATGAAATTACAGCAACCATACTTGGACAGCCATTGGTGGGAATTGCCTTAGAGATGCCCTATGATTGGACTTGGCCAACAGATGCCATAACCCAATCATAAGCTCTGTATCCAAGAGAATGAAGCATGTAGAGCTATTTAAATCCAGACAGAAAGGAGCAAGATTGCTTAGTTATATGTACATTGTCTTAAAAAAAAAAAAAAAGAAAAAGAAAAAGAAAAAAAGCAGAAAGGTTACTAATCAGACAACCTAACAGAGAAACCTTGTCAAGCTCCATTATTACAAAGTAAGCACCAACCTTCGAATACAGATAAACACAAGTGACCTACAACCTAAAGTCTACTTATCAATATGTTAATGCATTTATGATCTCTCCTTCCAACATAGTTGTTTGTAAATATTAATAAGACTTTAAATGTAGTCCTTACGAATGCTTGTCTCAATACACTTCTAACAGCAAACAGTGGCAGGGAAATTGTGTGGACAGTAGCAAACTAAGGAAGTCTGACTTGTTTTTTCTCGTGCGTCACAGCAGTTAATATCAGTTCATTGCAGACCGTAGTATAGATTGTGTAAAGATGATGCGAGTCTGCAGCCATTTTTTTTTATCTCTTTTGGTTTAAGCCCCGCTGCATCATGACTGCTTCTGTGATAACTACCATGTTACGCCATGTTTAAAAGATGACAGTAGTTCCTTCTTAAAGCAATTTTTTTACTTTAAGGTAATTTTCATTGTTATTTTCTCTTTTTTGTATTAATTTTTATAGCTTTTTATGATTAAAAAAGTGTTTTCTAAGCTTTTCTTTTTCTTTTTTTTTGCTGTAGGACAGAATGTGAACTTTATATTATACTTACAGTATAGCATACAGTGTAATATATACATACATATATATGTGTGTGTGTGTGTGTGTGTGTATGTATATATATATATATATATATATATATATATATAATTTGTTTCTTTGATTGCTACAAGTCACCTCCCACCCCAAATTCATCATGAATACTAATGAAAAAAATTAAGGAAAAAGAAGGGGAAAGAATCATTATTTAAAAATAACAAATCAGAGAAAGGCAGCCAAAGAGAAATCATGGTAAAGATAACGACTTTGGCACATGATCGTGTTTTGTGAGGGCTTCCAACCTGTGTAAAATAGGTCAAGCAGTGTCTGTTATTTTCTGTGGAAAGCGGAAGTGCATCAGATATGTGACGCAGTGGACATGGGAGGCTGGCACAACTGAATTCTAGATTAATGATGTCAGGTGTTTTGCCAACAGAGAAGCAAATACCAGGGTGCTCCTCTTGAGGCTGGGCAGGGGCATGACAATGGGCACCACATTCAACAGCGCCATCAAAGGGATGGACTGCACATTTTCAGAGACTGCCTTAAAGACACAGGACTGTGAGAGAGAGCAAGACAAGGCTGGAGCACGGGCACTGCGGATGCCGTAGCTTGTCTGCCGTTTCTCATAGGTCAGGTTGAGGTACAAATAAATACAGTGTGAATTAACAAATATGGTGCAAAACTGCATTAGCTCATTCTGGGTGCAGACATAATGCAGAAGAATAGGACTCCAGTCAGATACATAAACTTCTAAGCCACCGTCTCTTTAATGCACTCTTCACTATAGACAAGGAGGAACAAGAGAGAGATGGAAAGAGATTACAGCTTTCTGAAATAAAGCCTTTCACACATAGCTTTACATCCCTGAATGGTCTTGTTGCAGATACTGTTACTGACCTATAATTAGTAAAGCAAAATAAGTGTAAAGTATTGCTATACTTAAAGCAAGAGACAGTCCACATAAATGAAACCTTTGTTCCTTCACATAATCTTTTTCTTAATTCCTTGTTTGGAATTAAAGATTACACTTTTCTTAGGGGGGTTAGGACAAATAATACATTTTACGTTATAAAGAGACAGCTTCTTCACATGAAATCAAAAATATAGAAGGTCCAGTCTGCTGTGGTGCATAAATCATAACATGAGTTCCATACCATCAGAAAGGAGTAGTAGTCCTCTCACTTTTACCTGTTTAAGGCCATTTTCTCCTTGATTGTCTTTTTCATGAAATCCCCATCACCAGTGGAATTAGTTCAGGTAACTTGCAAGATATGACTTAAGAACATAAGAAAGCACTTAAGAAAGTTTACAAACGAGAGGAGGCCATTCGACCCATCGTGCTCGTTTGGTGTCCATTAATAACTAAGTGATCCAAGGATCCTATCCAGTCTATTTTTAAATGTTCCCAAAATTTTCAGCTTCAACCACATCGCTGGGGAGTTTGTTCCAGATTGTGAGCACTCTCTGTGTGAAGAAGTGTCTCCTGTTTTC